>NW_026555334.1:45215028-45626561 GCF_029017545.1 Prosopis cineraria
TATTTGTAGATTTCCTGCCGCTGTTTGAAACGATTATTATCCAAATTATACGCTGTAATCATAAAAAGTCGTGACTTCGGACTTTTTGATTGCTTTTGGCTGAAAAAAAAAAACCATAAATTGGCGGCATTTGTATTCTTTTCGATTATTGAAACCAAAGACATTTTGTATTAGATAATTATAAGGGCGGATTACTCTAATCTACCCTCCAATTAGCTTTGATCGTATGCATAGACTTTCTTTTTTCTCTTCATTTTAAAAATTTTAGTCTAATTTCTTAGCTCTTGCGAGAATATTCTTAAAAGATTCCAACTACTCCTATTTACTATTATCTAAGAATGATTTTAAAATAAATTTATGTACTGATTTGCTATCACTTGTTATCACAAGTCCGGAAGTCCCAATTTCTCATGGACGAAGTTTGGGACTTAAGGAAAGGAAGAAAGAAGGTTAACGCGGGTAATGGGATCGCTGAGGTGGTGTCGGGAAAAGTTCTTTCTCGGATTTAAATATATGAAGTTTGGCATCGAAATTTATCTTTTAAGAAAGTAATAAAAAATTTTATATTTATAAAATAAAAAAGATACTTTTGAAAAGATTCACATGTATACAGAAACTTTAATTTCAGGTGATTTAAAATCTTTCTTTCTTGCATATTGCGTCATTTTGAGAAAGGTTTTCCAGGTTGTAGGATCTTCTATTCTCATTGCTTTTATCTCCTTTTAGCCTTTTTTTCTTTTTAAAAAAAAGATGGCAACGTGCGCGAGATAAGCGTTCATATCCGGATAAGCTTAAATAGATACATTCCAGCATTTCTATTCCCAAAAAAGAAAAACTATATTTTTTTTTTGTTGCTCAGGTGAGGATCACTGCTTATTACCGTGAGACCAATCCTCTAAAGAATCTGAGTATCATTGAAGAGATTATTCTATCTCAATTAACACATTCAGAAACCTGGAATACACACATTCAGAAACCAAAATTCTGGAATAATGCTTAAGAAGCCCATGCTATTACTCACATTCACTTGGTGGTATGGAGGATCCATGGTGGCCAGAGCTACCTTTTTAATAATAGAAAGGTAGTCAAAGCTACCTATGCAAGGCTCATGGTGGCCACGCAAGGCTGATCCTTCTCTAACATGTTCTAGAAGCTTAAGCAAAGGTTGAAGAATAGCATGAAACCTGAGTTTTGTCGTGAGTCCATTCTTTGCCGGCCAATCGGCAACCCTATTGAATTTGTGGTGAGCATGCATGAGTTTAACTACCCAATCTCTTTCCAATATTTTTGTCTGACTTTCGATATTAAATTGAAATCATGATGCTTAAGATTAGGCTCCTCCATCACGTGTTCCAAAGCCACAAGAATTAGTTTCCAAGACAATTTTTTTTAAAACCAGTATCTCACGCCATTTTGAGTCCAAGAAGCATTGCCCAGATCTCAGCATAGAGGTTGTCCAGACAAACCAAACGACTTGTGAAATCACAAAATAAATCTGTCACAAGCATCTCGTAAGAGCCCTCCACTAGCTACAACATTATTGACAGTCGAGAAGGCACCATCTACACTCACCTTCGTCCACCCATTACCAAGCGGCTTCGGCCCCTCATTCCTCTCACTACTGTTAACTCTTGAAGTCACATGAACTCCCGACTTACGATTAGCTTCATTAGATTCTGGACCATCACCTTCACACACATGACAACTTTATCAAGATCAGTCTATATTTGTTCAAACACAAACAAGTTTTGCCTTTTCCACAATCCCCAACATATCACAATAAACAACACCCTCCAATCCTCGTTTGCAAGATATTACGAGTGATCCAATCCTTTAACGGTGTACTCACGAAGCGGTGCCAAAGAGATGCAGTGATTAGTTTCCTCCACATCGATCTAGTTCTTGGGCAATCACGCAACACATGCATGATGTTCTTCGATGCTTCCTGACATACTGAGCACCCATTGTCCATGCATAGTCTACACCTCTCTTCCTAGTAACGTTTGTGAGCAATCTATTCTTGTAAGCTAGCCAAATAAATGATCAGCATTGTTGAGGAGCTTTAACTCTCCAAATTTTATCCCAAACAAGATCCTGTTACGGCTCATTCATTGATAATATGCTATACGCTGATTTAACAGAGAATAGCGCATCCTTTTCCCTCTGCCAACGCACACTTTTGCCATTATTAATTAGCTCAATACCGGCTTTCACCTTCTCCCATGAAGATTTTATTCCAGGCCAGACGTTGGAACCAGGGTGTTTCATATCAATTTTTTGGGATCAAGTTATCCCTGCAATGATATTTACTCCTCATAACCTCACCTAGAAGTCATCACCATTTTTGCAAAGCCCCCAACCCAATTTCATAAGAAATGCGTGGTTTTGATTTCTTGCACAGTTTAGACCAAGTCCACCACATTTTTTAGGTTGGCAAACTTCATTCCATGCCACTAAATGCATACATGGGCATTCCCCATTAGTGCCCTAAAGAAACTCATGGTTGCACTTATCTAGGATATCACATGTACAGCTAGGAAGCAAGCATGTTTGCATGAAATTACTTGAAATGGCCGAAGCAACAAATGACACAACGGCGGTTCTACTTGCACGCGCACACCCCCGGGGGGGGGGGAGATAGAGAACTAGGTTGCCATTTGGCAAGTCTACTCTTCACCTTAATTATCTTGAAAAGTAGTTTTATTTGCCCTTTCGTGAAGCAACAGAACATTAAGATACTTAGCTAAATCCATAGTTCGAGAGAAACTCAAGCAAGAGCTGATCTCCATACACTTGTTATGATTTACATTTTCTAAAACGAAAATTTGGGTTTTCAAAGAATTTATCTTATGCCTAGATGAAATGCAAAAACCCCTCAAGACAAGAATTAATAATCTCAACTTGTTGTAAATTCGCTCTGGCGAACAAGAAAATGTCATTTACGAAAAAATAGATGAGAAATGGGAAGACCATCCTTCTGAAGATGAATTGGCTTCCGTACTCATTCATTAATTTTAAATTAAATCACATGAGCCAGCTTTTTCATATAAATTACAAACAAATAAGAGGACATAGAATCCCCTTGTTTGGTCCCTCGTGAAGGAGAAAAACTACATTCTATTAAGATGGTGAAAACGTGAATTTCAGCAACATGAAATTAGGTTGCAAAAGAAAATCTTCAATATGTGCATATTGCTATATTAGGGAAACCGTTTCAATCATTGATTATCCCGATCAAGAGATCATCACGATCTAATTGTGGATACTGGAAATGGCGATAGAATATTAAACCGATTACCTCATCCCATAACAGAGCAGGCTAATGAGGGCACCCATAAGGCCACAACAAGCCGAAACTTGAATTGGGGCCAGGCATTAATCACCCAAGGACGTAGATGCACTAATTAAGTCACTAAACGTATATGCCCAAGAGTCAACGCGCGCAGGAACATCACGACATCAAACTATTAATCATATCCATGAAACGCAATTAAATAAACTTCGTACGTTACTTTTTGTAAATAAACAAGGCTTTTTCCTCTGTATCAATGGTGACAAGTAGGTGGTTTGCTTCGTGGATCACGCTTGGTTCAAAATTAATTATTTAAACATGCCAGACCATTCATATCATGTAACATAGAACGCTAAAGAGTAAAAAACACATTTTTGACAAGTTTTGATATCAACCCTCTCAGTTATCATATGTGCGGCACTCGTCCGTCTCTGGGTTGTCCTGGCAGTAGTTCTCCAGTGGATCCGCCTCCTTCTTACGGTCTCTGGCATGGCTGGCCGCCGCGCTTAGCTCCTCCACTTCATCCCACGCCGCCACGCACTCACCGCTCGCCGGGTTGTCCGAGCACGTCTCCTCTGCCTTCTTTATGCTCTCTTCCACCTTCTCCGATATACGATCCGGCGCTGCACGCAGTGGCCGAACTGCCACCATCCGGCCCGACCCGAATCTTTGGCCTATGATCGCCGGGAACTTGACTGTATGGGCCTTTTGCGACTCCGATGCCCTGACCAAAACCCCAGGTCCCGAAAGGCTCAGACCAGCTATGGTTGCCATTTATTCGCTTTCTTCTTCCTCGGTTACCTTCCGTATCCACGCCGATCGGGCTTGTTACTCAGGATAAGATGAGTTCGATTACGGGATTGGGTTTGGGGAGTGCGAAGGTATATACGCGAGGCCGATGAAGATTTGTGTACACTTATTTCTTATCTGGTGTCAGCCAATGCTGAGCTTCCACGTCGAAACCACTTTGAGATATTTTACATTGAAAAAAGAATCTGTCTTTCCTTGTTTTTTCTTTTTATCCCAACGACTAGTGAACGGCCCTCGGACAGTGAGATCAATGATCATGACACTCGCAACTTCAGCCGTTGGATCTGGATGGGACATCAGAAAAATCGTGACGTGTTTGCAAGAGTTTGAGTGTGTGTTTGGATTGACCTTCAACTGGGTTAGGAATTGGGTGGGTCCTAGCCTCGTTGGAAAATAAAAATTTCATTAACCTTGCTGAAGTCTTGTTTGGCTTAAAAGAAAAAAGAAAAAATGATAATAAAGTCCAAAAAAATTAATTTTATTTAAGGTAAATCTTAAAATACTTTGAAAAGCCAGTTAAGTTTCATACTGTTTTTCACAAATCAGACTTACAAAAGAAATGACGAAAATGTTCATATGATTAAATATAACATGTACACTTATTAGCTTCAGCATTTCCCTCCCAATTTGTCTCTTTCCCGCCATTAATGAGAGCTGCATATAAGTGGTGGGGCTGCATATTGAAAAATATCATTCCTAAAACAGAGTTGTGCTTGGAAGAGATGGAGTTGCCTTAATTACTGACTCAAGGAAGCTCAAGAAGTTGTGCTGGTGTATTTAGACAGATGTGTCTTTTTTTTTCAAATCCCTGCATTTGAACAAAAAAGTTTACTCTATTAAGATTTGATTTCTTGCAAAATGACTCTCATAAGGGAAAAGATAGAACGGTTTATTACAACTAAACATGAAATTTTTTTTTATTTTATGTTTCTAAATATTTGGCATGAAGATTCAACATTTTGCAACTGAAAGTATAAGAATTTATCATCGAGTGTCCATATCTTAAGATGGAACGCTGTCATTGTTTTACCAATGCAAAAATCACTTATGTCAAAAGTAACTTGTTTTTAAGTGATATATTATTATATTTTATTTTGTTTATTGTAGATTGATATTATTGGGTACGATGGAATATAGTTGTTTTAAAAAAAAATTTTGTTCTCAATATCAACAGAAGAAGGTTTATCATTGTTCTCATTGTCATGAAGCAGGTCATACATGGAAGAGGTGTAGAAATCCAAATCCAAGTTGATGTTATTGTAAATGGGTTACCACATGAACTTAGATTTGGGTGATATACATATACGGGTAGTTTTAGATCAAGTTATATTTGGTTAACATATATAAGTTTTTGTACATATATATTGATAGTATTATGGAATTTTTTTGGTACATAGCAACTCCTATTTTATAAATCTAAGTTCATGTTTTTGTGTATGTTGACAATTAATATATGCAAATACATTAGATGAATTAATACATGTAGCTTATATGTACAGTTCATATCTTCTGTAATCACTAAAAGTGTGTTGTCTTAAAATTTCGAACAGAGGTTGCAAATTATTTATAAGGCAGTTGCAAAATTTGGTATGTCAATTGCAAATTACCGGGAGCCATGTCCTAAAATAATTTGGTAGCTTTGCAAGTTTAAGAATTCAAAAGTTATTCCACCCAAAATTTTGAGAATGAGTTGTAAATTATTCGTAAGAAAGTTGCAAAATTTAATATGTTAGTTGCAAATTACTGGAGTTATATCCTAAAATAATTTGATAGTTTTGCAAGTTCAATAATTTAAAAGTTATTCCACCCAAAATTTTGAGAATGAGTTGCAAATTATTCGTAAGGAAGTTGCAAAATTTAGTATGTTAGTTGCAAATTACTGGAGTCATGTCTTAAAATAATTTGGTAGTTTTGTAAGTTCAAGAATTCAAAAGTTATTTCACTTAAAATTTCGAGAAGGAATTACAAATTATTCATAATAAAATTATAAAATTTGGTATGTCAATTGCAAATTACTGGAGCGTTATCCTAAAATAATTTGATAGCTTTGTAAATTCAAGAATTTAAAATTTATTCCATCTAAAATTTTGAGAAGGAGTTACAAATTATTTGTAATAAAATTGCAAAATTTGGTATGTCAGTTGCAAATTATTGGAGCCATATCTTAAAATAATTTGGTAGGTTTGCAAGTTCAAAAATTCAATGGTTCTTCCATCCAAAATTTGGAGAAGGAGTTGCAAATTATTTGTAAGAAAGTTATAAAATCTGATGTCTCAATTGCAAATTATTTGAGCATTATCTTATAGTAATAACTTTAAGAATTCAATAGTTTTTCCACCCAAAATTTTGAAAAGAAGTTGCAAATTATTCATAAGAAAGTTATAAAATCTAGTGTCTAAATTACAAATTACTAGGGTGTTGTCCTACAATAATAACTTTCTTAAGAAATCAATGGTTATTTCACTCAAAATTTTGACAAGCAGTGGCAAATTTGTCTCGAGATAGAAGCAAAAATGGATACCTAAGTTGCTTGGCAACTTGATTGATTGGGTATAATGTATGACTTGAACATTACAAATATGTTTCACTGTTAGAAGTTGGGAATAAAATTGTGAAAACAAATTATAGAGTTACAAAGTTGCAGACTTAATTAATTGGGTATAATGTATAACTTTAAATTTAAAATTCATTTGAGTATGTCCTCATTTGTATAAACTATATAGTCCCCCTTCAGCTAAGATACTCAGGGAAAAAAATTGAAGAAGAAGCAATTTCTACATAATTAAAATGGTGAATGTTGATGAGGATCAGACTCTTCAGCTAGGCAAATGCATCACACCCATCAAAGATTGATGACCAAAATAGATTACAAATTAATGACCTAAGCCATTGATCACTTAGGGCAGAGAAGAGACATCAAATAGGACTAGAATAGAGATGACAGACAGCTTTATTGGACAGCCCGGGAAAGAGACAACAGAGAGCTTTACTCGCTTGTAATGAGACAGGGAAGAGATGACGAACAGGGCAGGGAAGAGTAGAGAAAGAGCAACTTTAAATTTTCATCAGCTAAATAAGAGTATTTTGGTCATTTCTCATTATATTAAAATGCTACTCAAGGACCTAGGGATTTAACTGGCCTTTCAGAATGTCTTGAGACTTACTTTGAATAAAATTGATCCTTTAAGACTTAATTGTCATTGTCCCAAAAAAAAAATATCAACGCACTTCAAGGGTTAAATGAGCTTTCCCACTTCTCATCGAAGCCTAAATTTTGAACTTCGCTTGACACGCTTCAATTTCAAAATGTTGATGACCATTAAATAATTGTCAGATTCTCTCTCATTCTCATCCTTTCATCTCTTCTCTTCGCCTGATCTCTGCTTCTCATGCATGCAATTATCGCCACCGCCTCCTATCGAGGTGCCTTCTGTCGAGTTGGCTTTTTCTCCTCTCTTATTCGATTGTTATTTCCTTTTACTAGTCGCTAATCATTGTGCATGTATCCCATCCTCATTCTGTTCTCTGCTTTCCATTCTTTGCTCTCTAAGATCTGCATTTTGATTTATCTATTGATAAATAAAGAAATCAAATGGGACTTTCCTTTTTGATTAATGGAATGGGAGGAGATTAGAGGTGACGAAAGTTACTAATTATATAATATGAGGATTGAGAAGGGAGTGCACTCAGTGGAGGTGAAAAAAAAGAGAGGAAAGAAGCGAGGGGTGAGTTGAGGAGGAGGGATTTAAGCAGCAACAGTGATGGCCTGATGGGGATGAAGGAAGGACCATAAAAAAGATGAGAGGATTAATTATAATATTATACTACAATTTATTTATATTATAATTATAATACATATTACAATTTTTTTGGATCTGAATTCTCTAAATTACAACATTAAAATATAATTATAATTATAATATGTGATAATATGGATTAAATTAGCATTTAATTTATAATTTATTATTTTATTTCATGTTTTTTAGTTACAAAAATATATATTATATCTATTTTTATTATTATATGTTTCAATTGACTTTTGAATAAAATCATTTAAATAAATTTTACTTTGTGCAACTAGCTTTTTAAAATTTTTTATAAATTAACTATCTATATATATTTTGAATAGTGCATATTTAATATTTTTTTTTAAATTTTTATATATTTTTAATATTAAATGTGGACAATTTATATTAAATGTGGACTATTCAAACTAATAAAAAATTATTAAAAAAATATAATTTATATAATCATTTTATTTTAATAAATATAAAATAAAAAATATTAAATCCACATCATATAAATCTGGAGGGTCATTGAAGGTGCGGATTTTAACATAGCTTTTCCTAGATTACACTATACACATCTAGTAGGGCTAAGCAATGAGGCAAGATAGGCTAGCCTGAAAGATTGCCTGTATAAGTTAAAAAGGACACGGGCTAGCCTATACTCATAGTTAGCCCATTGTTACTTGTTTGAAAATGGGCTAGGCTAATTTGCACAGGTTAGACAAGGTACATGCTAGCCTATTTTCACTCGCAATACCACAAATTTCTATAAGAAAAAAAAAGATAAAATCAAGAAGAGGAGAAATTTAAACTTCAAATCTGTATTATGATCAACAAATTTATAGATCTACAGACATGGGATAAAGCAACAGGAGAGATCTTGAACACAGTCAACAAATTTGTAAATCTAAAACAAAGCTTAACCAACAAGAGAGACAAACAATAAGTCAATTAAAAACAGAAGAGATGAGCTACATGGCGTCAATGGGAAGTGATAGAAGAGGGAACGATGGTGACTCCACAAGTAAGGTAGCAGCAACATTAACTTCGTGAGTTTGAGGCAATGACAACAACAACTCTGTGAATTTGGACTCTAAATCTAGAGTGGAAGGATGTGACGTAAGGCCTTGAAGTTTGAAGAAGAATAGTAGCTTTAGTCTTGAGAGCAAACTCTGTTCGAGTTTGAGATCTTATGAGGGAAGAGTGGAGCAGCTATAGCATTTGAGGAAGGTGTCATTGTGCTTGGGAGAGGAGGGAAAGAGGCAATTGGTCAAATCCCTACACTAATTGACGTGAGGGAGAATGGAGGAGATGAAGGAGAGGGAGGGAGATGAAGATCGTAGATTGCTATGCCTAGTTAAATTTTGAGGGATGCAATGGTGCGATGTGATGCCACGAGTTCAGGAGAGCTTGATAATGAGGGATTAATGTTGGTGACGATGAGAGTTTGAGACAAGGTTCTTCGAGAGTGAGACAGCTCAAAGGCAACAACTGAGAAGGGATGAGAGCATGAGTGATTGCTGAGCAAGAGTGAGTTTTTTTTAATCTTACTCAGTTACTCATGTGTGTTCATGTATATTGAACTATTTTTTTTTAAAATAAAGGAACATGTAAACAAGCTAGGATATGTTGAAGACAGCAGATGCAGAGGCGAACAGTGAGCTACTAATTGCTTGAGTTGTGTCCGGAAGGACACTGTCCTTAAGAACTATTCTGGTACACCTGGATGGCGGACCGGCAGTCCCCCAAGATTAAACGAGCACTTCCTGCGGCGGAGCAAGGGAACAGAATAGAGAAGACTAAAAATGAGAACAGATGAATAGAAGATCAGAGGGAGGAGAGGATGAGAACACTGGCTCTCTGTTCTGTCCGCACCCATGTCTATTTATAGGCTGAGGAATGAGACACGAATGTTGGGTTATAATTACCGGTTAATGCTTCGGTTATACACACATTAAACAACAAATGTTCATGGATTAATGCTTCAGTTACATGCCTTAAACAGCAGAAACGTGCACGTCCATTAATCTGAAAATGTTCAGCGTTCAATCTAGAGACGTTTGGCAGACAAAACATTAACGCACAGAATTCGGTTTCCAGAAAACTGCCAACGCCTCAAGTTCAAATTGAAAACAGCTAAATCAGAGGTTTTTCGGGTAAGCAAAAATAATTATTTATTTAACCATTTTTGGAAAAAATAACCCAATAAAAGGAACCCAGTGCCTCTTGAACTCGCGCGTAGGGGGGCGAATAAGCTGATTTTAACTGCGATTGCCCTGAGTTGGCCTGTCTCATGTGCGCGAGGCTACTTCTCTCCCAAGCCCATTTACTAGCCCACTTCATTCCTTAGTATATATACACTAGGAGATTCCTTCTTTTAGTCAATGTGGGACTTTGACACGCACACTTTTGACACACATACAACAATCCCCCACATGTGTCAAAAGGATCTATGTTCGTCTGTGTTTATTCACACGGAAGATAATCACTTTGAATTTGGTGTCTGTCGACTTGAACCAAACCTAGACTAATAAAACTTAGCACACAGAAAAGTTAGTGTAACTTCGTTATTGAACCAACGGATCTTGAACGTGTGCTAAAGGTTTTATTAATCGGATTATACCCCCACAGTCTCTGCTATTAACAACGATTTTGCACGTTATTGGCCATGCACTCGCCTGGTTTTAACAAATGCTCTAGAGATTTTGCCACGATCTCATAGGAGCGGCCCCACTCCAAATTTGTATAGGTGTTTTCATCAAGTATATCTGCAATGAATACACCATCCGTAAGGACTATGAAAACATTAAGAGCTTTCGCTCAGCCTCCGTTCAATGCATTCTAGCACTTTCTCAAGCCATAGGAAGGGACAAGTTCAGTGCTAGCAGAACTAACAAATGACTTGTTCTTACCCATTGAACCTTCTTCATGGGATCTCCAATCACAAAGGTTGGGTTGCCATCACCGTTAATTTCAAACAGGCTTAAGTCCCATTCCCCTCGACGTTTCAATAATAAATTTCTTCCCTAGGGGTTTAGTTAACGAATCCGCCAGATTTAACTCTGATCTCACATAATCAATTGAGATGACCCCATCTTTGAGCAGCTGCCTTATAATATTATGTCTCAATCGAATATGTCTACTTTTGTTATTGAAGGTCTTATTTTTAGCCGTTGCTATTGCAGTTGGCTATCACAATGTAAAGACACTGATGGTGTGGGCTTTTTACCTATTGCAATACTTGCTAAGAAGTTTTTCAACCACTCAGCCTCAGTCCCAGCCAGCTCCATGGCTATGAACTCAGAATCCCTTGAGGATTTGTGTTGATTGTCTGTTTTGTAGACTTTCAGGTTATTGCACCACCACTAAGAGTGAATATGTAACCACTAATGGATTTTGTCTCTTCTAAATCCGAAATCCAGTTAGCATCACTATATCCTTCCAATACAGCGGGAAATCCATTATATAATATACCATAATTCATGGTACCTCTCAGATATCTCAAGACTCTCACCAGAGCCTCCTAGTGTTTACTGCCTGGACAGTGGGTATATCTGCTCAATCTGCCTATAGCATAAGCTATATCAGGCCTAGTAAAGTTCATCAAATGCAACAGACTCTCAATAATCTTTGCATACTCAGATTGAGCAACTGGGTTACTCTTGTGCTTTTTTAATTGCACACTTGAATCATAAGGAGTACTCAGAGGAGCATCTTCAAGATGTCCAAACTTTTTGAGAATTTTCTCAACATAATGTTCTTGGGAAAGTAAGATTCCATTTTCATTCCTTATGATTTTTACACCCAAGATTACCTTGGCTTCACTTATATCTTTCATGTCAAAATTTGAAGAAAGAAAATTTTTTGTTTCATTAACAACATACATACTAGAGCCAAAAATTAGTATATCATCCGCATACAAGTATATAATCACACAATCATTATTCACAAGCTTTGTATAAACACACCTTTCTACTTCAACAGTAAAAAATCCACCAGTTGTTAGAACTTGATCAAGTTTCTCATGCCATTGCTTAGGCGCTTGTTTTAAGCCATACAAAGACTTTACAAGTTTACAAACTTTATTTTCTTGCCCAGGAATTACACATCCTTCAGGCTGTACCATGTAAATTTCTTCTTCCAAATCACCATTCAAAAAAGCGGTTTTAACATCCATTTGGTGAACAAAAAGTTTGTAAATTGAAGCCAAAGCAATAAGAATTCTTATAGAAGAGATTCTAGTCACAGGAGAAAATGTGTCAAAATAATCTATATTTTCTTTTTGAGTAAAACCCTTGACTACAAGCCGTGCTTTATAATTATCAATTGACCCGTTTGGAAAATACTTTTTCTTAAAAATCCATTTACACCTAATAGCCTTAGCTCCTTGGGGCAAATATGATAAAACTCAAGTTTTATTTTTCCTTAAAGAATCAATTTCCATTTCAATTGCTTCTTTCAAAAATTTGGCATCAGGAGAAGAAATAGCTTCATAAAAATTTAACGGTTCATCTTATATTAGATAAATGTAAAAATCATCTCCAAAACTTGTTTCTTTTCTTTGCCTTTTACTTCTCCTTAAAACCAAATCCTCATTTAAGTTTTGTTCAAACTCTGAATCCTCAACAGGTTTAGAAACATGCTTAATTTTTAAGGGAAAAATATGTTCAAAAAATTCAGTATCCTTAGTCTCTACAATTGTATTTTGTTCTAAAATATCACTTTTTAAAACTAAAAAATGATATGCTGCACTTTGTTTAGTATACCCAATAAACATACAATCAAAAGTTTTAGAACCAATTTTTCTCTTTTTAGGATCAGGTAATAAAACTTTTGCAAGACATCCCCATACTTTTAAATATTTTAAATTTGGGGTAAACCCTTTCCATAACTCATAAGGTGTTTTCTTTATTTTCTTATGAGGTATCCTATTTTGTAAAAAACATGCAGACAAAATAGCTTCACCCCACAAGTTATCAAGGGCAGAAGAACTCACAAGCAAAGCATTCATCATTTCTTTTAATGTTCTATTTTTTTCTTTCTGCAACCCCATTAGACTCAGGAGAATAGGGAGGTGTTATCTCATGTATAATTCCTTCTTTTTCACAAAAATCATTTAACAAAACATATTCTCCTCCTCTATCCGATCTAACCCTTTTAATTCTTTTATTTAATTGATTCTCATATAAAAGAAATTTTTCAAAAGCTTCATCTTTGTTTCTTAACAAGTATACTTTAGTATATCTTGAAAAATCATCAATAAAAGTGATATAATATTTTTTACCACCTCTAGTCATGGTTTGTTTTAAGTCACCTAAATCTGTGTGAATTAAAGATAGTAATTCAGATTCTCTTTGACTAGAAAAATGAGGTTTTTTACTTTGTTTAGTTTCTGCACATACTTCACATTTTTTAAAATCATTGTTTTTAATTTCAGAAAGTAGTTCAAGTTGTCGTATCCTATTTATACAACCTTTACTAGCGTGACCTAGTCTAGCATGCCACAGATCAAAGGAATCAACTATATAAACAGGCATATACTCAGAAGATTTAGTCTTATTCATTTCATCAACATTCAAAACAAACAATCCCTGATTACAATACCCTTTGCCTACAAACACATTATTTTTTATCATTACAATCTTGTCAGATTCAAATGACACTTTAACCCCAGCTTTCCCTAAAAGAGCAACTGATACTAAGTTAGCTCTAACTTCAGGCACATGTAGAACATCGTTCAGAGCCAGAGTCTTTCCTGATATGAGCTTTAAGACTACTTTTCCTTTTCCTTGAACTTTAGCAGTTCAGGAATCAGCAAGGTAAATATGGTCTTCCCTTTCCTTTACAGGATTATAAGTAGTAAACATCTCTTGGCTAGCACATATGTGCCTGGTAGCCCTGGAGTCTACCACCCATTTCTTCACATCAGAAATCAAGAGAGCTTGTGATACCACTGCAGCAATGATGTCATCATCACTGCCACCATCTCGTTGCACCAAATTTACATTTGGCTTCCAAGGCTTATCACAGTTTGCTCTCTTCTTACACTGTGCTGCATAGTGTCCTGGTTTACCACAGACAAAACAGTCTCCTCTCTTTTTGAAAGAGGGGTTAGAAGCATTGGGTTTGTAATTAGTTTTTCTATTCTTCTTGTCTTTAGTTTTAGAATCATACCTCTTGTTTTGAGGCTTTATCTCTACCAGGTTGGCTTTGGATGTCATTTCTCTGGTTCGAGCTGCACGTATTGCCTTGCGGTTGGTATCTTCGATGATGATGTGAGTGATCAAGTCAGTCAAGGACAGCTGCTTCTGTTTGTGTTTCAACTGCTGTTTGTAGTCAGACCATGATTCTGGCAGCTTCTCAATCAGTATCCCAGCAACAAACTCATCTGGAAGGTTGATATTTTCAGCACGAAGCTCCTCCAGCAGCTTATGATATTCGTTGATTTGCTCCTTGACATCCTTGTTCTCGGTCATCTCCTATTTGTAGTAGTTGCCCACAATGAATTTTTATTTGCCGGCATCCTCAACAGTGTACTTTGTCACCAGGGACTCCCATATCTTACAAGCTTCCTTGTAGACATAGTAGACATTGAACAAATCATTAGATAAAGTGCTACTGATAGTGTGTTGGCATACCTTGTTTGCATGAGTCCATGCAACTCTCTGGGCTTGATCAGTATCAGCAGGAGGCTCGGATTGAGCAAGAGCAGTGGCCACACCATGCATGTCAAGAACAATGAAGACACGTTCTTGCTAGTGTTTGAAGTTCCGGCCATCAAAGACTTCTATCTTTGATCTTTGATATGTCAGGGAACGGCCTCGGTAGGGGAATGGCAACAGTAGCAGGGACGAATTGACCTCCAGCCGAACCATTGGGCACACCTTCGGGAGTGACATTCTCAGCACCGTTGGTTGCCACTGGGCACACCTTCGGGAGTGCCCTGAGTTGGCCTGTCTCATGTGCGCGAGGCCACTTCTCTCCCAAGCCCATTTTACTAGCCCACTTCATTTTTTAGTATATATACACTAGAAGATTCTTTCTTTTAGTCAATGTAGGACTTTGACACACACTTTTGACACACATACAACAGGATAGGCAATCCGAAAGGTAACCCATAACTCATCCCGCTTGTTTAAAACAAACATTGGCTAGCCTATTAATTTAACTTGCTAGTTATTTTTTCTTAAAGCCCGCACGCTTTCACTAGGTACAGGTGAGCCCACAAGTTGCGAGTTATTTGCTCACTCCTTGACTTTTGTATTTTGTTGAGCTTATAGGTTCTAACCACGTTTCAGGGGAAAACAAAAAGGAAACAAAAATACTCGCAGTGCCTGGGTATTTATTTCACACTTCAGTCTTGTCACTCTCTTGTTTTGTTTTCCTGCCTTTTTATAGAAATGCATTGAAAAGGTATTCGTATTAGATTCACTGAAAATAAATTAATGGAGTTGATTGTACAGGACTCTGGTCTTCCATACGCTCCATTCCCATCTATATATTCGCACATCAATATGAATTGATTGTATATAAGTAGATCAACTTTTGGGAGAATCTTACTTAACGGCTCTAAAACATAAAAGTTTACACTGCAAGCCTAATAAAAATATGAAAACCCCCTGTAAGCCTGACTGTCTTTGTTATAAATTTTGTTGTGGACGAAACATGTGATTACCCTTGTCTTAAAATTATGTTTATATATATATAATATAATATTCATAAATTTTTAACATAATATTTATTAATACACAATATATTTGGTGGACATGATTTGATTTGAAATGAAATATACAAACAAGCAAATAATAAGTAACATAATGTCTATTAATTCTCAAATAATGAATATATGTAGACATATAATGTTTATATAATATAAAGACTATAATAAACAACATACTTTTATTAAAATAATATTTTTTAAGTTAATGAATTTTTTTATTCAAAACAAAATTTGCAAAAAAAACTTTCAAGTTTACAGTGCGTTTTCAAATTCTTTTAAGTCTGTAGTATAAATTTTTGTGTTTTGGGAGGCATCTGGGGAGATTCTCTTTTAACTTTTTTAAAAATGAATATGTTAAACTTTAGTCCGGCCTGACATATTTTACGAGCATCACACATTTAAAAAGAGAAAAGTAATTTTACGCACTCAACCCAGGAATATAATCAGGCAGCTCTTCACGTGGAGACGATGTCGACACGAAATAATGTACGTATCTGACTCTCAGACCAATTCAAGCACTAGGATAAGAGAAAGGAATCCCAGAGCTATTTTTCTCCTTGAAAAGAGCCGAGAAAAGGCATGTTATCAGCTCGGACAAAGTAAGTACTTTCACATCTTCGGTAAATAATGCCCTTTCTATTTTCTCAAAAAAAAAAAAAATGATTGGCTTTGCTACTTGCCAGCACGCTGCGAAAGAAGCAAAGTGCACAGTCTTTTAAAAAATATCAAGCAGGAATAAAATTTTCCATCCAACGATGCGACTTCACAAAGTATACCATCGCCTGTCTCTTCTCCACCTCTCCCCAATCTCTCCCCCTTCCAATCCCTGTCTTCTTCCTCTAATTCCTCCACACTCATCACGACTCAGATTTCCTCGCAGAATCACCGGTAATTTTACTAGTATCACTTTAATGGGTTGCTCCCGGTTTCGCAATATTGCTCCTCTCAGTGATATGGTCACTGAAGATGGTGGGGGCGGAAACTCCAATGGTTCTATTTCATCCTCCACCGCTACCTTTGATTACGAAGGTGAGCTGAAAATGTTTTTTTTTATTGTTTTCTCACTGTTTTTATGATGTTTTGATCGCCCAATTTCAGAAAATTGCTGTATTGTTTGGCTTTCCAAACACTAAATTTGTTAATTTCATGCATATTGATGTCAAAAGATCGCAAAGAGTACTACTTTTGCATTAATTCACTCATCTCTCCGAAATTGTGTGCATATGAAGTATGTCCTGTTTCTGTTATTGAAATGCTGGAGCTGTAATCAGAAAAATCAATTTCACTACTGTACTTTGATGACTAAATTGAATATCCTTTTCTGTCTCAATGTATTATTTTGTGAAGTGGCAATATTGTTCTATGTAAATAGTCACATGTATCTTCTGTGGTTAGCCTTGCTTCGGGTACATTTAATGTTTTGAGCTTAGTATTGAATATGAATACAGTTCCTTAAATTCTCAATCGCGTGCATGTTCCTATTTATATCATGATAACGTCTCTAAATGCTGGCAACTATGTTGATTGGTTTTTATTAGAAGAGTCAACTGTTGGAGTAGCATATCGTGTTCCTCCACCTGAGATCAAGGATATTGTGGATGCTCCACCGGTGCCTGCTTTGTCATTTTCTCCACATAGAGACAAAATTCTATTTCTCAAGCGAAGATCTTTACCACCTCTGGCAGAATTAGCAAGACCAGAGGAAAAGTTGGCCGGTATACGCATTGATGGACACTGCAATACTAGGAGTCGCATGTCATTTTACACTGGCATAGGAATCCATCAAATTCTTCCTGACAACACCTTAGGGCCAGAGTTAGAAGTTCATGGTGTCCCTGATGGTGCCAAGATCAATTTTGTTTCATGGTCTCCTGATGGCCAGCATTTATCCTTTAGCATTCGGGGGAATGGGGAGGACAATGAAAGTAGTAGGCTCAGGGTATGGATTGCTGATGTTGAAACAGGGAAAGCAAGACCTTTATTTCAGTCACCTGACATATATTTAAATGCAGTTTTTGACAATTATGTATGGGTAGATAACTCTAGACTGTTAGTTTGCACTATTCCATTATCTCGTGGAGCTCCACCAAGGAAGCCTTTGGTCCCTTTTGGCCCTAAAATTCAGTCTAATGAAGAGAAAAATGTTATTCAAGTGAGAACATTTCAGGATTTGCTGAAGGATGAATATGATGAAGATTTGTTTGACTACTTTGCAACTTCACAGCTGATTTTAGCTTCCCTGGATGGTACAACAAGTGATATTGGCCCACCAGCTGTTTATACTTCAATGGACCCATCCCCAGATCATAAATACATTTTGATTAGTTCAATTCATAGGCCATACTCTTTCACTGTACCTTGCGGAAGATTTCCAAAGAAGGTAGATTTATGGAGTGCAGATGGAAAATTTGTCAGGCAACTCTGTGACTTACCCCTGGCTGAAGACATCCCAATTGCTTTCAACAGTGTGCGGAAGGGGATGCGGTCCATTAACTGGAGAGCTGATAAGCCATCCACGCTTTACTGGTAGACATCTGAGTTTTTTTGTTATATTTTCGGGTAGGGCGTGAAGATTAGGACCATTACAATTACTGGATTGAATTTTACTCAAATGACATGCACTTTTCTGATAAATACCATTCAATCAGTATTTGGAATTTCCTGAATTATTTTTTCTCAAAATTTTTAATTGTTGAAAAACAATTATCCCGAGAGTGCTTTCTTCAGTATGGAAAGTTCATAATGCATGGAGATGCCCAAGGAAAAAGAAGAAGATATAAGGGATGAACTTTCAACAAATAAATTTTTAGTGGATAGTTCCTTGGCTTGTTGCTATTTGCAATTCTCTTGGACCTCTGTTCGCTGCTAAATTTACTCTATTCAGATGTACCTTGCTGATTGTTTTCCCCCTTTACATACATTTATTGGTTTCAAGTGCAACCATAGGGCATAAAAAAAAAAAAAATCAAAATGTGTTTTTGACTATTTTGTAATTCTATTGGACTTCTTTGGTTTTTTTTCCTAAAAAAAAAATTGGTATGTGATTTCCCTTTTTGTATAAATTATTTCATTTGAGGCCTCTAGGGTAGAAACTCAAGATGGAGGTGATGCAAAGGTGGAGGTTTCTCCACGAGATGTAATTTACACACAACCTGCTGAGACCCTGGAGGGTGAGCAGCCAGTTATACTGCACAAACTTGATCTCCGCTATGGGTATGTGTATGGCCTACATTGACGACTTCTCTTTATTGCTATCTCCATGTCTGTGCCATCATATTGACATTATTAGACCACTTCCCCAGTCATTCATCTGATTAGCATTTCATGTATGCTACCAAGGGCTATACTTGACCTTATTTTTAGGGCAAGTATTGACCATTTTTGAATTACATGTAATTCACTTGTTTATGTATATGCTAGATTTTTATGACCAAGATAAGTTTAGCTTGCACTTTCCTATCTGAACTATAAACTTTTCGGCAAAGAATGCGTGTTCATTAATATGGGCACTTGTGTCTATCACATGTCTGCAGCAGTTGATAAGAAAGTTCCTTACCATGTTCATGGTTAACTTATCAGCCTCTCTTGTCTTGATCAAGCAACTTGTGTTGAGGAAAACCTAAAATAGTGGTTTATGTACACTTTTTTATCTCTACAGTGGGATTTCATGGTGTGATGATTCACTGGCGTTGGTATATGAATCATGGTATAAAACACGACGAACAAGAACATGGGTAATCTCTCCTGGGTATGATGATGTGAATTCCCGCATCCTATTTGATAGATCTTCAGAAGATGTCTACTCTGATCCTGGCTCTCCCATGCTGCGGAGAACTAAAGCTGGGACATATGTTATTGCCAATGTAAAAAAAGAGAGTGATGAAGGAAGATATGTTTTGCTAAATGGAATTGGTGCTACGCCAGACGGGAACATCCCATTCCTTGATCTGTTTGAAATGTAAGTGTCTTACATCACTTGTTTCCTGTATGTGCCTTTGGTTTCTTAGATGTTGTGGTCTGAACCAAAACCTTACAGAAATACAGGTAGCAAAGAACGAATCTGGGAGAGTGATAAAGAAAAGTATTATGAGACTGTTGTTGCTCTAATGTCTGATCAGGAAGAAGGGGATTTGCATCTAGATCAACTTAAAATACTGACTTCTAAAGAGTCAAAAACTGAGAACACCCAATATTACATGGTCACCTGGCCAGATAAAAAGGCATATCAGATTACAAATTTCCCTCATCCATATCCTCAGCTTGCATCATTGCAAAAAGAGATGATTAGATATCAAAGAAAGGATGGAGTTCAACTTACAGCTACATTATATCTTCCACCAGGATACAATCCACCAACAGATGGCCCTTTGCCATGTCTGGTTTGGTCGTACCCAGGGGAATTTAAAAGCAAAGATGCTGCAGGACAAGTTCGTGGCTCTCCTAATGAATTTGCTGGGATAGGTCCTACATCAGCCCTTCTCTGGCTGGCAAGAAGGTGTGGATTGTCTTTTCCTATTCTTTTTTTGGTCTAATTCTTTCTAATTCAGTGTTATTTTCTCTTATTTGAAAGTGAATTGTGTCATGAGCTGGATTTTTCTTTGATCACTTTAAATCTTGCAGATTTGTCATTCTATCCGGACCTACTATTCCTATTATTGGTGAGGGCGATGTGGAGGCAAATGATACGTAAGTTGGAAGTGTATTATTATTACCAAGGGATGTTTACCCCATATTTCTCACCAACATGTTCTTAAGGACCATGAGTGAACTTCTCAGTGAGGATCGATGCCTTGAGTGCTGCTGTCATTGGTCTTGTCCTCATTTTCTTTATTCCATAAATTTGTAGTTTCAAAATATTTGAATTCTCATGTATTTCTTTGTGATTTGTAAAGCCATAGAGTTATATCTGATTATAAACTCTGTATTAATCAATCAGGTATGTAGAACAATTAGTTGCAAGTGCTGAGGCTGCTGTGGATGAAGTTATCCGGCGGGGGGTATGCTTTATTCTTAATGTAGTATCTACCCATTTCATATATGATAAAAATTAAACCTATTCATGTTGTTACATCTAGGTAGCTCATCCAAAAAAAATAGCTGTTGGTGGACATTCCTATGGTGCTTTCATGACTGCTAACCTCCTGGCACATGCACCTCATCTCTTCTGCTGTGGGATTGCTCGGTCTGGTGCTTACAACAGAACACTCACTCCCTTTGGTTTTCAGGTAATAATACTGCAAACAATGGGTTGATTTTTGGTTCCAGTGGTTTAGGGGCACATTTGGTTCACATTATTATCAGATCGAGAATGTAATGATTGTTACTATTTCAATGTTTGGTTTAGCTAGGGATGGAATGACATCAATTCCATTCCCCTCATATGTATCCTACACAATATATTTATGAAATGAAATAATAATTATAATGAGTAGAGATAAATAAGGAAAAAAGATGATAAATAGACCCCTAGCCTTAGTGGAACTGTCAATCGATGTCTGCCTTCCTGACAAACTAGAATTTTCATTTCAGTGGGACAGAGACAAGAATCAAATCATAATGTGTGGATCTAGTGTAACAAAAGTACCATGAATTGATGTTTTATATTATGATCCTGTGTTGCTTTAATATTCTCTTACACTTTTACCGTACTATTCTTTGTAGAAGTTATAGGGTTAAGTCTTATTTATACTGCCTTTCCCTTTGTGTAGAATGAAGACAGAACTCTTTGGGAGGCCACTAATACTTATGTAGAGATGAGTCCTTTCATGTCGGCTAATAAAATTAAGAAGCCCATCTTGCTTATGCATGGGGAAGAAGATAATAATCCAGGAACATTAACCATGCAGGTAAGATAGCAACTGTTATCAATCAGCCTTCCTAACAAGTAGCCTGTTATTAGATCTTTTGATAGAAACAATCCCTTCCCTGTGGGCTGTCCAACTAATTTGTTCATTTCCGACTCGTATGCAGTCAGATAGGTTTTTTAATGCTCTGAAGGGCCATGGTGCTCTATGTCGACTTGTGATTCTGCCTTATGAAAGCCATGGTTATGCTGCCAGAGAAAGCATCATGCATGTCCTCTGGGAAACAGATAGATGGCTGCATAAGCACTGTGTATCGAACAGTTCTCATGTAGATGAAGATCATGGCTCTGGAACAGTCGAACAGAATGCTGGCAAAGGAAATGAAGATTCTGAAAGCAAAGTGGTCGGTCCCACTGGAGGGGGTAGCACGGAAGCATCTGATCTCAAGTATGAAGGACTCCACTCCATGCCAAGGTCATCATTGTGGTAATCTCTTTGGCCTCGTTAGTATATGTACGTGTGTGTGTGTGTGTAAAGTAATTAAGCGCCATTAATTTCAGCTTGTGACTTGTGAGTTAAATATATCTTGATATGATAACTTTGCTATCAGTAAATTACTCAACAGGCCTGGACATTCTCGCAACCTTATTATTTAGAGTCCAAACTAGATCCATGTTCAATGAAGATATCCTGGACAATAATAGAACAAAATTTAGATTATGCTTAGTGCGCTAATTTTCACGATGTGCTTTTCATGATGTGGAAGAGATGGCTAATCTTTGGCTGCCAAGGTGATGCATTGGAATGATACAAGGATAAGACCGAGCAACAAGATGCCACACCAGTCATTGAGTATGCAGCAGGATAGACTTGTGACAGAGGCAGACATTGCGAGTATGAGTGTGTAATTGCGCTCCATCACCATTAATCAGGCAGTCGCCTGAAACCATTCACGGAGGCATAAATTGATGGTGTGGTGGATTCGCCAGGATTTACCCCCATCAGATTTTTTTTTTTGGCAAAGTAATTTAAATGTTTTAGGAATAACTGAACTTTTATTCCTCCATTTATTCCGAGGGAAGTGATTGGAAGTGGCCTTGTAAGTCTATATTCTAAGGCTGATCGAGAAGGTTCTATTGTACTAGCGGCTGCCTGGATGTCTTTGTAAAACATTGATCTCGTTTAGTTGACATTAATGTGCCCTGTAGAGATTAAGATCAAAATAAGATTTTGCCTCTCGTTTATGTATGGTTGGCCTTTTTTTCCCCAACTTTTATTCTATTCAAGGGATAAAGTGGTTGTTACATTTGAAGGAATCTACAATCCAGTCAAAAATAAATTGAGTGGTTTTTTTTTTTGGGACCAAAAATGGATTGGCTGACATTCTCAGATTTCTTGAAAATATTAAAATAAAAATTAAAACATTCCGTGGATTGTAGTTATGGATAATAATAAGATGATGCGAAATATGCCAATATCAATGAATTTGGACAGTTATTAACTGCCTGGATTCAGTGCATGGCAGAAGTATTTGGAAGTTTTAACGCGGTAACGCCCTATGGATTTAGTAAATTTTGAAGTTGACTAATTGAATTTTGGTGAATTGATTGGGTAATATTCATCTATTTGATGGTCAGATGGTTTTCACACTGAAGTTTGGAGGTTTCTCCAATTAATGTAATTTTTATAAGCAAGTAATCACGGTTAATTCTTAAAATATTCGTATTGATTTAATAAGAGTTACTCCCTTGGGATCATAATATAAGTAATTGAGTTGTTTAAAATCTTGATTTTTTAAATTTTGTTACATATTTCCAATTGTAACTAAGTGTAATAAATATAACATTTGACTTATTTAAAGTACCTTCATTAATTACTCAATGAAGTAAGAATATAATTAAAAAATATGTATAATACCTCCTCAATTTTTTACATTTTGGACTAAACAAAATTTTTAAAAAAATTGCTTGTATTGAGGATGGGAAGCAGGTCCTAAATATGAAGGTAAATAAATTGCAATTATTGAACTTGGCAGTAAATTCGTTCGTATTAATATTTACAATCAAGATTACAATGTTTTTAAATTTAATTGTCATTTTTTTACCATTGTAACTTTCCTTTTATTTTAATATAATTTGATCATCTTTAAAAAAAATTAATTGTCATTAAATAAATTAATTTATTGAGACATGACCCCTTTTTATAAAGGATGCTCAAAAGGGCAGGCAAACACACAAAAGCCCACATCCATTTTTACTGTTTTCAGAGGGCAAAAGCCAATGCCCTTTTCATGGCATAAAAAATTTATTAGTAAGCAAACGCGGCATTAAACCATCGTGCGCTCTGTAGCAGGGGATGATGTCCAAGTTGAGCGAATGACGACGACAACGGCTGGCAATGGCATTATCATTATTATTATTACTGTCGTTGTTGAAGAAATTAAAGATAATTTCTAACAAAACAGAAAATAAATTGATTGATTTTTTCCAATTTCAAAATTATTTCAGAAATTCTTTAGCTGCATCGCGTCCCATGCGTGGGATTTGTTTTTCTTTTTCATGCGTGGAATTTGTTTATTCATTCAGTTCTCGTTGGTGGATGCGAATTAAAATTAGATAGGTACATCTATTTTATGAAAGTTAAGAAATCAGTCATAGTATTGTTTATATAAGGTAATTTTTTAAATATATTTACAGTAAATAAATGATAGGCAAAGATAGCAAATGTTTTAAAACATAGACAAAACGACACACGTTGTAAGGTGCCAGTGATCTTCTCATTTCCGCGCCAGATTCAGGAGATTTTTCTCTTCCATTTTTGTTCAGTTTTATTTTTATGGCGCTTCTTTAATCTTTATATGGCATGCACTCAAAGAATGGATCTGCTCCCCTCACCCAATTTTACCTTCCAATTTTTTTTTTTTTAATTTTCCCAACGGTCAATGAATTTCTCTGACGTTCCAACAACCCCATTTAAAAATTACTATTTGTTGGAATTTGGTTTTTAGAATCCACCACTTAAATACTACAGCCAATTTCCGTTCTTCGTCGCGTTCAGTCTCACCCTCAAAGCCTTCTCTGTTATTTCTCTGTCTAGCTCCAATGGCTTCCTCGTGGCTCTGCTCTCCCAAATTTCTAGTCTTTCTCGTGCTCCTCTCAGCCGTACCGATCGGCGTAATTATCTCAATGGAGCTAGCAAAGCCCCCAACTCACGTGTACCATTACCGCAGCACGGGGTGGTTAAGAGAGTGCGGCAAGTGGGATGATCAAAATCGGCGCTTCATCGTGACTTTCTTCGAAGGAGGAATCGGTCAGATTCCGGTGACGGGAGTGGAGGGCGAGGTGTTAGAGGAGATACCGATCGTCAAAGACGCTGACCTGACAGGAAACGCATCCCTGGGAATCGTCATCGACCGACCGAGGAATCGGCTGCTGGCAGTTCATGCAGACGCAGTGGGGAATCGGTACGGGGCACTTGCTGCCTACGATTTGTCAACTTGGAAACGATTGTTCCTGACCCAGCTCAGTGGCCCAAGTAAGCTTCGTATTCGTGTCTTTACCCTTTCCATTCCCCAATTCCTCTCCTTCACCTTCAAGGTTTTGACAGATATAGGTACTTAGGCAGCGTCGGAATTGTCGAGGATTAGGACAAATTCATGGTTATTGGGTAAAAACAACTGAGGAATAAGGTTAGAGGATAATGATTAGGTTTATGACCACACTGACAATAAGAAGTAGTCCACTTATTTAACAAAATTGTCACCGGTTTAAAAAAAAAAAAAAAAATCTACATTTGGTAGTGCCGTGCCCTTTGTGAGTAACCAACATTAAATTGTGTTAGCTCGAAGTTTGGTATCCGACCGCTGGTAGTTTACCAGGTTCAGACGTCAATTAATCTTGCTTTAATTTGGAATCATTTCTGCTATATATAGGCTTTTTCGTTGATGAATTTTCGGGAAACAACTTCTAGATGGATACTTGGTTGAATTTGATGATTTATATTGATAATTTTTACTGTTAAAATTTGACCTCAATGGTCCAAAACTGCCGTAAAGAGAGGTGGCGAGAAACCAAGACGAAATCTGAATTTTCGAAGCATTCCATAGTTAGTCTGTTATTATTAGAAATGACGAAAACTTTATTTTGTTGGTCCCATGTGATGTAGACGACGAGAAATCATTACCGGACGATGTTGCAGTGGATGCAGAAGGGAATGCTTATGTAACGGATGCCAAAGCCAGCAAGATCTGGAAGGTTGGGGAGGAAGGGAAGGTTATATCAATCATAAGAAACCCACTGTTCGCTGCAAAGGAATGGTACAAGAACTTGGTTGCGCTGAACGGCATCGTTTATCACCCAGATGGATTCCTGATTGTGATTCACACATTTAGTGGCAACCTGTTGAAGATTGACTTGTCAAGAGGGAAAGAGGAGGTGAAGCTAATAAAGGTAGAGGGAGGGCCACTTAGATTCGGAGACGGGCTAGAACTAGTGTCTCCCACCAAGCTGGTGGTTGCCGGGAATCCTTCAGGAAGACTGGTGGAGAGTTCCGACGGCTGGGAAACAGCTTCTGTGGCGGCAACATTCTGGGGGCTGAAGCACAGGTTGGCCACCGCAGCCACCGTGAAGGACGGCAAGGTCTATCTCAACCATTTGCTCGGGATGGGCTATCCTGCAAGGAAGCATGCTTTCGTGGAGGCACCGTTTTAAACAAAGAAGGGAATAACTGCTATTTGCTTGTACTCCAAACGCCGGAAAACATGTCATGTTTAGCTTTTGGTTGGTGGTATATGGTTAGTGGGCCCGGTGTCCGTTAACCAAATGTGTTGGTGTCCAGGGGAGACCTTTTTTTTTTCCCAAAAAAAAAAATCTTTGCAGGGATTGATCCTTCCATTCTGGTGGGTGAGTTTGCTTGGAATTTCCTTTCTACTATTGTGTGCATTGAATTGTATGCTAGAGCCTTGAGAGCTGAGAGGAATTAAGTTGAATTTGTATTCAACGGAGAATGTTTCTGCCTTTCTGGTTTGTGGATGTTGGAGTGGACGATTATGTGAGTGTGACGTGAGAGTCAAGGAGCGGGGTTTTTTTATGGAGGTGTGGATAAATGGGCCTATGGTTGAGACCCAGTAGGGATGTTGTGGGCTTTGAGGTAACCCGTGCCATATCTTCTCTTTAATAGTAGGGAGTGGGAATTTGGTGAATGCATGCGGTGGGGGACCACTCAGATGCGAGGAGTAGGAGGGTAAAGTTAACATTAATTTTTAAATTACCGTGACATAATAGTAGTGTTTAACATGGACGACAACGAAACAAAACAACGGATATGGAGAAATGATATTTTTTAAATAAGACCACGGACAGGGAAAGAAAAACTAGATTAAGACTGGCGGCCAACTCTCGACACCGTGTGTTACTTTCAGTTTGGGGTGGCTTAGTAAGATAAATCCTTGCGTCCCCAGGCTTTTAAGGAACAAACTCATTTAGTCCTATCTTGCCAGGTACGCAATATGCACCGGCACCAGCGCTGTAGCCTTGTGATTTACTTGTGAGGAGAGGGGTAAAGAATTTAATTAACTTGCAGGTAGAGTCGTAGAGGGAGGCAAAGAATTTTACAGCAACATGCCTGATTAATAATACAATCTCGAGCGTTCACCACTGTATTATTATTATTTATTAGTCTCCCGTCTAGAGAATAAATATGTTCTCTCGCGGCACTTTATTCAGTGTTTGGCCCAAGACAAAAACAAAAACAAAAACAAGAAGAATCCTATGCGTTTCACAGACCTCGTCGTTTTTGAGCGGAAAGCCAATTCTAGAAATGCTTGTAAAATCAAAACTTTATTTTCACTTGAAAGTTGAAAGAGAAAAGTTGGGGCAGGACAGCTTCTCTCGTGTGACAAGAAGACACTGCATTGGGTGGGGGTCCAGTGGCATATCAAGGCTCTTCTCCCCGAGCAAACTTGATTAGAAAATTTGAATAAAAAAACACAACTTCTTTACAAGTTAAATGCAATTATGCGAATGCGATCTTATCAAGATGACTTCTGGCGCCGCCCTTCCCAATCCAATTCAATAGGGTTGACATTCTTGAGAACTGATCGGAAATCGTAATAGACCTCCGGAGACCCCGTCTGTGGTTTTCTTGCTCTGGCTTCTACTTTCTAATATCTTTTCAAGCAAAAAACCTGGGGTGTTTTCTCATGCTTGTGTTTTTCAAGACGCGATTATCCAGGGAATCTTAGTCCGAAATATAAATCTTGTTTGAGAAAAAAGAATCGTTGCCCTTAGGCCGAGATGTTCTTCTCATCGGGAGCCCAAATATGCAAATATCCTTCCGTCGCCGCCATGGGGATACAGAATCCTTTCCCTATCTCTACTTGCGGATTCTTCTGCCTTCTCGCCGCTCCTATTTTTGTTTTTATTTTATTTTTATTATTCTCCTCCATCACAGCCTGTCCACGTTATCTCGTGTATCTACTCTGCTATCGGGTTCTTTCTCCTTCCTCCAATATGTAATCCTGCGTTAAGCCCCGACAAAATCATATGCAAACCACATTATCTCATTTATCTATTTAAAGTCTAGCTTCATCATCCATGGAGAGGCAGAGAAGCTTCTCCTTCAAACCCACTAGGCTTCTGGTTTTTTCGTTTACAATCTGTTCCTTTGTCGTCGTCCTTACTGCTTTCACGATTTGGTTCAAAAAGTTCTCGCCTTCAGTCCACCAGCAGGCTCATGTACAGTTCAACATATCTCTCAGTGCGGGCGACATTCCTTTGGCCGTTCAGAACTCGACTGGTTTTACTAGAAACTTTACGGAAGATGGTGTAAAAATCCCTGCTTTGATTGAAAATCGTCAAGGTTGGTCCGATAATATCTCTGACGCTGACAGTTATTCTGGGTCGAATTCTTCCGTGCCGGACGAAGCTCATGCTTCGGGTGCTAATTTCACGGCAATGCAAGATGTCGTCGAGGATGAATCTCCATCTGGGGTGGTTAGAGATAAACAGGGGAATGTAATTCTTATTTTAAATGAGAAAACGGATGGCGACAGGAAGGACAAGTTGATTGCTGCAGCAGCTTCGTCCCAGAAGATTGAAGTTCCAACCGGGAAGAAGCTTGGACAGAAAACAGTCGAAGACTGTGATTTAACAAAAGGGAGTTGGGTTTTTGATGAAAGCTATCCTCTGTACACGAAAGATTCGTGTCCTTTCATAGACGAGGGTTTCGATTGCCAGGGAAATGGAAGATCAGATAGCGACTACTTAAAGTGGAGATGGCAACCGCAAGGCTGTGATCTTCCAAGGTACTGTCAAATTCAAACCCTCTACTTTTCTCACGATTCGCACATGTTTGGCTTTGCGATGATTAAACCTAGGAATCACTGACTTTTGACTGAAGTCATATGTATAGGACAAGTATTAAAGTGGTGCGTGATTTATGATAGGTTCAATGCGACAAAAATGCTGGAGTTGATTAGAGGGAAAAGAGTAGTGTTTGTGGGGGATTCCATTAATCGGAACCAATGGGAATCACTGCTGTGTATGTTAATGGGTGGTATCAGGGATCCGAGGAGAGTGTACGAGACCCATGGACGGAAGATCACGAAAGAGAAGGGAAATTACAGTTTCAGGTTTCTGGTAATTCTAATTTCTGCTGAATCTTTATTTGTTTTTGTCTGGCCGTGGCAAGTGCATCAAGTTGTTGGACTACCCACCTCGCAGGACTACCAATGCACAGTTGAATTCTATGTGTCTCATTTCTTAGTCCACGAAAGCAAGGCAAGAATAGGGCAGAAACGGAGGCCAACCCTGCGAATTGACGCCATTGATCGTGGGTCCTCGAGGTGGAGAGGGGCTGATATTTTGGTTTTTAACACTGCACATTGGTGGTCACATTACAAAACAAAAGCCGGGTGAGCGCTATGTTTTATCCTGTTCAATCATTCGGCATTTGAATCAGCAAGAGAAGTGCATTCATTTCAGTGTCCGATTGCGTAGGAGAATAAATTGAAATTTCAGTGTCTTGAACTTGAAGATAAATTCAGAGTCGAGGAATGATTACAGTTGTAAAATCCGTGTCTGCTAAAGCTGAATTACTTGTTAATCTTTTCTGGATCTCACATCTGTATGAACGACAGGATTAATTACTATCAGGAAGGGAGCATAGTTCATCCGCAACTAGATGTGTCAACAGCTTTCAGGAAAGCTTTGATGACATGGGCTTCATGGGTCGACAAGCACGTCAATACCAGGAAAACACGAGTCTTCTTCCGAAGTTCAGCACCTTCTCATTTCAGGTTTGGTTATAATTACATTATATGTGAACTGTGAAATGGTTTCTGTAATATCCAAAACCTCTGAAATGGGATGCCATGTGACAGGGGAGGGCAGTGGAATACGGGAGGGCATTGTAAGGAGGTGACAAGTCCGCTGAATGAAACCTTAAGCGCAGCTAAACCTGAGAAGAATGGAATCGTGGAGGAGGTGATGAAGCAGATGAAAACGAGGGTGACATTGTTGGATATAACAAGGTTGTCGGAGTATAGGCTTGATGGGCATCCCTCTATATATGGATGGAAGTCAGGGAAGAGCAGTAAATTGCACAGCACACAAGACTGTAGCCATTGGTGTCTTCCTGGGGTTCCAGACACATGGAATGAGCTGCTATTTTATCACGTGTACGCCCCGTCAGAATGAGCTGTCACCCTTCTGATTTATTGATTGATTGATTTATTTTCTTTTCTGATGCTGTTTAGTTGTAAAATCTTCCTCTCATCCCCTTAGATAGATGCATTTAGATTATGAGAATAGTTTAAGAATGAAATAATCTCTCTCTCTCTTAAAAAAATTTGCCCTTAACCTAACTTTTCTCCACAAAAAAGGGGACACACATCATGGAAGCATACAAATGTATTAGTGTTGGGGTTGGATTGGTGGCATTAACAAATGAAATAACTTGTCAACTTTATTTGTATTTAAAAAGTTGGGGTAATTTTTGGCGCATGTCCACTGCTCTCCGCATCATTCCCGCGCAAGAGAGATATGCGCAACGCATGTTCTATCTCGCAAATCCAGGCAAGAATCGCATCTTTTACTGGTCAACTCCATCAAAGTTCGAATGTCCCTGTATTAATTAAATGGATACGTAATTATTTGGATTGAGACGAGAGTACTGAAAATGGATTAGATACGAAAGTATATAATTTTTATTTATTTGAACTATAAGGTGGGTTTTGTAATGTCCAAAATGTAAGGACTTGATACACATCCAGAATTGTGTGTCCAAAATTATGGTTTTAAAAAATCTTATTCAAACACCTTAATTTTTTAAAATTCCATTTGGCATAAGTTATTTTTTTCTTCATTTGATAATCAATTCTTAATATCTGAGCATTATGCATTTTTCCACATCTTTATAATTGATTTTAAAAAATTATCCAAACATTTTTAATTATCAAAATCAATTTCAGAAAACATTATCCTTTTGTTAATCAATTTTGGCCGAAAAAATAGTAGTTTGATGGAGTTGACTGGTAATAACAACAATAATGATGGGTATTGATCCTCTTTCTCTTTGGTTACTCAAAGTATTCTCATTGTTAGTAGCTGTAAAACTAATCCTTTTAGGAGAGTTGTCTTCTCTGAAGTATATGCTTTCCTATGCACAACTTTTAGTGATTGAGTCCTGAAATGATGTTTAAGAGACATAGACTGCTACCATCTGTTTCACACCTACTTAATATGGGTATGGATCCTCTTCATACTCTCTTTTAATATATATCTTCATACTAAATCTTCTCTAGCTACTTAATTTATAATTTGAAATATATATTATCATTACCTAAATTTTTTAAAAATAAGATCATAATAATTCTTTTTTATGGTAGTCATTAAATGAATAATACATTTAATTTAATATTATAATTAGCAATCTTGCATATTTAAATCAAATGAATAATTAAATAAATGGATGAAATAGGGAATGCAGATTATTCGGAGGTCAGATCCCATATCATGTGGAAACAAAGCTTGGATATTTTCCCCAGTTTTATACGGATATAAACTGGCAGAGTATATATATCAGTGAATGTGTTATATGTTTCCTTTTGAAGCCTACTTAAATCTCGAACAATCAAAGAATTAAGGAGCATTGTTAAATCAGGACAAAACCTCCCTTGTACACTCGTGTCATGTGTGGGCTCTGGGAAGACCACGCAGCTGCTTTCTTTAAGGGAAGCGGATTTTCCTTTTGTTATTTAAACAATTGGCACAACTAGTTAATTAAGATATTAAACTAGTTTATTGAAGGCGTAAATTCTCTCTCGGAAATAACCCATGAGGCCAGAGTTTCAAACTGTCCTTTTCAACTCTCAGATAGGGCCTATCAAAATCAAATTCCAAAACATCAAAATATTATTATAATGTAGCTATCATAACCGAAAGCCGTTTCTCTAAAGTCGAATGATATGATGCATTGCGGAGCATCTGATGAAAACAATCCTATCGTTAAAAATGACACTAGGATATCAATGCTCTCGATATTAACATTAGAATGTTCCATCGCATGCTCATTTTTATTGTTTCACCGAACATTTTTAGGCATAATACTATGTGCATTTTCAATTATTATTTTCCTCATGGGACCACCCTTTCAGGACAATGCTATATAATATAATAGAAATACGGGTAGAAGCCACAGCCAGATTTACAATGAATAGCTCATCAATGAGACTGGTGTTTCTTGGCCCTGCCTTGAGAAGCTGCTGATTCATCTCTCCTTGAAGACTCAGGTTTACGAGCCCAAGCGGGTGCTTGATCTGGACCATAACGATAATCATAGAACAGCTCCTCACTAGCTTCGATGTGTTCCTTGGCAAAGATGCCAACTCGATGATCCCCAGCAACCAGCATCACCTAACCAATCAGCAAATCAGCAAATTATGGAGACATTAAACAATCAAGTTCATGCTTGTCAGCTTGAGAGGTAAATTATTCAACTCTCCTAAAAATTTGAGTTACTGAACTCACCTTTGCATAGCAGTTTGGATTTGATGAGTGGTTGGCAAATTTTAGTTTGTCTCCTTTGCGATAAGCATCCAGAACATACTGTGAAGAGACAGGTAATATATTATTAGTGTTCGAGTCCCAGTGTATTACAGCTTGTCACGAAGGGAATTGTGAAAACTGGCAGCTTGCTAAAGCAAACACGGAAATGACGAGACAAGAATCTGACCCTCGATTAAAAGAAAAGAGAGCCCCAGTCCATGGAAGAAAATGAAAGGGCAGGTTTGGTTACGAGAACTATGAGACACTTGCCTGATCATTCAAGTCAAAAAGGAATGATGAGTTCGCACGATCATATATTTTTCCACGCTTGTCTGCTTCTCGGTGGGAGATCAGTTCCCCAGTGTATTCTCCTAGATAATCATTTTTGTTAACTGGGTTCTGAAATGAATGCATCAATTAGTGACGAGAAAAGGCTGACACAAACTAGAGAATAAACAAGTTCATGCATCTCAAGTCTCAACCTTTAAGAATGCTCCCCATCCTGCAACATCAGACTTTGCCAAAAGAATCTGACCAAGAGAAATTGAAACAAACGGAAAACAGTTTGAGACCAAAATATAATTATGATGTTAAATCACAGGAAAAAAATATGCATGTATGTATGTATGTCAGACTTTGCCAAAACAATCTGACCAAGAGAAATTGAAACAAACGGAAAACAGTTTGAGACCAAAATATAATTATGCTGTTAGATCACAAGAAAAAAAAAAAGTATGCATGCATGCATGTAAAAAAACTTTTTATGCCAAATTTCAATTTCTAGAGTCCATATATCCTCTCATTCAGTGTCTCATCATGTGAGACAGGAAGAGTGACACAACGGATGTGATCTCCACACAGATGTGCCTCATCATGTAAGAGAGTCACATAAAGGGTGTGATGTACACAGGTGGGTTCCGCTGGCTCCACACAATATGTCATTATGAGGCACAGAAGAGTAGAGGATTCAAATGACAATTACTAACCCTCTGTTGTTGCCTTAAAAGAAGCCTCATATTTCCACATTGACCATCTCCACGTCTAGGTGGTTCTCCCAATGAACCATCCCCACAGCTGTTTAAAGAAAGTAATATTCAGTATCATTGTAAAATATCAAAAGAAAAACATTCAGGTCCAAATAACATGCCAAAAAAATGCGGGGGAGAGTTTCAAATGACATGGTGCCAAAGGGAAGTCTCACGGCCTCAAACAAGGAGATAAAGCCAAAGAAGAGAACTAATACATGATTTCACCAAGAATGCTATCAAGAGTCGATATTTTAACCCATAACATACTAGCATCGGAATCTACAGGAAAGTATCTATCAAATTAACTAGACCCCCCCCCTTTTTTTTTGGGGTTTCATCATTGGAAACAGATGAAAGGTGATTTAAGCTTTATAGCCACAAAAAATAAAGTGAAATTGCAGGAAGGTCACACTATGTATATGTCTGTTACTGGTAAATGACAGCCACATCAACTCTACATGTTTGGATCTTCTGACTTTTGCTTTTGAAGAGGTAGAAATTAGAATATATAAATAATCAAAAGTAACTTTAAATCATATAAAATGGAAGCATAATTCACACATTAATTGCTGAGAGATGGTACAGTATATATAAAAGTTGGTAAAAGTATACTCTAGTCAGTACCCAATTGTTGGAGATAACAACATTATGACCAAAATAAAGATATCGGACACATAATATCCCAATGCATAAAGTCAAGGTCACCATACAAATGTTTAAAACTCATTACCTAACCCAGCAGTTTCGGCAAACATCTGGATCACATTCGCGTCCAGCAGCAAAGCATGGACATTGTCGACTTCTGCATTGACTCTTAGCACAGTGACAACCTCTGAATCGATTTTTGCAGCTTTTGGAGCATCTAAAAGTAGAAGAGCTAATTTAATACAGTTGTTTTTTAAAAAAAAAAATTTAACAAGTAGCTTGATCCAGCCAAGAAAAAGAAGTAAATGACTTGAGGCAAAATTTTCATCTTGGACAAGTCCCTACAACCATTGACAAAGTTGGAAATGTGTTTTACTTTCTGGCTGCCTTAGCCAGTAATAGCCTGAGCCCAGAAAGAAAGAAATTATACTATGACATGTATGAATTTATTAATAATTCATAAAAAAGCATATTCATGATCAACTGAATTTCTCCTTCATCATCTCAAGCGTAATTTTTCTTTTATTGTTGGTATTGGGAGTGAAAAGGCTTAGCTAGCCCTCATTGACATTATGTCAAGATCATCCTCATTAGAAATCGTCCTCAGGCTGGATGCACCCCCGCCCCAAAAATTTTGGGACATGAGAAATATTTTATCGTGCTTTTTATTAATAAAAAAAACTTAAATTATTAACAGAAAAATGACATACCCACAATATTTTTCACAGCAAGTTCCATTATGAAGGCACGGACATTGCTTTCCACACATTGACTGACATCCACAGGGCGTATATTGCTTGCAAGATTGGTTTTTTCCATCCGCAATTCTTTTCCATATTGATGGGTGGCCGGCAGACTTCCAAGAATATTTAAATTTCCTTGTTTTGCCCCTTTTCCGTAGCAATCTCGCTCTTGTTGGCATCTCTTGGTCCTAACAATGAGTACAAAAGCAACCAATTGGTCTCTAATAGCCAGAGCACATAACCAACGGGAACATAGTGACAGAACAATAAATTTGAAAAAAAATTAATATGCAAAAAAGCAGCCCTCATAAGTTAAGAAGGATACACAAATACACAATGATCGGGAATCTCCTCCATCCAAAATTACTTAGAGCAAATTTCATCAAGGTTCTCTAACCACACATGATTGGAGATTCCAATTCTCTTACTAAACAAGACAGAGAGAGGAAAATTGTTGTTGGCACAATAAAATCCATTAAAACATCCTAGTAAATACAGATTGAAAATCTCTGCCACATCTTCACCAAGCACCAAGTCACTTACAAACCCACCCCCCCCCCAAAAAAAAAAAAAAAACCCCACCATTCTCACCCACAAAAAGAATATAGAAAAATCAACGACAATGAGAATAGAATAATCTAAATATAAAGGACGGGGATGCAACTCTCACTGTGCATTCTGCATCAGTTTTTCCGTTGTCATTCCTGAGTGAACTTGGTGGAACATTAGATCTGTAGGGCATTGATGCTCCACCAGCATGCATGTAACTAGCTACTTCCATGCAGGTCTTAAGGCCAGAAAGTAAGTTCCTTGTTATGAGGCAACTGCAGAGCATTAGTTGCACATGATCACAAATCTGCCTAATTCAAATTCACAGCTCCTACAAAAATTCAGATGTATGATATCCAATAAATTTAAATTTGTTGTTCCATGATCCAACTATGAAGAAAAACAAGTCCAGCCATATTAAATCTTGCCTTCTTTAATCACAGGTTGGGAGAAAATTACTTTCTAAAAGCAAATTCAAACTTCAATGGTAATCACTGACCTCAATTTGATATAGATAGGAGTTCCCTAGAACCCAAGACTATTTAATATAGCTGATCATAATTATAATATTCTTTATGAAAAATGGCGGAAATGCCCAAACATGGTCTTAGTGTTTTATCCAGTAAGAATGCAGGACAATACTGTAAGCCACATACTCCCTTCTGATCCTTGTTATTTATTAGACATCTTTAACCAGCCTATTAGAATCAAGGAGAAAAAATTAAGTCATTAACTTTGTTTCAAAATGAAAAAAAACAATTCCAAATTTACCAATATTTAAAATCATGAATCGCATCTCGAGAGAAGTCACAGAGAAAAATTGCATCATACTTGAAATAAGGGCAATCTTGAAAAAATGTAATTAATAATACCACACCTAATGACTTATAATAAAAAAAGCATCCATTTCTAGAGTATGCCTCATAATAAGGACCAGAGGGAGTACCTGTTTCTCCCAAACATTTCTATTCCCTTCAAGTATAGCTCTTTCTCCATAGGTTTCCATTCTGAGAGTCTTTGCATCCCTTCAACATGCTTATTCATGAAATTGGATGACTCACTGAATTCTGCCTCAGCCATGTCATCTTTAGGTCCATCCCCAACATTTTCATGTTCACCATGACAAGTGCTCCCAGAAAGTATTGATTTGTTAGAAGTATGATCTACAGAATCACTCAAACATTCAGAAGCAGCAACACATTTTTCATCACATGCACTGACATTTAGGTCTCTGTTATTATCATTGATTGTAGTGACTGCATCAATATCTGTGTTTTTCTTTTGCTTTTTACAAGAACTTTGTGAATCATCAGAAAGCAATGTTAAGTCACACAGTGCTATATCTGATCGATTTATGGTCTTCCGTTTCCCCCGACTCTCTGCCACAGGCATATTTAAGTTGAGACCTCCACAACCGGCAAGTTCTGTCAGAAAAGGTGTTGTATTCATAGAATTGCATCTTTCTTCCACCAAGGTAGTTGCAGTGCCCTGCTTTCCTGGCTCTTCTGCACCGGAGGGTGCCAAAGTCAATACTTCCTCTTCCATAGTTGTGGTTTTATTTTCATGTAAACAACTAGGATCTGATGAAATTTTCTCAGACTTTAACTGCAAGCAAAAGAAAATACAGTCAGACAAATTTTGCCCATCAAACATGATCTTCATTTAAATCTTATAAGGAACATTGATGATGTTTGATGAAAAAAGGGGTGACATTCTCTATACTCAGTCCAAAATTTTCAATAAATCTATGCACACATGAAAGTTGAATATAATGGAAAAATACCCTTAGGTAACACTGATCGCTGCATGGCTTCCTGTCCTCTTCATGCTCAAACCAAACTGGCTGCTTTTCACTCTGTGAAGCGAACAATCAGATTTACTTACAGGTGGACTATCTATGGTTTAAGTAACAAAAAGCATATAGCGCTGTCACTTACAGGATATATTAGGGGTTGAGAACATCCATGCAAGCGACAATCAAACATCTGCTGAAGAAAAGCCCAAAAAAAAAAAAAGACAAGAAGAAGATAGATGTAAGATATATTAATTGATTATCTTACACACTATGATGATGTCCAGAATGTTAAATATATAACGATTTAGCATATACCATGCATCGACGACAAAAAAGGTTATCAAAAGAATCTAAAGCAGTACTCAGGCTTTCCTCCAAACTTATACCAATCTGAGATTCATAATTTCCAGAACCTTCAGACTGCTGGTCCCACCTCCTCATGTTCTTTTCCTTGAGACTTTTGTACCTATCCTGCATATTTCATGAAAACATTTTTCTTAGGTAACAAGGGGTACTTATCACAACTACCTTTTCCAACAACAACAACAACAACAACAACAAGCCTTTATCCCACTAGGTGGGGTCGGCTACATGGATTGCAAGACGCCATTGTGCTCTATCATTTATTAAGCTTTTAGAAATATTATTAATTAAGAGATCACGTTCAACTACCTTTTCCAACAATTAATTAAAAAGCAATAACCATCAAGCTTTAATTTATGTCCATAAGTTATTCAGAATTACCTGAATTTCCTGTCTAGTACCTCCAACAGACTCGCTCACAGTATCCAACACTTCCTCAGTTAACCCATATTCCTCAAACGCCATCCTAGTATATCAGAGTGAAACAGTGATTATGAAAATGAGAGCTTTCAATATTTATATATATATTTTAAAAAACTTATTATCTGATATTCAGAATTGAATATCTCGTGTGTTCATGATAGGAACAAGATCACTTTGACGCATCAATAATGGATTCATATTGCAAACCCATATGCACTTAAAACAGCTCCTCCTAAAAAAGCTTGTTCATTCAAATCTTGCATCTCTATTTTAACTTACCATAAAATTCGGTCTTCAGCATCAGTAAATTCATGCTTATCTTCCTCAGGTTCCGTTAGCTCTTCCTCACTGTCACTGCATATCAATGCTTCACTTCCATGTTGGTCATAGTAGATACGCCTTCTGCCAACTACAGACTGATCTTCAGCCATTCTCTGATTTCTGTTCTGTGTGTGAAAGATTTTAAAATAGCAGAAGAAACAATACTATCTGCATATGGACTGGTAAGGGTTTTATAATCCAAGCTTCTAACCACAAAAGGAATCAGACTCAAGAAGTAGGCAATTTTACTACCCATAAATCCACATTAGGCATGACCGGGCAGGCAATAAATTAAATTTATAAGGATATGTACCTGTCCAAAAAGATCCAAGATGTGTATGGCGGTAATCTTTCAATATAAGGCATCTTGATACTTGTTGTAAAAACTAGTTCTAGACTGTTGATGTGATCTTTGTCACCAGAACCTTGAGAGAAAGCATTGAACTTAAATAGAGGGTGGTCAATTCTTGAAGAAAGCATTTGATTGATTATAGTTTCCTTTGTAAGAAAAGAATCCCTTCTTGTTATTGCTGAGACAATCTGGGAAACATGGCATTGTACCTTCTTCCCATTCCTCAATAGTTTTTCCTATTAAACATCAAGAATTAGTTGCAAGCAAACTTGTAAGATATACAGAAAGAGGCCTTCATAGTTGTGCAAGAAATAAGGCTGCAGTCCTAACCCACTATGAAATTGAAAAGCCAAATGGTCAATAAATTCACCACAATCATGTAAGATAAAAAAGGACAATTCATATTTGGCTTTGGTACCATCCAGTTTACCCAAGAAAATATGAAAACATTGCAGAACTGAAAAATGATAATTCACTGAGACTGAGTTGGTGGGAAATAAAAAAAAAATTACTGGAAGATCAGTGCAAATTCCCTCCGTTAACAGTGAATAAATAATGAAGTGTCTGGCCATAAAGCACATCTACAAAAGTACAATGGTGAAAGCAAAATTTCCACGTTGGACCCCACTGGGCAACTTACTTTAATTGATACAACTCTCTCCGCCTGGATTTGCTTTTCCAGATGATCAATCTTGCTTGACAAGGTTCCAACAGCATCGTTTGCTGGCTCTCCATGTGATTTCTGTGGAAACATGTCACAGCAACGACATTTTTTGGTTCAAAATACAGCGTAACAAAAATCAACCCAAGAATGAAAAGATTCTAAAAAAGCCAAAAATTGCAGGTAACGTGTTTCAAGTTTAATTCTCAATCGATATAGAGACGAACTATCCGTTTACTTCAAAGAAATTATCCAAGAATCATAGAGCTGAATTTAAGAATCACGTCATGGGGAAGCCCTACAACGGAACTCAGTTGTTGGAGATAGAGATTATAGGAAAAAGAAAACTTTTGGGTATAAATCTTTGCTATTCGATTAGATTGAGAATTTTGCGTAATTATCTGAATTGAATTCTGAGTATCAGTATAATTCCAATTCCAAGAAAATCAGAAAACAAAACAAAGCAACTAAACAAATTATTCAACTTTTGGGTATCAATCTTTGCTATGCGATTAGATTGAGAATTTTGCGTAATTATTTTAATTGAATTCTGAGTATCAGTATAATTCCAATTCCGAGAAAATCAGGTAACAAAACAAAGCAACTAAACAAACTATTCAATTTGTTGGTTAAAAAAACAAATTGTTCAATTCAAGAAATGGAGTGAAGAATAAGGAAAGCGGCAGGAAAAACCGACTCTTAGTTTGATCGCAGAGTCTGATGCTTTGGACACCATAGATGCTCTGCTATGCTCTGCGACTTGACGAAGGAGCGAACGGAGCGAGATACACTCAAATATGGAAGAAAGTAACGCTTTAGACCTTTAAGACTGACACGTTTGCTGTAGGCAGTGAGGAGTGACATGGCCTACCGCGGAACTCAACATAATTTCTGGGACCGTTTCACGCGGCATTTACGTCGTACGCACCTTGCAGGCTACTCTTGGAAATCACTGGGCAGTGTTTTAATTCGGAGTTCTCACAGATTTTTTTTTAAAAAAATAAAAAATAAAGGGGAAACAGAGAGAAAGAGTTTATCAAAAAACAGAGAGAGAAGAAGAAAACAGAAAAAAAAAAAATTATCTTGTTCACAATATTTTCAAAACTAAATTAAATATTAAATTAAAAAAATTCATAATTTACAATTTAGTTTAACTGAATTAGACCAGCAATAAAACTAATTACATAATAATTAAATTAAATATATATATAATAATTTAAATATAAAAATAAATATAAAATTATTATTTAACTTAAAAATAAAATTAAATATTTAAATTTATCATAACTTAACAAATTACATGATATAACATAATATTAAATGATTAAAAAATTAATTATTTTCTAAAAAAGAATATTTATTGAACATTTTAATTTTTAAAAATTGAATCTAGTTTTTGACTTAATTTGATTTTTAATCCTATTGTTTGTCTAAAATTATCTAACCTAACTCAACCTTTAAAATAATTTTTATATATTGACCGAATTAAAATTCAAACTAATCGGTGGTGGGATCATTGGATATGATTTGATTTTTTAATTACTGCTTGTTCACTGCATTTGCATTCACATTCACATTTTCATACTTTTTTTTAACATGTGCTGTTTCGCGCGTAGTCACTGCATTTTAACTTTTTAAGCTATTAATTGGTACCTGATGATTCTGCCCATAGCCCCATCCCAGTCGTACGTGGCAAGCATTTTTTCCATTAATATTCTTTTTAATTTTTACTGGAATAATAGTTTTTCTAAGCATAGTATTCAGTTTATAATTTGCCCCGTTTGATATTAATGTTTTTCTCCATAAAATTTAAAAACAAATGTTTGCGTAGAAATTGATTAAAAATAGATTTTATATCAAATACTGTTTTAAAAAATGTTCAGTAAAAATTTAAAGCCTAACTTTGTTTTTGTTTTTGTTTTTGTTTTTGTTGTTGTTGTTGTTGTTTTTTTTTTTTTGGGTAATAGCCTGACTTTGTTGTGGAGGCAACAAAGCGACCCTTACATGTCACGTGGTTCGAATCTTACTAAAGGGGGCCAGTGGGGCGAGGTCGGCCGAGGCATAGTATCGGTCTCAGAGAGAATATTCTCCTTTTCCCTTCCTATCTCCTTTCATTCTTTTCCCTTTCGAATCATTTAAATCTTAAGATAAGGTTTAAATTTTATCTCTTATAAAATTATTATTAAAATATTAAATTATTTAAAAATAAAAATAATGAAAGTCAAACTAGTAAAATTTAATATAAATAACAAAAAATACAGTAAAAATAAAATAAAAATATTTTATAGGAGATTAAATTTAAACCATTTAAATCAAGATCAAATGATTAAAAATTAAGAAGAAGAGGAGAAGAGGATGTGAAGGGAAAAGGAGAGAATCCTCTCCCGGTTAGTCTTTGCCGAGTATTGAGTCAGGCATGACAGCTCACGCTAATTCAATTATTATTGAGATGGGAAGGATTGGGTTTTTTTTTTTTTTAAATAAATGACTATAATTTTACAAAAACAATTAAGAACTGTACTGAATGGGCCAGTGTTTTGGGCCTACATGAAATGTACAATAATTGTAGGCCCATCGAAGTCCAAACTACCAAAGGCATTCACTGATAAAGAAAGTAAATAATTTCAAAATTCATTTATAAACAGGAAAAAATCCAAAAAAAAAAAAAATCCTAATAACTCCAACTCTCGAACTCGAAGGTTAAGCCTTCCAAAGATTTATTGGCGAGGACAGTCACGTGCACAAGCAATCATTGGGAATATACACGAAGAGATGTTATTTATTGCAGTTTACAGCTGAAGAAAGTTCTCGCTTGATGTTGTGATGTTCTAGAATGTCACTTGGCTTGTTTTATATTGTCAGAGGAATTTCCAGGCTGAAACAGAGTGGATTGGGGTCCCCTTCCAAGCGACTGTTAGGCTATTGCCGTTTTTACCAAGAGTGCAAAAGTTGCCGCACGCAAATTTCTTGACCACCTAGTTTGCTTGGTACACTGATGATTCGGTAAAGCTCGCCTCCTCCATTCTGCAACTCATCCTTCACGCAGGTTTCAATGCAGTCCACGTAAGCCGAGAAGAAGAGCAATGCTTCAACGAAGAGCTTCCCCAAGGACGGCGAGTTATTGTTCGCTTCTGTTTCAACTTTCAAGTATTGCCATTATACACGGTTTCTTTTTCCTCATGCTCATCAAGTTTTCCAAGCACTCTGGCATCGGTATCATGGTCGATAGAACGTACGGAGCATACACCGCTACGGCTTCATCGTCATCGACCTCAATGTGTTGTTCTTTGATTTCGATCATGTCCGTCACAAAAACAGCCTTAAACGAGAAGGGCAGGTTTAAGGATTCTGCAAAATTGGCTAAGCACTCGCTTGTCTCTCCTAGCTCGATTCTGCCCCTGAATCCAATAGCAGTAATCTTGAGAAGCTGAAGGGGCCTTTCCCGACGTCCGACCAACGCTTGCATCAGAGCTGTCCATTGCACTCCACACCTGATTTCAAGATCAATTACATGGATTTTCGTCCCTGACGCAAGGTGCTCCGTGATAGCTTGTATGCTGGTTATTTGCATCACTTGTCTGAATGGAGTCTTTTGAAAGCACGTGGATACAAAAGATAAACTGGAATCGATCTTCCCAAGGAACTCATGCCTTTCGGTTTTCTTATATCCATCAAGTGTTGATATCATTCCTTTTTCCTTGTGAATCCTCTCTCGCAGTGCTCGAGAGACATAGTAGATAATTTTCTGAGCTGGGCTTGCGCAAGCGTAAGAATTCAATTCCCAGAGTAAAAGTATCCTGTCTGCTCGTCCGTATTGTTAGCAGCCTACTCTCTCCTCTGCAGTGAGGAGAAATTGAGCAAGTTCGACGTCTCTGTTCTCCTCCTCAGACATACCACCTAGATTAAACCCATACGGATGCATAGGCATGCAAATATTATCGTCACAATAGGCAGAGAACTGGACGTATCTCTCTCAGGCGACTCTTATTATTTCGTTAGTTGACAGCTTCTGGCGACCCACAGAACAATCAATTTTGGTCGTGCTGCTGATATTTTGCCCCTTCAGTCTCGAGAGCCTGCTTTTGTAATTGTTCAAGAGCTTCACAATCAAATGCTTGTGGCGGCTGCAGAAGATAGTCAAAGCCGAACTCTTTTAGCGTCAAGTCGTCAAGTTTGGGTTCATGACTTCGATTTTAAAATGAGTACTGTTTCTTTCTCATGATTCTCAATGGGGAGAGTATCCATCTTTTCTATGAATTTCATGTCAGAGAAACTGATTTTCCCATGGAACATAGCCTCCTCTTGTGCAGACCTATGACCGCCCTGGGTTCCATTGAAATTCAAAGCTATATCGTTCCACATGCCGGACTGTGAATTGTGACAAAGCAGAAGTGGTTTTAGCAAGTTAACAGACAACGCCCTCGTCTAGATCTAGATCAGCACGGAACTACCTACGGTGTCGTTAATCATGGTCGGATATACAAGGGAATAAAGGTAAACATGATTGAAGAAACTCCATTGCCAACAAATAAAATAATGAGAAGTTGTTAAAGGTTAACGTTAGTTGGATATCCTCGGGACAAACGTCAGGCAGCGATTAATTATGATTTAAAAAATTGATGCGGCGTACAGTCCGCCTTACCATCGTGGGTTTGGCACTTCTCAGTTTGTCGTGGGTTTAACAGTTGCAAATTCCAACGAGTGGAAGTAACAAAACTACAGTATTATATCAGTTTTCCTAAGGTGGTCAGCCCAGCGTGACTGGTTACGGTTCAGGGACAACAGCAAAATGGTTTTATCTGCCGAATTATAAAGTATGAAACGACAACTAATGTGTTATTTATTATAGTCCCTCTGCAAAGATTAGTACAATATTGTTGGCTATTGTCACAATTTGTTTTCACGTGTCATCCAGGGGTACAATAAGCAAAATCAGAACTGCCACCGTAATGGCAACGCTACATTTGGCGAAGTGCAATTGAGCTACGAAAAAAAAAAAATGAAATAAAAGCAGATGAGCCTGGAATGAATCTGTTATCTGTGTTTGATATGATTGGATTCATTTTTCCTTTTCGGTCGATTCCAAATGGGATGGGCGATTATAATTAGCATAATACATACATAATGAAATGCACTACATTCTGAAAATGTACAAGACTTGGGCTTTGCTGGCGAGATCATGATGCTTCCAGTAGTTAACCCAGGACTTGGAATCGGCGGCGACGGAAGAAAATGTATAAAAAGAAACAAGACGGAAACATTCTAAGAGTCTAACCCAATTATAAATCCTACTTCTGCTGTGATTTCTAGTCTTCTAGAAAAAGAGGTGCGAGTTATAGTTTTAAGTTTACACGCGAAATCAGTAGCCTGGCTAAAGGCACCGCGTGCGGCATACCGCTTGTTACAACACGGGACAATAGAGAAATGGATCAGATTGGTGAAGGTTATGGGCTTAACAAAAAGAAATCAATGGCTAAGAAATCCAACCACGATACATGTCACACTGTGGGCTGGGTAGGCCCCATTTTCTCTTTGGCCCTAACAAACCTTGCCTACTCAGCTTGCCTTTTGCTTTTTACGTGTCCTATTACGATGATTAATGAGTCCTGAACCATGGTCGTCCAATCCGGGAGCCGTCCTCCCCGTCCAATCCATGGGTTAGTAGGAGTGTTTATTTTTTCGGCTCATTGATTACCAGAAAATGATTATTTTGAACTTTTAAATATTGCTGACGCACTTCTGAATTTTGACACCGTCAATGCTGCACTACCGATTGCTGCAGTACGTCATACTGGTTTATTTATTTAAGTGTATGATTTCATAAATGTTAATATTCAAGGATCTGATTCAGCAACTTGTGCAATTTTCTATTTTTTTTTAAATTGAAAAAGCGAATTTCAATATTATAATGTCCCGAGCCGAAGAATGGCAATTGGCCGAAGAAGAAATGAAATTGAGGAAATAAAAAATATATATAGAATTGATCGATTGAATTTACACCTTGTCGTCGTCGTCGTGGGATTCAACTGGAGCAACCTCCGATGCACTTGTTCGGCGCAGACAAACGGAGGCCATCCACATGAGAGCCTTCACCACCCTCACCATCCCAATGGTAACGGTCAGATAATACAACCACCATCCGATGAAATCCGCCACCCCCACTTCCATCAATTGCTCCTTCTTTGCTTCCGCCATAACCACCAGCGTCTCCACATCTTCCCTCAGCTTCCACCACCACAAACCACCCAGGCTCGCCGCCATCATCATCTTCTCAATCCATCTTTCTCTCCTCGCGACCCCGCCGAACACCGTGTCATCCACCACCGGCTTCACCACCGTTGTGCACCAAAACTGCATCGTTCCGTGCAATCCCATGAGAAAAATCACTCTGCTCAGCAAACTCCTCTCCACTCCAAAACTCGAATCAGACTCATAGAGTCCCGCGGCTATGCTCCCTTCGATGCCCAGACCGACGCACACTTGAAAAGTACAGAGGAGAACCCACGCGGTGAAGAGACGAGGCCGGTGAACGGAGCTAGGCGAGCCGCTGAAAAGGGCGATTTTGCCTGTCAAGCCGTGGATGAGGGCGGCGACGCTTACAAATGAGACGATAACGCAGAGGATTGCGGGGTTGGTTTGGAGGGCAAGAGACAAGAGATGAGGAAAGGGTTTTGGCGAGTGATCATACCAAGTGATGAGGGATTGAAGATGATATTGGGCGCCGGAGAGTCTGGCCAGAAGAAGAAACGAGAGAGGGAGGAGGAGGCTGAGAAGCGTGAGTGTGAAGATGTAGAAGATTTCTGTAGGAGATAGCGCACAGCTTTTCAAGATCTCTTTAGCTTGGTGCTGCCATTTTTGCTTCCCCATTTGTGATCAGTTGAAGCAATGATTTGAGCGGAACAAGAAGAGCCCTTTATTTTCAAGCCACGGAAAGTAGAACGTGCATTTGAGGTCACTATATACCAATTATATATGTGACCTCTCAGCTAGCTAGGCGTTGGAAGAGGAACTTAAAGTGGTTACCACGTCCTTTGTTTATCAGGTTGACATTTTATAGGACATGCGGAGGGGGGATTCTGATACATGTACAACGCGGCGTATATATTTCCATGAATCAGTTAATTATCTATTAATTAAATTATCATATCAATTTCACGTCCCCTGTGAGATTCCCCCCCCCCCCCAAAAAAAACAACAAAAAGAAAAAGTCTGTACCTTGTATATTGAACGCGGGGCGCGTGTGGGTGCAGCCAGCAAAATTCGACGAAGATAATTGTAGGACCCTCTGCTTATTTTTTAGATTATTTTGTGGACCGTTAATGTGGATAGGAAGATGAATAGTAAATTAAACACCACTGCAGCACCCAACAAAAAAAAAAAAAAACTTGAATACCACTGCCCATGACAGAAGACAGTGATCAAGGATTACCATTCCATTGTTCGTCGTCGTTCGTTATTAGAACGGAGTACCTTTTCCATTGCATCGGACGGCAATGATACACAGATAAGTTCTTTTTTTCCGAATTAAAATCCAGAACCTGGAGAAAATCCCAATAACAAAACAAACACGTAGACCTAATCTTCAGTTAGGGCAGTAATAAACCAAGTCAGAGTGATGAAGTATAGAATTGCAAGTTTGGACGTCAGGGGCCGAAGCATAACTCTCATGTCAAAGATGAGTTTACACGCCTGATATATATTAGATATTTTAAAATCCATGACAGGAACAATCCAACATTGGTGATATATTGGTTGACTAATTTAATTAACATTAAGCATTGAGCCCTCCTCGTTCCTCCCCCCCCCCCCCTCTCTTTTTTTCATTTTCTTTACTTTTTTTGTTTTTATTTTCCCAGGCTTTACCATAAATAAGTGACGGCATTGATACTCAGCGTAGATATTTAGCTTGCAATATATACTGGTTCTATTTATTAGATAAAGAAATAAAAAAAATTTAATCTTGTTTATAATATATCTGTCAATTCTCAATGCTCTTCTTTATATTTTTGTCTTTATTAAATATTTTAAATAAAAATAATAATAATATTTATTAGGGGTGAAAAGAAAAATTTATTAAATTTTAAAATAAAATTAATAAAATTTAAAATTTTTTTAATTTTAATAAAATATGTTAAAAGTGATTAAGTATTATATTTCAAATGACGGCCGCGTGATACATAATCTAACGCGGCGTCTTACTTACTAGGAGTTTTCCAGTAACTAGTAATCAATAATATTTAGTACAGTTATCTAAGCTCTTTCACACGAGAAGATTAACTGTAGTTGGGTTATGTCATGAAGTCACAGTAATTATTCTACAAAAATTCTGCAATAAACTTCAAAGTGTTTTGATTTTCTTTCATTGTTTTAATTTTACCATAGCTTGGGAATGGAAATTTATATATACACAATTCATTATCGTTACCATTATATCATTATGTTATTTTTTATTGGATATTTTTTTCTATGCTGATAGGTTCTAGTTTCAATCCTGTAATTTTGCCATACATATATTTATATAGAAGCAAGGATCATATTCTGAGTCGTCGGTAGATGTGTAACATCAGTCGATGGGAAGGGTTTAGTCTTTAATAGCAAACCTTTAAAACTGGAAGTCAAATAAGGGTATTATAAATTTAAAAATAAGCTAATAATATTAATAACGTTAATTAGTTACGAGATGAGTAGTGGCCAATGGGTAGTTGAAGAAGAAAAAAATTATAGTCGTGGTCGAAGTTTTTCATTCAGGGAATCAACTACGGAACAATTTTGAAGATATACAAAAAACATTAAAAGAAGGATGTGTTTGACCAGTAAAGGCACAAGTCTCTGCTATTTTGGTGAAACTCAATATCCACACAAGAATGAATTCTAAAAACGGGAACACGTAAACACACACGTTTTGCCTCCCGGCAAGTGGTATATAATCTAACCAGCAGTGAGACTCTGCCGAATCCACCCAAGTTGTCGGACGGTATTTGATCAATTTTTCGGAATTTAGGTCTGAGCCGGTCTAAGATGTGTATTTTGGTTGTCTAGTTCAGGAAAACCAAAATCAGATCAAAGGCAATGCATATGGTAGCCAAACAATACAGGCGAGTAGGCCCTCATCAATTCATGAAGCAAAAGCCGGCGTTAGTATGAGACAAGCCGCAGAATACAATTGTTGTATTATGGACTTTATTTTATTCTCTTGAGGAATTAAAAGAAAAAGAGAAAAAGGGTTGATGGAAACGGTGATTGTCAACGGCCAAGGATTGATGGAAACATATCACATCACGTTAAAACCCAAGGTGCCAAGGTCCTTGTTCCTTGTCTTTCCTCTCTCTTCTCTGTCTTAAAGCGTCATTAAGGGATGTCTTTGTGGGCTCGTGGAAGCTGCCTCTAATCTTCAGCCCCACACTGTTCTGGGTTCTCTTAAAACTCGCCTTCAAAAGCCCATAGATAATGGGACTATGCTATGAGCCTATGCTTGGCATTCTGGTTTTGTTTTTCCCGTCAACAGAGGCTTGCGATTCTCTCCACTCCACCTTCGCTCAAACAAATACCAGGTCCAATCATATCGATGAGCTTATAATAATAAGAATAAATTAATCATTTAATACTTAAATTGCCCACAAACAATATGATTGTTTTAATTGAGAAAATTATGCTTAATTGAATAATTTTTTTAAAAAATGTTTTCTTTGAGAGATTAAATTGGGAAAAAAATTAATGTTTAAAATTTGAATCGAAAAACCAATGATTAAATTTTTGCTTTAATTTTTTTAAATTATCAGATTATTAATTTTTTAATATAAATCAATGTATGCGTGATAACGGATCATGCATGGGGCGGATGGATGTTTTCTACTTTCTAGGATCCAAAATATTAGTGCCTTTCACGGGTCCTTTTTAGAACCTGGACTATGATTAGACATGACCTATCTCATTCCTTCTCCAATTCCAATACAACTGTTCGCGGATAAAAACAACTCGTAATCAACCGTTGCAATTTTTTTTTTTTTTTCTGGAGGACGCGACTGAATTTGAACCTTCTTTACACTCTCGCCAATTCCATTTATAAAGTTTATTTTAAAAAATTTATTTCATTTTATTTATAAGTCACAATATAATTTTACAGGTAATATTTTTAAAATTATTTTCACAATAAAAAATGTAAAATATATTTAAAATTTTATATACTTTTATTTCCTACACTTTTTTATATTGATAATGATAAAATTAATAAAAATGATTTATAAAAAGAATTAAAGAAGTACATGAAATTGATTTTTTTTTTTTCTTGTTTTACAATACGTCTTCTCTGTTCATCCAGCATGCATGGTACGTTCAGCTGTGCCTGCTATTCTATTTCCCGATCAAGACTGCAACTCTCAAGGATCGTTAACTTTTTGACTGGACTCGTCTAAATGCAAACAAAATATATCTAATGTGAGTACATGTTAGAATTACTTCACCCTGAGATTGATTAATTCGCATACTTCTATGACATGGGCAATGCAAAGTAAACGCACGTGGGAAAGTTTGATACTTTCCAATAGGTATATATATTTAGTGTCAACCTTCGTGTCTGAACGCCTAAACGTGTTACGACTGTCGAATATTCCTATTGAAGCTTGGAAGTTGATTGGCTTCTTCAGTTCCATCACTTTTCCTCACTTGGTAGGGAATCCAAGCTTCTAGGACTTCAATTTTGGATAACGCTGCAAATCTAGCCTCGTTGATTCTGTTGTGCATAGACAAACGCAATGACTTATGAACCATATTAAAGTGGGATCTCTTCTACTATACACATACCCACTGTACTTGGGAACTTTCCAATTGCACGTTTTCTCAGTGTTAGCGGTAGCGGTAGCATACTGAGCAGTCTTTTGCAAGACACACCGTGGGCAAGGACGCATCCACGTGGCAAAAAATAATTCACTGTAGTGGTGGAGCATGGCCTCACTGAGTTGCAGCCAATCCAAAAAATATCTCTTCACAGGTGCAGCCGTGCAGGCGAGGGGTTGTTAAGTGTTCACTCCATGGCGAGGTGGGCTCACACTGATATGTGCATAGTTGTTCATAGCTTTACATTAAATTAAATGAGTGAAAAGCAAGAAAGACAGCAACTAGAGGCTATTGTCCTTATCTCTTCTCTTCCCTTCTTTACTCTCCCTCCCTCTCTCTAATCAGTGACCCCTTTCTGCTCATTTCCCTTGTAGCCTCGCCTTTCATCAGAACTCCATATCTTCCAAGCTTTCGGCGAAAATAAAGAAAATTAACGAGAAAGAAAGGCACTATACGCCACTATGGATGGTGCTGTCTCGCCTGAACTTGAGTCAGAAGCATCTCCAGAGCTCACACCAGAAGTTCGAGAATCTAAGAAGAGGTGGGTTGAACTTTTTCTGCTTGGAAAAAAATGAATAGAGAAGCCAGAATTTTTTGTCTCTGGTCATTTCCAATTTTGTGATAGTTGGTTTAACTGTTTGCCGAGCAAGTTTTGAGGTGTGCATGTTGCAGGAAAATGGTGGAGAAAACAGTTGTGAGGGTGAGAGTTGGAGAGAATGTCAGTAAAGTGAAGAATGAAGGGCCACCATCGGACTCATGGTCTTGGAGGAAATACGGACAAAAGCCTATTAAAGGATCTCCTTATCCGAGGTGAAATTTAACTGAGTGCATGCCTTGTGATTTCATTACTGTGAGCTCTGCTCATTCGAATGGACTCCATTGTCTGTCTCAGAGGCTATTACAGGTGCAGCACATCCAAAGGTTGTTCGGCCAAAAAGCAAGTAGAGAGATGCAGAACGGACGCTTCGATGCTCATCGTCACCTACACTTGTTCCCATAACCATCCAGCTCCAGAATCACGCTCCACCGCTCAACAATTCAAAGAATCAAGAACTCAAACCACCCAAGATCTCCCACCTCCTACTTCAAAGGCGGAAGACAAGGACCAGGAGGAAGAGAAGAAAGATCTCCAGCTTATGACAGCTAGTGATCGAGGTGCAAATGAAGAGAATTTTCGTTACTTGAAATCCCCGATAGGCTGTTCTGAAGATATTATTATCGACCACGAGGATCCTTTCGAACTGAACTCAGAGAAAACCCATGAGAGGATAGATCTTCTCTTGGAGGAAGAGCCCCCATGTTGTTCTCAGCTCAAGAACCTCTCAACACTGAAATCGGAAGAACTTGACTTTTTCGACGAGCTCGAAGAGCTACCCATGTCTCCGTCTTTGTTGAACTTTATGAGGAACAATTTTTCCGGCGAAAGGATTCCGGTTGCCCCGTCATGAAATGTAACTAGAATGTTCATATACACGCTATACCCATATCATTTATATTTGTTCTCTGTTTTTATGTATATCTCAGATATTTTCGTCGAGGAGAAAGTGTGATTGGCAAATATGGAGAGTGCATAAGCTAGGCCCTTGCAGGGGAAGCAAGTGGAAGCTGCAGCTCAGCTCAGAGACAAGGGCAGTTTCGTCGTTTAATTTAATTCAGGCAAAATGAGATCTATCGATCTTTAACCGTGTAAACTTTTGTCCATTCAGAGATAACATGAGATTCACGAGTTAGTGCCGAAGTATCTTTGCCGAATGAAGTCTCTGTTTTTTTTTTTTTTTTGCCGTCAATGGTGCCTTAGATGAAAGAGAAAGCCACTCTTCTTCTTATGGGGCAGTTGAGAGGTGTTAAGGTGATATTATTTGGTGCGATGATATTGGAGCAGTTTATTTCATGAACCAATTCGGTACGGCTTTGTTGGCATTACTCGATGAATAAACAAGATACCAATTTATGAGCTTTTTATACTCAATGGCAGTGAGACTTGCATCAAGTGTTTGGTACAGTAGTTTATACGTCATAGCGCATTCAAAAGCCGGAAGATTCCACGATATGACAAGACAAGATATCCTGGTGATTGGGGAAGGCATTCAATCACGTCGTTATTAGCTATAGTGCACCACTTTGTATGGCATGTCGCTGCTTATTTACCGAACTCGAAGGACTCGTGATATGGGCTAGTCGAATCTGATTTAGTCCTTGTCCACTTAGGTCCTAATTTCCAAGAAATTCGTTTGAAAAAATATATTTGAATATAGGTTAAGTTTTCTACGTCAGCCTGATTCTACCAAGGCTTAAGCCTTAAAGTCAATCCTAATAAATGTTTTCTACGAATGTTCAAACAGCGGTCACCAAAAGTTGTTCCAACAGTCGGCCCTGATAATAGAGCAATCATTTTAGCCTGTTCAGTTTTTGCTTTCTCTAAGTTATGGTAGGTTTTTGATAAATATACTAAGATTTTCATGACGAAACAGTTTGTTTCTTGTTCAATTTAAAAAAAAATTAAAAATTAAGTTTTCGAAAATAACAAAAAAAGATGTTAGATTCAAGACTTAAACCGGTTGAACTTCGTTCAACTTTAACAGGCCACTTGACATGTAAAATAAAAATGAAAATAAATTTAATTGAATTAAAAAATAATTTTAATGATTAAAAATATATTTATATCATCAATTCAAATCATAAAATAATAAATAGTTAAAATAATAAGAATATAGTAGATAAATAGATAATTGCATATCTCAGTAAAAAATGATTCCCTCCTAAATAAACCAAATGACCTGAATCATTCATTCATTTGAAACGATTTTCGTCAGAAAATTTATTACGTTGATATCGATTATAATCAACCTCGGGTCTGCACGTACTTAACTTTTATCATTTTTATTTTCACAAAACTGTGATGATAGCATGAGCATATCTCACATTAATGATCGTTTACCTGACCCTACAACCTGGTGACTTGTATCATTTCATCACCAAGTTGGCGCATAACATTTTTGAACATCACCAGTCATATTACAAATTCAACTAAAGCTGTTAGCCAAGGTTAAAAAAAAAAATCACTTAATATAACTAATCATCATAGCATAACTAAAATGCACGAAGGACAAAAGCTTGCTGGGAACCTATTGCTCCAGCATCTCCGTATAAAGCAAACTGGAAAATGAAATTCTCACCACCTTCTTATACAGTTGGACAGATACGAACATCAATATAAATTAAACAATGCACAGATGGAACGAACAGCCAAAATGATCGTTCTAGTTTTACACCAAGACGTTTGTCCGCCTTAAGGTCCATTACTCTAAAAATTCAGGCAGTAGCCTGATCTATGCCCTCTGCAGCAGCAGTTAATGGCTGAAGAGCTTTTAGAGGATTCATAATGACACCATCGATAAGTCCATATTCTTTGGCTTCTTTTGCACTCATGAAGAAATCCCTGTCCGTGTCCTGGTTAATCTTCTCTAGACTCTGGCCAGTGTGATAAGACAGATAGCCATTCAGGTTCGCTTTATGATGCAGCATTTCATTTGCCTGAAAGATTATGACAAAAAATCAGTTTTTTCCGAAAAGGATTATGATACTTATCGAACGAAATCAATACATAAATCACTAGTGGAGCCTGTCTAGGAATTTTAACTAATTATCAGGAAGTCTGGAACCAAATACTTAAGCTTAAGATGTAACAAACAACCTAAACTACTATTGAACATTTTAGCACTCCTTACTCAACTAACCACGGGAACAACTCAAGGATTCTGATTAATAAAATGAAGTTGGAAATGCCAAATGTCACAGGTGTCAAAAAAAAAAAAAAAACAGTTTCAAATCCATACTGTATAAACTGACTTTACGCAAGCTCGCACACACAAACATAGAGAAAGACATAAAAAACATACTAGGGGCCAACTTCTGAATATTGGCTATATAAATAACTTGTACTTCACCCAGTGCAAGCACATCAAGCTCAATCATTACAAAATTGAGTCTTAAAAAGAGCCAGAAGAATAAACCAACTATAACAAATTAATTCAGAAATCTAACAGTAAACAAGTAGTTTGTGTTAGGAATCATTGGGGAAAAAAGGATCAATACCTGAATATCTATGTCGGTTTGGCCTCCTTGAGCTCCACCAAGCGGTTGATGAATCATTATCCTTGAATTAGGCAAGCTGTATCTCTTTCCTTCACGAAAGAGGGAGCAAGGGACAAGGGATCAAAAGAATTCTTCTTCCTAGGAGAAAAAATGACAACGAGATCTACCAAAACAGATATTAAAAGGGGGCAAAATATGCAGTGATTGCGAGATAGAGGAGTCATTACCTTTAGTCCCTGCGCTAAGGAGAAAGGCCCCCATACTGCTCAAGAAAAGGCCATAGATATTATTATATTAAGTATTAATGGGGAAAAAATATCTAAAAACCAAAAGTAACAAGCATGCGATCAACTATGTATCACCCCCTTCAGAGACATTATCAATATTAATGGGGAGTTTGAATTCTAGGAACTATTCTATACACAAAACTCACAAGTATTTTAGATTTTATCTCATTGGCATATCCAATCACTTTCCCCAAAAAGAGAGGCCGTATCTTCAGAAGAACTGGGAATACGATGAATCTCAGATCTAGAACATAAATCAACAGGGATGCCAATTGTTGAAAACGTCATGAATTTAAACACCATGGTGTATCTCTAATAATAGCCAGTACGAATAAATTTCAAAGCCATAGCAAAAGAAGCCCTCAGGCTTTGAACTTGACGTATACAAAGATCAAGTCAGAATTAAGGCAATGCCATCCGAAAGAAGGATAAACCATTACCTAGCTGCTAGTCCGACACAAACAGTTGACACATCAGGTCGGATGTGTCTCATTGTATCAAATATCGCCATACCTACAAAAAGAAAACGAATCACTATTTTTCATACTATATATATATATATATATATAGCAAAGACATACAAGACAGATACTTCAAGAGCCATTACCGGCTGTCACTGATCCTCCAGGAGAATTTACATACATGACAATATCCTGTTCAAAACATATCAAACCAGTCAGTTGAAAAAAAAAATTCTAGCATAGCAAAAATTGAAGGTAAGCACATACTAGAAAGAATCAAAGACAGATTCGAGGAGATAACATATCAAAATCACGAAATACCAACATATTAGTATTTGAAGTTACACTCCAGAAATGGAAAGGATTATTTTGAATAAACTAATATATGAGAAGATAAATCAGATTTTTAGTGACTAGATTGAAGAACAGACCTTGTTAGGATCAACAGCATCAAGGTAAAGAAGCTGAGCAACTATGATATTAGCCATATCATCATCAACTGCTCCACCACAACGGATTATTCTCTAAATCCAACAAAGCTTATAATCAGTAGTTAAAGACCAGAAACTGAATAGTCAACCATAAGTAACATTTAGAAGAGCAAAAGATGGCCTACATATTGAAAAAGCTGACTTATAACACTCTGAAAACGCTCCTGCACCATGGGGGGAGGACCTTGTCCTTGCGCATAAGTAGGGAAATATGGGGAAGATGGGACTTGCAAATCATCTCTTCAAGAACATTTTAAGAGCAGTCAATAAAAAGGCTTAAACGAATAACCCGGGGGGGGGGGGGATTATACCTTATGGACCAAATGCCCTGGCGCGAACTCCCCTGAGGTGCCCAAAAATCATTGCCGTGCACAGCCTTCACAGGAGAGCTTTGAGTATTCCTTTTATTTCCTACCAATTTCTTTAATTTCCTGCAAGTCATATAAGCTTTATCCTCCGCATAGATATAACTAAAAGGGATAGCAGAAGATATTCTCCTCAGCTCGAGCCCCAGTTGCAAGAGTATAAACAAAATGAGGAACATACATAATATTTCATCCCGAACACATCAATTAACAATAAATTTTAAAACCCATGACCCAAGATTAATGACAGACTTCAGTGGAGAAATCCAACAGCTTTGTTAAACGGAAGCAACTTTGTTCATATTATAACATGATGGCATCCCTTCTCATGAAGTATGCTTCCTAGTAAAATCTATGCAGTTTTGTATTCATTCATCTTTCCTTTCGAAATCTAAACCAATGATGATCGTCAAGATGGTCCGATCTCACCATTATAACTAGCACAAAAGTTTAAAGCCATTGCTTTTATCAATCCTTCCCTCATTTCTCTTGAAAGTATAAAACTTACAGCATTCATTCAGACATACGCGTCAATCATAGCGTAAAACATTTAAAAAGGGAAAAAAAATACAAATTTCCGGCCTACAAGTGTAGAAACGGAATCTTAAGGAAAATTACCTCGACCTGAAATGCTCCGAGGAGAAAGAAAGCTTCTGAGGGTCGGAACAAGAACTAGGGCTCGACGAAAGAAAAAGAGGGTTGAATCTAAGAGAGGATGCCTGGGTGGAGACGCATGTATGAGCCATTTCTGGAATTGCTTCAAGGCTATGGTATGGAATCCACTAATTTTGGGGCTACGGCAGGCCTTATCCGCATGAACGAAGGGCACGACGGCGCTCAGAAGCAACAGCAAGTAGAGCGTTACCAGGCAGAAAATAAATTTACGGCGTCCGTTCTCAATGTACGTGGCCTCACCACGCAACGTACGAACAGCCAAAGTTCTGTTTTTCTTGGAAAATTTTAATTTGTCTTATAACTTTTTTTTTTTTAAAATTGTGTTGCTATCTTTTCCTCGTAAAATACCTCATGCCACTTGTTAATGCATTCTTAAAAAATAGAATATATTGATATTATAAGCTTAGAGTGAAGGAAAATTTTTAAGCCCTACTGTATGTACCACGTCATTTTGGACCCTTGTAATGTGAAGATTTTTTTTTTCCTAGTTACAAGATATAAGGAGATCGAATCAATAAACATAATACCAACATACTTTTATCCATTTATTTATTATCGCAATATATCCATAATTTATTGAGGTGGCTGTAACAATATGGGTTGAGAATCAAGTATATATATATATATATATACACGCACACACATACATATAATCATGACTCATTAGATGTGAAATGAATTAAATGATACTATGCCTCATCACGATTTGTCTTTGAAAGAAATCCAGACACTGAGAGAATGATAAGTTAAAAACCATTGACATTGAGAGTATCAGGTGCTTCCGACCACAAGTATCTTAATGCAGGTTGACACTGATATACAGGGGCACGTCTTTAATCAGATTCATGATTTGTATATTATCAAGTTAATTTTCATGCAAACAAGGTAAACGCTATTCATTTTCATTTAACTTCTGATGCCATCAGACAAGATGCATGATACAGCAAAGGAACAGTCCGCAACACGAGCTCTGGCAAGGGCTCAAAACAAAAATGCTAATCGCTCCATCCTAAATCTACACCTAAGAGAGATATAAACACTTGGGATGCCATTTATAACAGGCAGAAGCCGGCGATAGAGGAACTCTTGGTAACATCATCAACTGGTATTTTCAGGCAACATCTGCTCCCGTACTGCCTTGTAGCATTGGAGACTGCAAAGTGGGAGCTTTGACTTTGAATCCCGATACCTGTACGGGTTTGTACAGGTTGGACCCGCACACTTCTCTCGTGGCGGAGGATACCTGTCACAAGACCATACAACTCAATAAATTTACATGCATCACTATCCAACTTATGATTTAATGTAGCCAAACACATTCTCACGCAGACAGATTCAGGACTAAGTTCTGTTTTTACACTGCTTTTCTTTTCTCTGTTCGGGGATTTCTTACAATCTATGATCGATGATGACCAAATAAAACAGGAAAAATAGAATAAATAAATAAATAAAATTTATGTGTCTATCCATCCACCCGCCATGTCTTAATTCAAGACCAAGTTTCATTTCTCATTTTTATTTTTCTTTTCCAAGACCAAGACAGATAAGAGCTTTCTGGATAACAATCAAACAATAAACGTGCATCGAATTTACGACTTAATTAAATTAGCAAAGTTAGGCACCCGCAAGGTTTGGAGTTGAATATGCTAGGGAGGCCCATCTCCTCAGGAAATGTCACAGTAGTCCCAGCAGGACCCATCACATATCTGATGGTGTTTGATGCAAGCATTCGGGCGTTGGCTGCCTTCTCCTGTGGGAAAAAAACTCAATGAAAACTGTAGCTATATAGAAAATTGAAATAACTAGCATTTGAAAATTTTCCGATGCTGTAAAACCTGTGCCAGTTCTTCTTGGCGCTTCCTCATTTTCTCTTCTCGTTTTTTCCTACTGGAGTCTTGACCAAGTATTTTTCTGATAGCTTCAGCCTACAAGATGAATCCAAACAGTCCTGAGTCTTTCAGCGTGAAATCAGATACGAGAAAGAACATGGCAAATTAGAAAGAACAAAAACAAACCTCAGATTCCCTGGCAGCTTTCTCCACTTGCATTCTGCGCCTCTGGGCAGCCTCTGCCTTCTTTAGTTGTTGTTCAACTTCTGAAAGCTTCTCCTTTTGCTCTGCAATTATGAAGTAACAATATAAATAAATTAAAAGAAAAGTCACATGGCTGATGAATGTGGTATGAAATTCAAATAAGAAAATATTTTGGATCACACACGGCAAGCATAAGCCAGGGGGGGAGAAAAAAGAAAACTAAAGAAAAAACATTAAAAACGTCTAAAATGAATAAGGCATCCTCCTATGAGTTTGTCAAATAAGAAAATAGTATGGTGATAAATTCTCACTCCTAGGAGGTGCAGGTGGTAATCCATTAGGAAATTCGATTAAACTTGAACCAGATGCCGAGGCATCTTTGCTTGACTGAAGAGCCCGTTGGCGAGTTGTAAGAGTTATTTCCCTTTTACTGTCCATCAAAACATCAACAGATTCCTTCCTCTGCTTTTTCTTTTTCCTCTCATCATGCTCTCCATCAGACCCGGTCTCCTCATCTTCCTCATAATCTGTATCCCCAAAAATTCTATCTGCTCTGGACTTTTTCTTATCATCTTTGCCTGACCTTAATGTGGCAGCATTTTCCATATTAGAGACACTAGAAAGTTTTCTATGTTTCTTGCTTACTTCTTCATCATCTCTATAAACTGCAGAGACTTTTGAAGTTTTGAGCTTTTCCAAGTACCGGATCTCATCATCCTCTTCCTCCTCATCACTAAATTCCCCATGCCGTACACTTCTCTTGGGTACTCTCTTGCTCTTACGAACTGGTTCAGACCTGTCCCCTTGGTTGCCTGATGTATTCTTCCCCAAAGTTCTCCCCATCGCAGAATCCTCCTTCCAGAAACCAAAACCACCCTTAGAGAAATCCTTCCATGGAACACCTTGAAGCCCACTCCTCTTATCTGAAGAAGAATGGTTCTCATCTGAATTTCCCTATAACAACACCAATCAATGGAAAGACTAAATGAGATAATATTAGCTTAAAAAGAATCGAGTAATTATTACCTTCATAAATAATAAATCAAGGCACCAGATGCTCTTCCATACAAGTAAGATTTATAACTAACTTGGTAAGACAAGTAGCCACAAAAATAAGTATGACTCGTGAACATCAAGAAATCAATAGCAAAATACCTTTTGCTTTGGACGTGGTTTGAAAGAATCGGACGTCTGAGAGCTCTTTACAGTCAAATCACTTCCTGATGTGCCATTAGATACAGAGTTGGCTTGAATAGTGCGTGTCACACCACCAACTTTGAGTTTAACCTTCTTGACCCTGCTTTCATTCCCTAGTGAATCAGTAGGGACTCCTGACTGTTCCGAATTCAGCCACTCCAAATTTCTTCCACCATTTGCATCCCCGGATTTTGATTCTGATTCCAAGCTATCCTTCAATTTGCTAGAGCCTCTCCAATTAGCTGGAGCAAGGACACCTTCACTGCAGCGCCTATTAGATAATCCATTCTGTCTAGGTTCATTATCATAAAACGCATGGAATCCTGCATCATTTTTTTTATTCTTATGGGACTTATCATTTTCGGGTGCAGTAGAAGAGGAGGCTCGAGAGAAACATTGGTTAAGATTAAATTCTTTTCTTTTAGAATTAGAATCACAACCAGCATTCTCATCACTAGAAGCCTTGGCCACTTCATCAGAAGGTGATGTAGATGACAAGTGGTGCAGATCGTGTCCTTCAGAAACAGGTTGTGAATCAGGTCGAGGCCGGCGACTAGTTTGACTCCTTCTCTTCCTTACAGCATTGTTAATACCATCAAACCGTGTACCACCTAAGTCTTCCATTAGAAAATTGTTATGATAGCACAGCTTTTCCGTTGCTTCTTCCACAACTGCAATGATGGTAAGTTGAGGAAAGCCATTACAACCACATAACTCATCAATAATTACATAATTAGGCCCTTCTCTTTTCAGAGTAACCGACATAAGAGCAAAGGGAAGACAGTATTTTCTATTAATTTAGTAATCTTGAAAATAATTTAACGCATACCAGAATACAATGTATTGTAGAAAATATCAAAACAAATGATGTTAATGTAGACGCGATGGAATCCCAGAATGACTTTAAGAAAACTCACAATAGGCACAAAAAAGGTAAATTGAAAGAGGTGGCGCGAAAGCGAACTTTCACCGAAAATTAAGATGCAACCAGGAACCGAATTCAACACAAGTAAGAACTGCCAATGTCGAAGGCCAAGAGTTCGAAGAAAATTGATCACCCTAAAATTATATGACGATTTAGAAAACCAAATCAAGCAGTAGAAACCAGTATAAAAACATACTTCATTAAGAGTAAAGAGACCAAAGTCACAAGCAATCCCAACATAATCAAAAGTAGCACATTACCATCTGTGCAGGCAGAAAATAAAAAAGAATAAAAATAAAAATCCAACCACGATGAATCACCAACCTTTCACATAGGGAAAGGCTGACGATCTATCACGTAAATAAAAAACACACCCAACAAAACAGAATGACAAGAATACCAAAGACGAAGCGCCGCAGAGAACAATTGGCATTGAAATTTGAAATAGCAACAAACACTAATGGTTATATTACCTCAGAGGTGGAACACGATTGCAGATGGCCGTCCTCGATCAAAAAGATCGAGAACCTAGCGATAAGCAGGAGAGCCAAGGAGGGAAAACGAAGGAAAAGAAAAGCAGAGAGCTTTGGAGGAAAATGTCGGGCAGAGGCGGAGTGGAAAGGACAAGTCGGAGTGAAATAGCGAAGGGAATAGAAAAGGCGAGGGAAGAAGAAAGAGATGAATTTGGGGATTAGGGTTAGAGGAGTTGGATAGGAATAGGAATAGTGGAGAGAGAGTGAAGGTGGTGCTGGTGGTAAAGGTGAGAGAGGACTAATTATCTCCTTGTTCACCATTTTTTGCTAATTCCACACCCAAACCCACCTATGTGTTATTTTTTTTGTTTGATGCAGTCACTCGACTCGGACTCGTCGATCCTACTCACCCACTCTGTGTCTCTGTCTGATGCCCGACCCTCATACTCCTCCCTCCCCTTTTTATTTCCCTCCCCTTCATGCTCGCACGGTTATGCTGCAACTATGTGCGCATGCCAAGCGCCCCCGGCGTACGTTAGATCCTTCTCTTCTTGCCTTTATTCATCACAGCGTGTTCTTTGTCATTTAAATCCGATATTTTTAATTACCCTTTTTAAGTTTTAATCATCTGATTAATTTTTTATAAGAAAATGATATTCCCTTGAGAAAAATACTGTCTAAATTGTTCCTCAAACAAACGCCACATAATTTCTCATATTCTTTTGAATTCCATTTACTAAAAAATACAAATTGTATTGAAAAAATGACACAAATTCTTCCAAAATATATACAACCGCGAATTGAGATAATTACCGAAAAGTTTTAAGGTATTTTTCTGACACAATTTATTTTTGTAAAATTACCGTATTGCCCAAAAGAATCTCGCCCAGCTCAGCCCTCTTTTGCAATGGTATACCATCAATACCCAACTCCTAAACTCTGTCTTCTTCGTTGATAGCAGCATTCTACTCCAGGCACTACTTTGTTTAATACCATTTCAGAATGTATGAATTAAATATGGAAATAAACCTCAAAATATTTTTTAAAAAAAAAAAACACCATGTCCAAACCACTTTCTGCTTCCTCTAGAGTTTGTCCCCATACATTTTAGTCAAAATTTTCACTATACTCTCAACCTATACTAATCAAATGAAAATTAGGAATGAATCAATAGATTACAGACCATTCATAAATCCAATCGCCAACGATCATAAAAGTAAAAAAAAAACATTAGTTAACACAAAATCTAAACAGCATGAAGTGGAGCATGAATCACTGGAACAACAACAACAACAAAAGGAGGGTCCGGTGTGAGGAGGACGAGGAGGATGACTTTCGAACTCGGTCATAGCCGTCGAGTGGAGGAGGACATTTGAACTCACATGGAAGAGGACCTTTGAACTTGGATCTACAAAGGAGAAGAAGGTTTGCAAGCGAGGTTCAAGTTGAGCCAACAATGAGGAGATCTAAAACTAGCGAGTCTTCACACCTTCAAATCTGAAACCATACTGCAATATAAGGTTAAGGTCCCATTTGCTATGATTAAAGAGTTTTTAATGAAATTAAAATTAAAATTAAAATTAAAATCATAATAAAATTAAGCTATAAAATTTTGTTGGGCATGGTAGAATACTAATATAATTTTAATAATTATATATGTTTCAAATGAGAAAAATACCAAAATGCCCTTTGCAGAAGAAGAAGAAGAAGAAAGCAACAAGCTCCAGCACTCCCTCCCACTGCACACAGCTTCCGGCAGATTGCTTCTTCACCATGACAATATTTTGATATGTTTGCAAGAATTTCAAATTCAATCAGCACACACAAGATTTGTGAGATTTTATATTTGCAATATTTCTAGATTCGATCAACATAAACAATACATGCTAGATTCTCCAAATAAATCAGGTTTAAAAAATATCTCCTACGGTTGAAGAAAGAAAAGTGAACACCGATCATCAAGCCCTCCATACTAAAATCCTCCAATCAACCACTTCATGGCAAAATTTCAAGCCACAAGGAGAAGTCGGTGGTTCGTGAGGGTCACCGTAAGGTCATGAGGGACTTAGATTGGGTCACCATAAAATTCCAGGAAAGATGCATCGTCAAATGGGTAGCTCAAGATCTTAGACGATTGTGTCGTCTACCGTGATGGCCGCATCGTCCATCGTGATGGCGGCATGGTCCATTGACGAAGTTCCTCCAGTACTGCTGTCTTCCACGGGTTCATGCTTGACAAAGGTAGAGAAACAAAAACCAGGAATGAAGAGAAAATAAATTGCAACAGATCTCTAAGGAACAATACGCTAGAACCACCTTCTCCAAAAAAATCGCAACTGGTTTCGCACATTGGTGATGAGCAAATGAAAGTGTCGCCATTAGGGGGGGGAGTGCTTAAGAGAAAGATGGGGGTATAATGGACACACATTTCAATTCTTGAAAAACCAGCTAGATTTCATGGGGTTTACCAAAGAATTTAACTCTGGCCATTTTGATTGAATTGAATTTCATACGAATTACAAATCATGCATATCAAACACACTGATGCGTGAATTTTAGTTTCAATTCCATTTCCCAAGTTTTGGTTCTCCTGTACCAAACACGACCTAAACCGGCTAGTGCTTCATCATAGAAGAAGGTTGAGCTGGGGATTCTTTTTGGGCAATACAGTAATTTTACAAAAACAAATTATGTTAGAAAAATACATTGGGTTTTCATAATAATTACCTTAATTTATGATACTTCTTTATTATCTATATATTTTGGAGAGATTTTTGTATTGCTTTTCCAATTGTATTAAAGAAAAATACACAGGACAGAAGGGGAAAAAAAAATAAGAAATGGGAATCTACACTTGTAATTGTTTTTTCATTTACTTTTTACATGAATTTGACATAAATATGATATATCAATAATACATTTTTTTAATAAAAAGATCAAAAGTATATTAATAAAAAGTAGAAAAATGAAAGGTTGCGAAAAAAGAGAGAGGCGATAACGGTACATTAGTGGAAAAAAAAATAAAAGACAAATTAATAGTCGGATTACTGCTAGATTTTTAGATGATATATCAATGACAATAATACACGATATGGAATAAAATTCGGGCGAAAAACTGACACCAGTGTGTGTGTTTTTTTTTTTGGGGGGGGGGGGTTACAATAAGATTATACAGGCATATGGAGGTCCCAATAAGCTCGGGCATACTAGATAATCATGCATTTAAAAATTAAAATGGACAATTATGATGCTTCCCCCGCGCCATGCCAAAGATGTAAAGATGATTTGTTTTCTATTCTCTTGTCATCACGTACTTATAAAAACATAAATAAAAATCTATCAAAATTTTGAAATCGTTACTTGAAGATTAAGATTGCAAACAAGACTTTCTAAAACAAACAGGAAAATCAGACCGACAAAGATAAACCGGAATTTATGTTAGGAGCGGGTTATAAGCTGATTGCTCATTTGAGGAAGTAAAGATCGGCTTGAGTGATTCTTGGGAAAAATTAGCCTGCAAAATTATATCTGCATGATATGTTCAACGCAGTATGTTCATTCCAGACACCAAATGGCAGTGCCATAATCACGAGTCTCTTTATGGGAAGATTGGCTGCTTATTGTCAATACCTCTCCAAGAGGTTCACATTAATTTCCAATCTCGAATGGCAACAGAGATAAAAATAAATTATTAGAAACTATGAATCTGGATATTAACGTATCGGTAATTCGGTATGGTAGTAAGTAGTATTGCGTGGGAGGAGCAATAGCTTGATAAATTAATGGCGACAATCACCATCTGATTAGTGCATCGAACTTTATAAATTAATTCGGCAAGGCTGCCATGATGTCCAAGCAGTTGCCGCCGAACTGGAATATATGTTTAGATTGACGAGCAAAAGGGAAGTCAGCTCCTGTTTCTTTAAAACTATCCTCACAAGTTTGTTGGTAGGAAATCACAGCACCAAGAGCTATCCGAGCATCATACATGGCCCTTGTAGCCACCGACCGCAATGCAGTTTGAATGGAATCCAGGATATTTTCATACTGTTCTTTGCATTCGCCAAGGCTATCGGATAAACTTTTAGGGTTGTTTGGTTGGGCCATCAGCCTGTCGATGATACCAAGGGCTCTCCTGGTGTAGCGGGCGGTGGCGTCAATTTGGGCGACGACAATCTGATAGGGATCCATACGACCATGCAGTGTGGACAAGATGAGTCGAACGCAGAGGCTCGAGTTCTCTGCTTCTTTGCATAGTTGCGTGAGCTCGGGAGGGATTGCGTTCAAAGGAGTGGCGTTGATGCAGAGGAGAGAAGAGAGGGTAATAATGAAGAGAAGCCTCCCATTAGAATCCATGGCTCGTTCTATCCTCTGCAGCGAAATGCGTCGTCGGCCTTGGAGAAAAGAAATGCAAGGTAGACCGAAGCCTTGATTTAGGGAGACGATCAGGTTGGATTTTAGCCTGCTTTGTGCAGAAATAGGATTCCTATGAATAAGCTTTGTAGCTTGTCCTGAAATCAGCCTAAATCCTATTTTCATACTAAATGAATCTAAACCTCAATTTTAAAATCTAGTCCGGTAAGTTCGGATTCTGCCACCCCATCCAGCCCGCCACCTCGACAATCTGTAATGGCAAAATTATCCTCAAACAATTCTCAACTCATTTCGTTCTGTACTTTTTTTGGGCGAAAATGAACTTCGTATGAAAATTGTACATCAGAAGTCTGACTCTGCCACTAGGCTTGTATTGGCCAAACCCAAGCACTCACAGGGATTATAAGATTGTTTCTGAAATTAAATCCCTGATGGCTCGTGATTGTATAGTGTCTGTTAAGATGATCTTGTGAGATGTCAACGCCTGATACACTCGTCATTGGGTTTCACTCATTGTCTTCTCCCTTTTTGAACTCTTTAGTTTTGCAGCAGGACTGTAACATTGCTATGTAATTTTTGCTTCCTTTGTTATCGAAATTTGCACATATCAGAAAGCCTGGAGTATTTCGTTCTGTATTTGATCTTATCTGAGCGAGACTCCATACATGCGGTCCTTCTAAAGATTTTAACATGAACGGTCTTTAAAATTTTATTTAGTTTCATAAAATTATAAGATAACGTAAACACTTTCTTCGATTTTTTCTTTAAATTCAAAATATTTTTTTAAAAAAAAAATAAAAGCACGTGATATCAGCCCAATATTTTTGCCTGCCAATTCTCCATACTCGACACAAAAATCACAGGATAAAAACCAATCCAAAAGATAGTCAGCAAAATCCGCGATCTATCACGATTATTTAAAAGGCTGGAAATTTCAAATGAAAAGGATCAAATTAAAAGAAAACCTACAATGCATATATTTATGTACAAAAACTGATCCTCCAGAACCACTATCTCATATTCTCGTTGGGTAAAAACATGATGACCGTTTGCCACAAAGGATCTTAACAAGCAATAATAATAGAATCTACACCCTCAACAGCCAAATTTGGGAAACTGCAATCCTTGACTGAAAAATGCCGCCGCTTATGAATCCTAGAGGCATGGAAAAGAGAGCTGCTTTTGATCGAGGTGAAGAACTTTGAAATGGATGCCGAGGTTAGCTTGCCTTTCCAAGTGTCATCTTCCTTCATGAAGATCTTCAGAGAAAACTGCCGTCCTAGAAACGTTGTCATTGTCAAAGACACTTAGACCAGAGTAGGCACCTGAAGAGAACATAGAAGATGTCCCATCGGACTCGAAAGTGGTGGAGGACTGTCTTAGGTTAGTTCTTGTATTGGAGGAGGCCACCATGGAATACTGATATTCGGTCATGCGCTGCACCATTTTAAGTGACTGTACCACTTCCCCCATTGTGGGTCGCTGGCTTGCTTCAGGCGCGACACAGGCTGCAGCAATAGTACAAACCCTGACAAAATCTTCCTTTGGATATTTCCCCCCCAGCCTTGGATCAGCAAGCTCTTCCAACCGGTCTTTATCTCTTAGGATTGGCCTTGCCTGAAAGGCATAACTTAGTAAGGATACAGTCTATAAAACATAAATCACTCGAGAGGGTTTGACAAGCATGATAAAGGATTCGTCAATGTATGGAACCAGCCCACATAACACGGAACGTTATTAACATAAAAATTTCTAAGAACACATGCAATTTCAATCTTGAGATATTTCAGCTAGGTAACTCAAAAAGCCAGATGACCATGATTTGAAAATGAGGGGGAAAATTGTGGGATTGGTCAAAGCGCAGAACTGACCCAAGTAACAAGGTTCTCTTGTCCAGCTGGCTGTGCCATATCAACAGGTTTCCTTCCAGTCAGCAATTCCAGCAAGACAACCCCATAGCTATAAACATCACTTTTAACAAGAAGGTGACCTGTCATGGCATATTCAGGAGCTACATACCTACATAGCAGTTTCATTATATCTTATTAAGAACCTTATTATATGGAAATAACAAGCCCAAGCAAGATGAGACTGGGACAAACCCGAATGTGCCCATGACACGAGTAGACAGGTAATTAGCTCTTCCTTCAGGTGCCTGCTTGGCAAGACCAAAATCTGCAACTTTAGCGTGGAAGTTGTTTTCCAGCAATATGTTGGACGCCTTGAAATCTCTGTGTATAACACAGGGCTGTGAGTCTTCATGCAAGTATGCAAGTCCTCTTGCGGCATCCAGCGCAATCTTCATTCTGGTATCCCAATCCAAAGGACAATTTATTCCCAAGGGACCTGTTGCAGAAATAAGGCCAATTTCAATCCCATGCATCTGAAACAAAAGATGCTTGATACACTGATAGACTAACAAAATCATGTAAATCTCAAGATTATTACTAAACTTGTAATTTGAGAAATCGTATTACCATGAAGCCAAGCCTCCAAACTTCCATTTGGAACAAGCTCATAGCATAATAGATTTTGTGATGAGTCACGATTGCTATAGTATCCCACCAATTTTACAAGATTACGATGATGCAACCGGCTAAGCATCTCAACCTCAACCAAAAACTCTTTATCCCCTTGTTGCCCTCCATTAGTAAGCCTCTTAATTGCTACCGTAGTACCATCATTTAAGACACCTTTAAAAACTCTACCAAACCCGCCTTCTCCAAGTAAGCTTGCTGCTTCAAAGTTGTTTGTTGCTTCTTTAAGTTCTTCATAAGCAATAAATCTTGTGCTGGTTGGATGAGGAAAAGACCCTGCAGCTGAAACTGCACCTTCTGTCCTTGGCTTCTCTATAGGACCAAGAGAAAACACTATCATTAAAATAAAGCTTCGAAGGATAGTAGGATATACAACTTTGAAAGATTACTATCAATGCCACAATAGAAGAACATAAAAAATCTCAATTTCTTTTGCTTTCAAAATGGGGTTAGTCAAAGGATGAGATTTCATTTCAACCCAAAAAAAACAATTGCACGTTGAGTCTCAATTCATGGGGTTAGTTAGTCAATGGATGAGATTTCATTTCATCTTACAGCCTACTTTCTCTTGCAGAAAAAATTTAAAACCAGCTAGGTTGAAATGTTAAAACGTCAGAGCAGTATTAAGTTTCTCAGTAAGGTAAGACATTTGCTCATTTGTCCTAGAAAGGTTGGTAGCAATAGAAAGGTAAGGCATTTACTATCAATGCCACAATAGAAGAACATACGAAATCTCAATTTCTTTTCCATTCATGGGGCTGGTCAATGGGTAAGATTTCATTTCATCTTACAGTCTACTTTCTCTTGCAGAAAAAATTTAAAACTAGCTAGGTTGAAATGTTAAAACGTCGGAGCAGTATTAAGTTTTTCAGTAAGGTAAGGCATTTGCTCATTTGTCCTAGAAAGGTTGGTAGCAAAGGTTGGTGGCAATAGAAAGGTAAGGCATTTACTATCAATGCCACAATAGAAGAACATCAAAAATCTCAGTTTCTTTTCCATTCAACATGGGGTTAGTCGATGGATGAGATTTCATTTCAACCAAAAACAAAAAAACAAAAATTGAACGTTGAATCTCAATTCATGGGGTTAGTCAATGGATGAGATTTCGTTTCATCTTACAGTCTACTTTCTCTTGCACAAAAAATTTAAAACTAGCTAGGTTGAAATGTTAAAACGTCGGAGCAGTATTAAGTTTCTAACTAAGGTAAGGCATTTGCTCATTTGTCCTAGAAAGGTTGGTAGCAATCTGATCATTTGCAAACTTCAGCATGTTAAGAAGACGGAATATTTTCCAACAAAAACGTCAACAGTTTTAGTTTCCCAATTCTGATTCTGTGGATAAAACCGTATGCTAGACCAAGTTTCATTAACAAGTCCATATTCAACTCCCAAAAGGGAAAAAAATATCAACTAATAATTAACCCCTCTCATCACTAGTACCTTAGCTCTGGAGTAAGTCCATTTAGCCTAGAGTACTCTGTATTTTCTCTGCATTCTTTATGATGTAGATTTTCTTTAAAGAGGGCCTGACATTTCCCTATTGAATGATTAGAATTAACTGAGTCGCCTCCCTTTTAATATCTCAATTATAAAAGGGTGACCAAAAATAATTTTCACAAGAGCTTCCTACCTAAGTTTTCATAAGAATGTGTAAAAATTACAGGCGAAAAATGAGAAATGAATAAATAAATAAAATCAAGGAGCTAGAATTAAAGATATTTACCAGTATCTATTGAGGGTCCTTTGGTCTTTGGCCTCAATCTGCATAAACAAAGTACTAGTACAGATGTGATGGCAATGAAGAGTATGCCAGCACCAATTCCAAGAATAGCATACAAACTTGAATGTCCTCTCCTATTTGAAGCACTGGCTGTTGAAGTTGCTGGTTTGTGATAAATAGGAGCTTTCATAGGTGATGCAACAGATGTCGGAGCTGCACTAACATCCAACAATATGTTAATATTTAAACAATAGACTACGGCTGCACATAAACACCTAGCTATTCGTTCTTAACCTGTCCATCAACCCATAGATACTAGTTTGAAATTATATCAGATATTAGGTCTAGAACTGAGTTTGAGGGGCCAACGAAACTTGTGATATAACAAATGAGGACAAACCATCAATTGTATTACGTAAGGCATCTCTGAACAATGACGAAACAAGATTAACCTGAAAGCATCTAACAGAATCAACAAGTGAATCACATGAATAAACTTACAGAAACAAAAGATAAAATGCATAAGCAAAGCTATGACAGAAAATGCATATCTCACAATATACAGAGGGAAGAAGAGAATTTCATGAACATCAAAGTTTTATGATCTGCATTTGCTGATGAGCAAACTATAAGACCTCAGGGTACATATATCTTTCTCTTTCACACCTCTCCAGCAGCAACCGTGAAATAAAACAAAAGGTCAACAATAAATGCAAAATTTTGCATATTTTTGCAACATAGTAAAGCTGTAGTAACGATAATCTTATGCAATTAAAAGCTTCATTACTAAGTGAATACAAGCATTAGCTAAATACCATCAGTACAATTATCATCTTGATATAAGTTTCAATTGTCAAGGACATCAAAGTATAATGATTTGGACTTACCTTGAGATGGAGGCGGAGGCTCATACCACGTCAAATTGAGAAGTTTGTAGTCACCCACCAATCTAGGGTCTAGTTGAATCTTGTGCATTGAAAGCGAAGAGTTTATTCTAGATGCTTCATTGGCAGAGAAACTGGTCCCTTTATGTGGAGTGATATCCATTGATATATTTAATGCTGATAAGGAGAGTACATAAAAATTTACCAATTCAATCTGGGAAATTTGCAACTCAAGTTGGGTAGCTAATTCGTCGAGGAAAAGATTCCAATTAGAGTTTTGGGAGACATTCAAAAGGAGAAGGTCTAGCTTTATGGGATACACGCAGTGACAACTCTTACTCCCTCGCTTCAACACCATGTTTTGTTTACAACAATCTGGCAGAATAAATGTAAACACACGTCATTGTCAGATTCAAGTTCCAAAGCTCACATTTTTTTTGAATAAAAGATGGTATAATGCTTCAATTGAAAGTTAATAAGCTATTTACAAAATAAATAATGCTTCATTTCATTTTGGTTCCTTTAGTTTGTTCATCAAATGATTTAGTTCCTTTATTCTAAGTTGATTGGCGTTGTCACCTCCAGTTGACTTAAATGCAGTTTAGTCCCTTTTTTCAGTTAAAACGATATTATCCCTTGAATCTTTTTTATTAGAGTAATTAAAACAATAATTAAATGGCATAATAACTAACTTCCATTAAGAGAAAAAAGAGTCTTTATTACAGAAACAAGATAGTTCAAAATGAAAATAGAAGATCTCAACAGTTCTAACAATAACATTAGAGAGGCTCTTTTCCAAACTATACAGACTAAATTGCTCCATCAAGCAAACTAGAAAGACAACAAGCACAGAAGTCCAAAAAATGGCCACTTACTGGAAACAGAAGGGGATAAGGGTGGCTGAGCCAAACCAGAAGGAATTGCGCCTGCTGTTGAATGCATTGGGGCCATATCTCCAAAACCAGAAGCATGAGGCCCTAATTCGCTGTCCTTCATGAATGGATTGGATGAATGTAAACTTGCCGGGGGGTAACCTGTACTCAAGGATGGACTATATAAAGGAGGGTGGGTAGGTGATGGTGTTGGAATTGGTCCACTGTGGGATGGTAGATGCTTTTGCCCATGGAGATTTGCTGGTAAGGGCAGATCACGAACAACCATAGTAGCAGAAGGTGGTCTAGATGGAGATAATGCATTAGAATCAGCCATTAATGCTAAGCAAGATAATACAAGCAACCATTTCAGCAACAGAGGTTGAATGACTTTTAAGGCACCTGCATCATTTGTAAAAAGTCAAACTCAATTTTTCATGATAAAAAATAAGAAAGCATTATACTAACATAAGACTTTCCATAGCTATTAAACAATAGCTTATGATTATTTAATAGCATGGTCTGAGCCCCAGGACTGTTTCTAAAATAGAATCAGAGCACAGACTGAAAGATAAAACTCAAGTCAAGCTAAGCTGTAAAATATTCTTCTAAAGAAAATTATGTCAGCTTTGGGCAACTGCCTCAGATACCATTAGTATATAATAATTTGAACAAGTTATCATCCTTCATATACAAAAAAAGCGCAGCAGCCCCCTCCCCCCAAAAGTAAGGGTCATAATTTGAATTCCATCTAGTGTCCTTTCCACCTTAAAAGGTTGAAGGTGGCTTAGTAAACCGACACCACTAACTGAAACCCAATTCCATGGACCCTTCCAAGTAAAGGAACTCCCTTTTCAACTCAGTGGGTTTTTAATAAATGGGTTTTTCATCTCAGCTTTCACAACCAAAGTCACGCTTGGGGGGGGGGGCGAAGCCACAAGGATTGAAAATCAGCTTCCATGTTTGAATAATTGTGGATAAAAAAGGAAAAGAACCGTCTTAGCAAAGCCAACACGTCTAAGCACACAAGAAGCTCTAAGATCATTAAGAGCAATTTGAGTAATTTACATCAGTTTGATATTGATAGTAATCAGCAAATGTAGAGAGACGAAGTGATGAAAATTCGCGCTCCCGAGATAACACGATTAGTATACGACAACAACATGCAGCTGACGAAGGACTTTCAAATTGCCTGATTCTAAATACCGAATTAAACAACCATGCGAGCAGAATTCAAGTCCATTCCGTTGCTTCCTGTTTCCTTAGTCATAAAAGTGCGTATGAAACTGCAAGTGAACGCAAAATGAAGGACGTCCAGAAATCTACATATTACCGATTGAGATAAAAACTGGGAGGGCCGACATCACCGAGGCCGTTGATTGGCCTTAACGCTCCAGATCTAAAGGATTTCGTTGAAATCAACGGCGGGGTTGGGCAAAAAAAAGTAGAATAGCAGAAGCAACACTATAACTGGGAGCAAGGAGCGCGAGTAACAGCAAGTGAAGGGGGATCTAGAAGCAGAAATACCGGCGCCGTAATACGAACTTGAGGTAGTAAACTCCGAGTCCAAGAATCCATAGCTGAGTTGAATCGGAGAGCCAACGGAAGATGACTACTAGTGTTGGTACGTGGATCTGTTATCACTTGCCAGTGACGGAGAAGGTCGTTTGTTTGGTTTGGGGAAAATGGATTAAATATTTTTTCGGCGGTTTTGTTTGGTTGCCGACGCGTGTGGATGCAGACGCGCACGCGGGCGTTAATTGCCTGTCACTATGTGCGCTGTAATGGAAAAGAACCGATTAACAGTAAGTAGATATGGAGGAAAAGGGAAATACGAGAGAGACAGTCAAGGCAAAGGACCTCGCTTTTCAGATTGCCTCGCCGTGAAGCATGAAGACGATCCTGTATAGTGTCGGTACAGTTCTATTTCTTGGTTATCAGAATCTGGACGTTGATTAACGGTAACATAGAACAAAAGGTACTTTGACTGGGCGCTTGCTGTATCTTTCCTCCTGCGTTATCTTGTCAGTTTAGATCCTCTTAGTTAAGCAAAAGTAATTGAATAGATAACAAATTCCGTTGACGAATCATCATCCGTATATTTATGGATACTCAATATTAACATCAAGCGTAAAATTAGGTATATTTCCTTGCAAATGAAGAACCATTAGACAAATTTTGTTGTTCATGATGGTGGTTTAAAAAAAAAAAAAGGGTATTTGGTCGCATACCAGTTTTTTATGAAATTTATATGTCTATTTTATTATACGATATTTTCCTAAACGTTAATGTATTTCATGCAGCATAAGGTCAGCAAATATGGTAATGTATTGATATTGATATACAAGTTAAAATATATATATATATATATAAAATAAATTGTGTGGTAGTAAAAGACAAAAAAAATATTATTAAAACAGAAAAACGTAAAATAAAAATTTTAAAAATAGTGAAGAAGAAAGGGTAAGATAATATCATATTCTTAAATTTCAAATGATATATGACTAACAATGTTTGGTTGAAGTATTTTACCTGGAAAAATAATATTTGATCGAAGCAGATTATCTGGCTTTAAACAAATGGAATAGCTAAAAAAGTTGCACTTGCATTGGTCCTGGCATTGAAATATGCACAATCCTCCCCGTACAGACCTCCAGTTGTTAGCTTCGACCAGAATTCCAGAAATGAGTTGATAGAGATAGATAAAATCTCATTTCTACATTGAGCAGAAACCAGATCCTCTAAATAAATATTCTCCCAATCATCACTCCTACATAACCCGAGCCACACAATAAATCCATCGGCCTAGAAAAATAAGGCTGACAAAGCATTTAAAAATTAATCTCCTTATAATTTTTGGGGGACAATTGCATTTATAAGTTCATGTTTAATTTCAGAATATATCTGTGCTTAATTCTTTCAATTATAAATTCTCTGTGCTTAATAACTTGCAAAAACTTGCATCCAAACTTCCATTTTTTTGTTGGGGTGTCGAATCCTTACTTTCTTTCCACTTCGCTGTTATTTAAAAAAAAAAGCGAGCTGCGGACGGTATGTCGATGAATAATTGAATATCATTGAAGTGAAGTATATAAACAAGTCAAATAGTGACATCAACATCTCTCCTCATGCAAGGCTGACAATAACAAGCTTTAGATAACATACAAGGATGAATCAGCACGGAAGCGGGAAAATGAAAATACAGGCCCTTCTTTTGGCCTGAAGAAAATCCACTAAAAGCTGCACCTTCAAACGGTGGATTTTGGGAGTCAAAAGACAATCAAATCTTGGGACACGGAGCTTCGTCTCTGTCTCTGGCAACGACTCTTCGCTTGGCAGCATGTGGACATGCCTCCAGGCAGGGCTCTTTCAGGATGCTGTCATCTTCCGGTAGTGGTGGGAGGACTCCAAATTTGAACTGCCATTTTACAACGATAAGAAACTTGTGGCACCAGTTTATCTTACTAGAGATATTGGTTATACAATTATTTTCCGTCAACATCTACGGCTTTAAGACACCAAACATTGACACACGCACAGTCAACTTTAACTCCGTTTTGCTCCTTAATTGCTGTTTTCAGCCACAATCAGTGATCAACCTTGGAAACCTAGTTATGTCCTAATGACACCTGCCGCGTCTATCTTCTAACGGTTCCAAAGATCTTGAAATAGATCACAATGAAGCCAAAGAAAATCTAACGAATGTCAATCTCTGTGGTTTCTGAAAGCAGCAAGAACTCGACTAGAATGCCGTCACTGTTGATAGATGACTATCTGTCTGAGTTTCTACCAAAATAATTATAAGACCATTCAAAAAAGTGGCAAATGGTCACCGAGGAGGGGCGAAAGAATTGAAACTGATCATTTTGGAATGGATACTTGAATGCGCTGTGTGTTGTTTCAAATAAAATTAGAAAATTCAACCATTTATTAAAACATGGAAGAAGAGAAGAACTGAAAGCGATCAAGAGGTTAAAACTCAATATCTGAATCCGGTGCTTCTAATAGAAAGAAACAAATGTGAAAATTTTAGGCAACATACAAACCCTGGAAAAAGAGGCCACTACATCAAATCAAAGGATGGGGCTGGTGGAGCTTTCAAGTCCACTGTCACTGTATGAAATATCAACCAATTAGAGTGAATAGAGAGAAAGGAACCTGCTAAATATGAATCTATATGCAAACCATCAACCCTATGCCAAAAAAAATTTCGCTTCTGGAAATAAGCATTGCTGATAAGTGGGAATCGAGGACTTAATAATCTAATCTGAGAACTTGTGTAGGTGTAAAGTGCGGCTATAGTCAGGGTTCTTCTAACGCGAACTCCCCCCCCCCAACAAAAAAAAAAAAAAAAACTCATTACTGCAAGAACCAAGATCCATAGAAGTATTCCGTCAGCAGATTGAAGGAATGATATTGTGAACTACGGAAAACAAATAAGAAATGCAAAATTATCCACAAGGAAGGACAGTGGCAACAAGTTTCTTGTGGCTAGCAGTGCCAACGACCAGATGACAGATATGATAGAGCACAGCGTTCCCTGAAAGCTAAAGTGACTGTAAGTTTCCCGAGGGCAGATAACAAATCCAAGGGAGTACAAATATTACCTGACAACTATAATCACTGAAGTTGGGCTCCATTAGCAGCGGAACTCCCATATGATCCAGGAAGAAAGTCTAAATTGGATATAATGAAAGTCAAATCTAAACATCCGAAGAATGCCACGTGAAAAAATTTCTGAGGAGCGCACAATACTTTCATCTCTTACAGTAACATAATGAATTGCAAAGAAGTATTTTGAAGAACCACAAACCTGTGTCGGAAATTTACAAGTATTGACGCAAATACTGGCACATTTGCTTTCTTCCAGGTACTTGCATCTTTCCACATAAACCTACACGAGTTCGGAAATACGTCACTCTGTAATAAATGTTATCATTCAGTCATATCATTATTTTTGGCCTGGACTTCACAACATTCATACTAGTTCTAACAAACAGCAGTACAGGTGATCACCCCACTACTGCAAGAGCCTCCGTTGTCCAAGTCGACAGAATTGATTTTGCAGGGACCCATTAGCCATTGACAGGTCAGTGCAGTAACCCTTGCTTGAAAAATAGAATATTGTTTAGAATATTTAAACATGTTTTTGGCTTCTAATGATAGAAATGAGATGTATCCGACTCACCAACCATCATAGCAGCAACTTTGCCCCCTCCTATAGGAGCTATGAGCATTTTATATAGCTCCAAAAGAAATGGAGGAAACAAGGACCTCAATACCCGTACCTGTCATCAAGGGTGAGTCAACTAAGTTTGCCACAAACACCACCATTTCAAATTCATAAGAAAACCCAAAAAGACAAATTATACTAAAAACTAAAGGGCAAGAAACGTCCGTTCCTATTTTATCAACTTTTTAGTTAAAAATAGATCAAGCTAAATCTTATACGATGTTTGTCTTACCCAAATCCCTGTTTGTTTGGACCAAAACTTTCCCTACTTTCCATTTATTATAGCATCACAATACTGATCTAAGTCAAAAAAAGTTCTAAGCTGGTCTTTGTTTTATCAAAACATAAATTTAATCCAGTGAGACGTGAATTATATTCTGTTCCATAGTATGTTCTGCGGCAGTAGAGGTTTACACAAAAAGGTCTAATGAGTTTGCATCGACCTGCTTGTTCCATACAAAACTAGGCGTGTCTGCGTGTTGTTCATGGTTTGTTTTGCCAATGGTCGAATGATGATATTGATATTAAATAGATGGCAACAGAAGAAAGAGCGCAATAAACTGATATACCGCTGCTTCGATAGTATCGATTCTTGTCCTGCCCTTCATCATTAGCTGGTTCGCAACTTCAATAAGTCCATCATATCCAGGTTTGTTTGAATCCCATCCAACCTCCTGAAAAGGGGTCGAGTGATGAATTTCTTTCTCGTTCCTCCCTCCTCCCCCCTGACTATGCTCAAGAACGAAAAGTTAAGCTCGGAGAAAGAAAGGGGGAGCTATGAAGCATAATAGATTTACCGCCACTAATTTGTTGCGGAACAATTGGAGGAACAAGTTATCAAATACACTGGGCTTGTATTCTGGAATTGTAGCTGCAGTTTTCGCATGTTCTGCCTGATTAATCCATATCGTGCATAAACCGATCAAATATTGATTAGAATAATAAATAATTTAAGGAATTTTGTAAACCGACAAAAAAAATAAAAGAAGCGCACTGTTCTAGATCCTGAAGAAGCGCGGGGAACACAAAAATGATGGCTTTGAAGGCGCTTGGGAAGGAAGAGGGAAGTCGGCGGCGGAAAAGAAGAATGGGTAGGGGCTCCAACAACTCCAAGCGGCTTCATTTCACTCCTCCACTATACGTGGACTAGTCTGCGCAATTGCAGAGGGCAGTTTCGCCAGATGGCCGCCGTCCGTACAATTTATCCAATAGGGCAATAGCAGCCTGTGATTCCGTGAAGTGATATAACAGTAATCCCCTAGTGCGGTCCTTCTTCAACCATACCATTGTATATTATTAAATTAAAATTATTGTAAAGTAAAAAAAATAGAAAAATCAATAATCCATCGTTCCCTGTAAAAATTATCGAACGCACCCCTATATTATACTTTTTGCCAGAACTTCCCCATATTTTTTAATTGGTCTGCATTTTATCAATTTAATATTTTATTGTCTACGGTTCCCTCCAGAATTAGTAAAGCTAAAGTTAATTTCAATTTTCATAGCCAAAAAATTTAATTATAGTTTTTATGGATGAAACTTCAGATGAATTTAATGTCAAACTTGTTAAGATTACCTTATGCCTGAATAAGCACTTACAGATTATTGACCAATGTGATTTTCGTATCGGTAAGAAAATTAGAACCTAGAAGCATGCATCACATCTTTACCATCTAGACCATCTTTCATCATCTTATATTCATATCAAGTCATCAATCTCCATGGCTCTGAAATGAAGTCTTCCGCTGCTGTTTATCGTGCCTAAAGACAAACGGTCCTGCAGATTATAATTTACTGGGCACAAGTTGGAACACCGTGATGCTGATTAGGAACTAACTTTTCTAACACTGCCTGGATTAAACCCAAATTAATGTTTTAATTAAACTAAACAAATGGAATAAAGTGAACGCACTAAACAATACAATCATAGGCAGTACAGCCTTCAATGAATAGTACAACACCAAACTCCTGCAGCCTGGGCTATGTTTAAAGCTCCTCCATAGGTGTAAAAGGGACATTCTTGGGTCTCAAAAGTACATGATAACCCAAAAACACAGTTGCGCATAGTGCTGCAACTGATAAGAATAGAGAAAATGCATTGGCAGCGCTCCATGAACTAGTTGCCGCTGAGTTGCCAAGTAAAGAACTTCCTGAAGATATTCCAAAGGGCACCCAGTCGCAGTCAACAGAATAATGCCCAGAACCATGCCATGGTTGATCATCAACTGGATACCAGAATGCAACAGACATCTTGCTGGATCCACCAATGGTGAATTGTGCATCCTACAACCACCAGGTAATGTAGACCATTTTACTTAGCTGTTACCACGTAGAAAGAATTCAGAAGCATTTAGTAATAAGAAAAAACCGGTAGGTTTTGAACAACCTCAATAATGCTAATTGCCGTGAGAGAACATTTTATGATGCCGCTTGTGGCACACCAATGCCACGGCTCAAGTGACACCTCTGTGGCATCTTTTTCGGAGATAATTAGCAGGAGATTTGATATACGTAAGTTCAATCCCTACTTTGCCCGCTTACTCTCTTCCTCGTCCTAACTCTGTCTTTCCTTTGTAACATAAAAGAAAATCATTCTACCCAACAAAAGTTACAAAAATATTTAGACATATCCTGGACTCTTCCTCTCTAGGATCAGAAGACATAGCATCGACCCAAAACCATCTTTGGGAGCAACAGTTTGCATGTAATCAGATCCCCCTAGGAACAGTGGCGGAGCCATCACCCAGAGTTAGGAGGTTCAAGATAATTTAGTTTAAAAATTAATAAAAATTTTTAAAAAATAATATAATTACACAAGGAATAATTGTAATAACATAAGTCAATTAATCGTCATTTTAAAATAAAAATTGTATTGAACAGATTAAAATAGTCTTTTTATGCAAAACACATTCTTCATATCTTATATCTATTATTAAAATATTATATATCTAATAAGTTTTTTAGACCAAATATTTTTTATTCAGTCCAGAGAGTGCAAAATCTCAAGATTAGAGGGTGCAAAGTTGTAAAATTTATATACACAACTCATAACTTTTCCAAAAGTGAGAGGAAGCATTTGCACACCCTCACCAATGAATAGCTCCGCCACTACCGTGGAAAAAATTTGCCGAATCACTACATCAACAACCATCAAGTCAAGCTCAATACCATTGTGGAAATCATCTAACCAAATCATCAAATAAATCCACCTTATTTTAGTATAGCTTGGTTACATCAAGCAAGAGGAAACTCCTTTTCCAACAGCCCTTCTAAGAAAAGCCAGAAGTGAAAAGCTAATAATTTCGTGCCCCTTACAAAATTTTACCAGCAAGGATAGAAAACATTCAAAAGATGCCCCCTACAAAAATTGTTTAATCATAGACCTCCCTTCAATGATATCAACTAAGCACTTAGCATGGTGATGTTGACAAAACTGATCAATGATAGAGTTCAAACAGTAGGTCAAGAAAAATCCACCTGACTTGACAAGAAATCCAGACATAAATAGGGAGGCAACTTATGGAACCGTGTTCAGTTATCAACGAACACAATATCTGGACAAGTACATATAAACTTCTGAAAGCAGCATGAGAGTTTCTAACCTGTTGAAGATGATCCATGGTTCTCAAGGGCCTTGAGAATTCAAAAAAGTATGTGCCCTTTTTTCCATTTTCAGCATATGGACTCTCATCCTCAATAAAACCTGCTATGAACAAGCATAAAAGTTTGTTAATTTATGCCACACAGACATAAAGTAGCTAGACAACAAGGTAAAAAGAGGAGAGACCAATACAAGGCAACATGTGTGAGCAGATAAAAGCCAAAATATACTTTATCGTAGAAAAATAACTAACTTTTTTTTGGGGGGTGAACAATTATCCTTTACAGATCAACTCAGAGGACTTTCTGACTTAGTGGGGATTAATTCTACTAACTTTTGACATATAATTCATAAAAGCAACTGGCAATGAAGTGTTGACAAATAATCTTTATGCCACACAACTACGAACCATTCAATTTGTGTGTGGGGGGGCATATACTTGTAAAAAGTAAATTGTTTTTTAGGACGTCTTTCAGTCTCAAGGCTGAACTAAGCTTGAAACTATTGTTAATTAATAGAAAGGTATACATACATTAAGTCTGGAAAGGGGTTAGTCACCTGAGTGAACTGTGAAGCTGCTGTGCCACCAAGCACCCTTCCAATCATTCTGTGCACTAGAATCATTTACTGGCAATGGAAAAAATATACTTTAACATAACCTTGAAGTGGGTAAATTCTGTGAGAGATACCAAATAATACTTCATTTTAGATACTTTAATACTTTAACATAACATTGAAGTGGGTAAATTCTTTGAGAGATACCAAATAATACTTCATTTTTAGAAAACGTATCTCCTAAACTTTTAATTCCATGTAATTCATTTTTTGTTGAAACCATAAATTTAATTTATTCTAAATTAAAAAAGGTGACTGTTTTATATTGTGAAAAGCATATTTAAAATGCTTGTTATATAAGAAATAAATATAAGGGTATCCTAGTCAAAATAGATGCCGTTGTTGTAGAAGAAGACATTAAGGCACATCTTATTTCAGTGAAAAAGCGTGTAATTTTTCAAAAGAAAATAGAGCCTTGTAATTTGTGCACCTCGATAAGAATCAGATGGAGGTTGAAGACAGAACGAGATATGCCCACACAAAGTTATCAAATTCACATTTTAAAAAATAAATACGTAATTCACTGGTGTAAAGTTTTTCCCTTTTCTGGCATCCACCTCAGAAAGAGATTTACCAAGTAAACACCCAGATCTAAAACACAAGAATCCCCACCCATTTGGTTCCTGTGTATGGACCTAACATTCATAAACCAACAAGGTGTCCAACAATATTGTGGGGAAAGATACTTTTCAAGAATTCTTGACAGATAATCATGATTCTCGTAGGAATCATAGCAGGGAGCTACTGATTGTAACCATATTTATTTTCTTTCTCAGAAAATTTAAATATCGCTTTGGGGTTTCAATTTTTACACAAGTGAAAGCAATTTCCCCCTCAAGAGAAAGTAAGTATTCTTGAGATGATAAAGACGGCAACCATGGTGAGGTATGAATAGCCTTTCTTGCCAATTTCTAAACCATGTCATTTTCAATTTCTTTATGTGTTGACTTTAAGGGCTTCTAAGTTGTCCATGTGATCCTGGAAATGAAAAATCTTAAATTTATCATGCCATCTCCTGAACAAATGCCTCAATAAATTTTAAACTATTGACACCATACATTTGCCAGCATCTAATAATTACTTAATCTTGGTGGGATCCTCTTTCCTCTAGTAAGTGGCATCAGTTTTAAATTGGAATAGGTGGGACATAAATTTTTTTTTTTTTCCAGAACCTCAAGGAAAGAAATTAACTAGTATGTGGAGTTAGAAATAATGGCAGGACCAGGTGAAAGAAAATAATGGACAGGTAAACTAAAGTTCTGTGCATCAAAAAATATATTAAGGAAAACAAGATTTTGAAAGGAAAATGACAAACAAAATATCCACATGACAATAAAACTTTTTTCCACAAATCAAATATTTCAATGGCAGGACCAGGTGAAAGAAAATAATAGACAGGTAAACTCAAATTCTGTACATCAGAAAATATATTAAGGAAAATGACAAAGAATATAATCAAACATAACATCCAAAGGACAATAAAACTTTTTTCCACAAGAGGAAAGGAATGTTTGTCTGGGAGAGTGGAAAGTAATACGAGATGGAATAACAGAAAACAAAGCATAAATAATTTGTGCATAGCCCATTATATTCTTGATATTATTACTTAACTGTTTCTGTCCCTTTCCATTATTTTTTTAGGTTCATTTCCCACTCCTTTTCCTATCCCTTTTGTCTGTCAATCCTTAAACACTGTGCATATCAAACATAAATAAAAGACATATATAAACGAATACGCTGCTTCAGTTGTTCAGGAGGAAGCAGGTTAAAAGCAAATGATGTTTCGGTGCGCATAAGTGTGCCATGCATGAAACAGTCAAACGACTTCAATCTACTCTCAAGTCAGTAGAGAAATATAGTAAGGTAGTTAAAAGGTTTACAATACAGAAGTAGCTTTTGAGTTTTAAAAGTTCTTCGGAGGAACCCATGACGTTACACTATTCCCTGGATTAATATCACGTGGCTGTCATTATTGCCTCATTCACTTTTCTCTCTTTAACCATAAAAATTACATAGTTCTTATTTGAAATATGGTATCCATGTATACCTGACCCTGAAGGACCAAATCCATCTAAGTATCTACAGTGGGGATTCCAGGCATAAAGGTCCACCAAATGGCCAAACCTGTAAAGATGAACATAGACAATTGAATTAACACGTCTATTATAATAACTGCTCTATAACAGACAATCTCATTTGAATTTAATACTCAAAAGTGAAAGTCGCTAAAATTTTGCAGTTTATCACCTGTCACCCCCGTTTCCATCCCTGTTGTCTACATGATTCCCGCCATATAGCCTACCCGGAATAGCATTGCCGATGGAGAAGTGCATAATGTCTACTTCATGACCTTTGCAGGTTTTGTTTGTACAAGAGGTTGAATGTTCTTCACAGCCACCCATCTTATAAAATTGACACAAATCTATCATTTAACATTTTATTATGATTTTTAACGTGCTTAAAAATAGATTGAGGGCGACAAGAACTGCAAAAAATTTGAGACATTTTAAATTAACTAGACCGGTAGTAAGTGGATTTTCTTACATTATGATAAGAGGCGCCATCCCCAATTTGAAACATGAGAGCAACAGATGGACATTTATTGCTATTTCTGCATTGACAAAAATATATCAACTGAACAAAAGCTTGTCATAATTGAGAAATAAGGAACCTAGTAGATGTGAAGATAATGAAACATACTCTCTATTTCAATCATTTTAGACCGCAATAACACGAGCATAAAAGAACTATTAGGAAGACATCGTTATAACATTCAAACATGCTAAGTACGTTAGCACTGAGCAAATAAATACAACTTGTTGACTTGAATACAGTTTCCTAGCACGCCATGGCTTACCCTTTAGAATAAGCATAGACACCATCAACTTGAAGCAGAAAGAAAACATCGCGACCGTCATGCAGAGTCTGAAATACACCGCAATCATGGCGTGAAAACATAGCAAATAAATGATGAAGATGATTACGATGATTCCATACATACATATATATATATGGGTATAGATAATATCATCAGGTTGGATGAGAAATATGAAGAGTACCTTAACAGTCATCTTCCCGCCTTTGTACTCTTTGTCAGCATCTGGGTCAAGAGCGGGGAGAAGAGAGAAGTCGGAGCCATCAATGTCCTTCCAATCGTCGGCATGGCCATCTAGAGAAACAAGTCCAGGTTTAAAGTCGGCCTGGAGTCGGATCTCCGAGTTAGAATCGCAGCTCCATGGACCTGACTCTTCGTGTGAGTCGACCACTCCGATTGAGACGAAGGCCAAGAAAAGTATAAGAAAAAGCGTGTGAAGCATTGTGAGTTAAAACCAAGAGGCTTCCAGGATTTGGTGAGGAACGGGGAAATCGGTTCATCTGTTCTCTCGTATTTGAGGTTGACCCGCCATCCGTGTCACAGTCCCAACCAGGAAGGCTCGCGCTTTTTTCCTCCTTTCTGCTTGTTTCTTTTCTTTTTCTTTTTTTTTATTCAAAAGTGTTTGGTTTGAAGGGAGGAGAGGGGAGGGGGAGGAGAGGGAGGGAAGGAGAGGGGTCCTCCCCCCGTCATTTGGTTAGGAGGGGTCCCCTCCCCTCCAAAGCCTCCCCTCCAAATTGGGGGGGCTCCCTCCCCTTCCCTTTCTACCCTTTTCCTTGAACCAAACACACTCTATCGATTAAATTGCATGAAATGCATACTGAATAAAAAAAGAAGATGTAGGGATGGCATTGACATGCACTCATCGATCAAATTCATTTAGGAGAAATTGTACTTTAAGTTTCAGTTTGACAAACGTTTGTTGAAAATTAATAATAAGGGCAAAATTATTCCAACTTTAATTGTTTATGTTTAAAATGCATCTTTTTAAAAGTTTAGGGTTCAAATCATTTTTAGACCTATAATTCAAGGTCCAAATTACATATTAATATTTTTTTTCTATTTTAAAAATGCACTCTAATCAATGATAAGTCAACAATAACAAAAAAAGTATTTTTTGCATATAATATCAAATTTTAAAAAGATTTTGAAGGAGTGTATAAATTTCTTTGTTTAAATTAATCGATAAAGGTAAAAATTTATAAAACTGAACTAAATACTTTTATAATAAATAAAGAGATAGAGAAAAAAGTGTACAAAGAGAAATTTATTCTGAATTTTTTCCTAATAAAGAATGATAATTTTTTTACCAATATTATTATGAGATTTCATTATGCTAAAAAACAAACAGGAAAAGATATAAAAGTGCACTCACAACAAAAGATTATGTTACTTTCATATTACTGCCACTGATAGCTTATCAAAACACCATCCAGCAAGAACAAAAATAATTAACTCGACACCATCTCATTCATATCCACCATAATCCCTACAAAAAATAATTTTACTCATAATTACAATTTACAGCCTTCTTTTACATTGTTTCATCACCATCTTTGTCATCATTATTTACCTTTTTAATTCCTTCTTCCCATATCTTGAAAAATTTGTAATATTACCACAAGTTAATATGCAATTTAAACCCTCAACTATATATTTTAAGGCAATTTAAACTCTAAACTTTTAAAAAAGTGTATTATGAATCCTAAACAATTAAAGTTCAAACAATTTTGCCCCTACCATTAACTTTCAAACAAACATACATTTTTTAGACGTAAACAATAATCTCAAATAAATTAATTACTAATAGGTGTTGTAAATTTGACTGACCACTTCTAAGTTTCATGAATAATTTGTGATAAAACATTCAAATGGGGAGAATTTCAATTTAAAATTAGAGATGTGATATTATTCTGAAATAAACCCAATAAATTTTGAAAATTCATTTAAGAATTGATGCATTAAATTGAAAATAAGTTTTGAAGAGAAAAGAACATAATATCCTTTAAATATTACTCTCTCCATCCTAAATTATAAAATATTTTTGAAGAAGATTTGTTGTTCCACACAAAATCATTGAACTTCATAAAGAAAAACATATCATCAAACTCCACATAAATCATATAATTGAACTTCACAAACATTATTTCATAAGACTCCATAAAAATTACATCATTTTTCTCCACAAACAATATTTCATATAACTCCACAAACTATATTTTTGAACTCCACAAAATCATAATATTTGATTTTTAAATATTTTATGCCACGCTTGCATTTTAATTAATTTTGCAACCTTCCATTATAATGTATAAATTAATAAATTAATTAATACACAAAAGTACAAGAGAGATTTTTTCCAATTACCTCAAACCTTTGAGAAATCAAAGGCTTACTCCTCAAATATATACTTTCAAAGCTTTTACAAAACTTAAATGGTACCAAATATGATCACTTTACATTTAATCACAATATCAATCATTAATATCCCTTTTAGATAATTTTAAATATCTATTTCTACACTTCAACACCCTGACAATTCAATCTCCCTGTATACAAAGGTACCTATAGGGTTTAATAACTTTCTCTGACTCATATTGACTTCATCTACCTTTCAACTAATCATTAATGGCTTCACATTACCCCAACCACCATATATATGGTGAAATTTTAAGTATTTATTACCCTTTAGCTACCAAAACCCACATTGCCATCATTTTTAAGTTTAAATAGCCTAAATAACTCTATTTAAGTCAATAGGTTTAGACTCATAACCTTTATGAACCAAAAATTATATTTTCTAATAAACCCTAACCTCCATATTTAAGAAAATAGAAGAGGAAGAGAGGTTAATGCTTAAGAGAATTACCTATGGTGTTTAAAAGCTTCAAAACACTCATAAAGCTTCTAAATCCTAAGCCCTAGTAAAGCTTTCTTAATTTTCTCCTTCCTTCTTACTCAACTCTCTTTCTTGTTCCTATGTTTTTAATATCAAGCTTTTGTCTAATAAATTAAAAATTTGTCCATGCGTCGTGGCACCTGCACTACACACCATTGCATTTGGTACAGAGAAGCACGTTCCACATTCTAATGACTTGTGCATCGCGATATGCCATGCATGCACTGCGACATGTGGCACGTAGCCATTTCTAGTCGGAGTTTGATGGACTTAGGATGAGTTTGAGATAAAGTTCTTTGATTTCTACTTTCAGATGGCCTTTGGAGCAAAGAAGGAGGTAAAGTTTCATGAGTTCGAACAAAGGAACTTAAATGAAAAAGCTTTTATCTCCAAGTTGAAGCAACTTCCTAAATACTCCACCTACCTCGTGGAGAAGTATGACTCCAGGTAGGAGGTAGAAAGGTTATTGGAGAAGATGAAACCAAAGTATAAGCAACAATTGACCTTATTTGAAATCACATCTCATGATGAAATATGCTAGAAGCTGAGGATTGCTACAAGAAGAAGAATAAACATAAATAGTGAGAAGAGAAAAGATAGCTGGGGTAGATTTTCTTAGTCACTTGGCACCGTCGATGGGATTGGTATAACCTCCCTGAGGTTAAACCACCATTTACTCTAAATCATAGTTATCTGAGGTTTTAGAAAGAGAATTTTTCAAAATTATTTCATAGGAATCCCAATTTATCATTTCAAATCCCTAAAATAATTTAAGGACTCAAAATCAGAGTTTTAAAAATAAAGCGTAAGCTTAGAAAGCAATTGAGACCCATAAAAATGAGTTTAAAATCTCAAAAATATGTTCTGTATAGAAAATGACACATGCACCGTGGCTTACGGCTCATGCACCGCGACGTGTCTTCTCTGTGTCATGCACCGCTGTGCATTACATGAAATTTGACAGATCAGTGCTGTCATTTGATAGCACAGGGAGCGGACTTCTGATGCATCCCAAATCTTTGTTCGATATCTGATTGAGGTAGTTTCGGTGTCTACATGGAGCTTTCTCTTAGCTCTAGTTAATAACATAAGTTTCATATTCAAACTCATTTTCTATAGAAAGTTGAACACCAAAACCCATTTTTACCATTTTTTCACAAAATCTCCTAAATAGGATATCCCAACTCAACCACATGTGCTAATAGCCTATATAAACCATTCGACCACACTCAATAGACTCTTACGGACTCGTACAACACACCACACATAATCGAACATGCTTATTTCACAAAATCATTATTCAACCTCAATTTTCACAAAATATAGAGGGGGAGGAAAAGTTGCACAAAATCAACCATTTCATTCTTATTTCTCAAAAATACATATGTTCTTATTTGCACAAGTATTTTAGCCTTACCCACGAGTTCACAACAAAACTCATTAACCCAGGGCACAACATACACTAGTTAAATACAAAATCATGCAAGTAGTGTACCAATTATGACAATTAACACTAGTTGGCAAAAACATTAACAAATACACATAAAAATAACTATAAAGAGGCATAAAGAGGATTACTCCACCGATCATAAGCCTTAATATGTTTTTCCTGACTTGGAACCAATGAGCTAATCCTTGAAAATATTTAGAATTGAGGGGTAAGTACAACCACTTAGTAACTAAGTTTCACTTAACTCTTGCAATTACATATTAATTATACATGGATGTAATTAGATAAATAAATACATATATCACATACCACTAAGCCATAATTCATAAAACTAACAACCATGTGACCGAGTTTGCCACAAAACACCATATCATGATATTTTCAAAAACATTACTTGGGGTCACAAAAATAACAACCATGCGTCCTTAACACGTACCAGACCACAAAATTAACAACCATGCGGCCAGACTTATATGCATGATTATATGTCAACCTTATATCATCCTATTACCTCCGACATGAAATCGGTGGCTATCGCACAGCTACATCCTTCACGGGCTAACTTAGCTTTTCATTTGTGAGAAGCTATCAGATCAGGGTTAACTCACTCACTTATGTATCCGGTTTCCCCTAATATTAAAAACTATGGGCTGTCGTACCCCTAATCTAGCTTCCTCATAAACTAATGGAGACTAGTTAGGTTTGAATCCCTCATAAAATAAGTGGAATAGTCCTAAATCAACTATGGGATAAGGGCTACCTCTCAATTTCAACGGTTGGTGCCAAGGCTAGTTCCCGATTCCAACGGTCACTGTCAATATCACGTGGATTTTCAACCAATCTACTCCTCTCCATAGGTGAACTCCCGCCAATAGTTATTCTATATATATTTCACACATAATATGCATTTCAACAATCATTTCTCAACATATGAATTTACATAACACATATGCTCATTATTAACTCATATTTCATCATAATTCTTCACCCATAGTAATAAATCACAATTAATTTCATAAAATATCAAGGATGGTAGAATCAAGGTTTTCTTTCAAAAGAAACCATTTCACAAATCAACACTTTACCAATGTATCATCAATTACACTCATAAATCATATTTCACAAACACAATTAACATTCAACTATAAAATTAATTTTCCCCGATTACCTCAAACCTTTGAGAGGTTAAAAGTTTACCCCTCAATATATCAACTCCCTAAAGCTTCAATAAGCTCGAATGGTGCCAAAACAAATCTCTATACAACTATATTACAGGGATATCATTATTATCTAGCTCTTGAAATTTTATCAACATAAACTCCACATACACTATATTTATCAACTCAAAATCAATACCCACTCTTACCTAATGGGCTCATTAAATTTTATTAATACACATTGTCATTAATAACACTTTAAACCATCATTATTGCATATTAACCTCTCCCAACTACCTCATAAATGTCAATTTTCAGGTATTCAAGCTCCTATAGACCAACCACTTGCAAAATCATTAATGTGATGTTCCAATACATTAAATCACATCTATATAACTTATTCTAACCAATGAAATCGGACCCATTCTTCTATAGAGTGAAAATCCATTTTTCAACTCAAACTCTATCATAAATCATTACAAATGAAGGAGAGAAAGGAAGAAGAAAACACCACAATCTTACCTTGGGTGTTTGGGAGCTTCAATCTATCAACAATGAGACCAAAAGTCATGCCCTAGCAGAGTTAAAATGAGCTCTTCGTTTTCTTCCTACTGTCCTCCTGTTCTTTTCATACGACTCACGAACTGATATATTTAATTTTTGGCCGTGTGCTACGACGCATGGCACAGAGGAGCCTGTTATATTTAAATTATCTTTGTGCGCCGCGGCGGACCAGCCAAACAAGGGGCCCGACGTGTGGCGCAAAAAATAACTCTTTACTTTTTTTCATCCTATTTCCTTACCCGGGTGGCCCACCATCAATTCGAACCTACTTCTAGGGCTGAAATCATAACAATTATATCAAGTTAAGCTCCCCTGGCCACACACCTCATTAATTCACTAATTACCCTCATTAGGTTAATAAATTAAGGTTAAAATTTTTTGAATGTTACAATTGGTAAGGGTTATAGTTTTAGCTTTGGTAGTTCTAGGAGCTTTGTAAAAAAGAAGACATTCCAAAAGGGATCTTAGTCCTGGGGTTTTTTATAAAAGAGTGGTGGACCAAAGAATAGTACTGGGGTTTACAACTATCACATTAGGCTTCTATTGTGCCTGTCCCTACTCTTAGCATCGTCAGAATCCCACAGTGTGCTAAGTGTGGTAGACACCACATGGGCAAGTGTTGGACATGTTTTAAGTGCATCAAGGTGGGGCATATCGCCAAACATTATGAGAAAGACAGAATGAGTAGTAAAGATCTACTATTCTTGGTAGGATGTTTGTGTTGACTCAGAAGAAGGTCGATGCATATCCAAATCTAATATAAGGTAAGATTTCTCTACGTGATTGTAATATGGATGCTTTGTTTGACTCATGTGCTATCTATTCTTGCATATCAAATGATCGTGTTTTGAGACTGAAGTTGTCTATCATAAATTGCCTTACATGACAAATGTGTATATGCTAGCGGGAGTCTATGTTAAGATCAATCATGCATGTTTGACTCATCTGCTGTGGCAGACGGTGCATTTTGGACTTTATCCATATTGCCCTTTTATGATGCCTGAATATGGTAATAATTGTTTCTATGCTTCTATATTCTCTCCCTTTATGTTTTAAATTATCATTTCAACTCAAACATCTTTTCAAAAGGGTTTTTAGGACCCTAGCTTTTGAACATTTTGACTTTTAAATCGTTGTTTATTATAGTGATTTAATATAAGGATTTGCTTATCCCCCGTTATCATAATATTGTGTTGTAATATATCTTGATAATGCCAAGGTGGACATTAAAACATTCTTAGAAAAATGTAATTTTTTAAATTATATTGACTTAATCTTTTAAAATTAAAGATTTTAAAATTATGTTGATTCAATTATTTAAAGTAAATATTTTTTAAAATTGTACTGATTATATTAAATTTAATACTGCTTTTTATTTTTATGCGTGGAGTTGAAAACTATGCAACCTTGCTTTTAAAAGAGCACTTTTATAACTCATACGACACCCCACGTTAATGTTAAGGAATTGTTAACATGCTTTGTATTAAGATTATAATAGTCAGTTACACTTACCTTGATCCTTAACCTAATTTTAATTTTTATGGTCCTTCATAATAAATTTTGAATAATGTTAAATCCTTATCCTTAATTTTCCACTTTTCTTGTAATTCTCACCCTCTTTTACTCTCTCTTCCACCCTCACTCTAAAATTGAAAAACATAATGATATATAATTCAAAAACTTTATAATAATTCATAAACGATGATTAAATAAAATTGTTTACTCTTTTACCATTATATTCCACTCAATCCCAGCCTTTTCCATTACCTCCCATCATGCATAGTGGTGAGCAAGTAACTAGCTACTCATTTTGCCCACACAAACCTAGACAAACTAGGCAAGCAAAAGCCATCTTGTTATTAATAGAAAACAACTAGTGGGCCAAAAAATTGAGCTAGCTTATTTGTAGTATGTATAGGGGTGACGAGCTGTGGGTTACCTCTCTGGTAGCTTGTCCAAGCTCACGTATATTTATTTAAAAGAAAATTACAATTTTATAAAAAAAGCCAACAAAATCACACAATTTTGCAACAACTAATTCATGATTCACACTACACAGCCACATGCAAATGCTTACTTATGACCACTCCCATTCTGCTTCTTTACTATCTAAAAGAAAACCCCTACCTAATCGCCCCTTGTCACTCAGTGCGTTGCCAACACCTCATTCCGTTACTCCCCTACTATGTTGCTTTAGTATGAAATTTGAAGTTAAATGCGATGACCTCACTGATGTTTCTTCTTTTCTTATTCTTGTCAACATTATTTCACTGTTTCTATTTGAGTCAAGCTCTAATCTTCACAAGTGCCACTAAATCCTTGCTCATGCTATTGAAATTGTCACTACTGTCATTCCCTAAATTAGACCTTTGAGTTTAAGGGCTACATCATTTATTTTGCAGTGGAGATCGAGCTATAATGTAGAGTTCGCACATCTGTATCACCATGAAAGAATGGGATTTGAAAGGCTCCTCTTTTTGCTATTTTAATTTTAAATGGATGAAAATTTTTAGGCTTTATCTTGTGAGAGAGTGTTAACATTATGATTCTTTTAATTGGCTTGTGGTTTCACATCCCAAATGTTGTCATGACTCCCATATACATAGTTTAGTTATTAATAACTATAGGTGATTGGAAAATTGTGAGGCTATGGTTCATATTTGAAAGAATTTAACCTTAAATGTGTGCATTCGAAGCAAGAAGCATTTGGAGGCTATGTTAAAGATTTAATGATGAATTGATAGTATTTTACTAATTTATTATCTATTTTTGTAGTAGAAAAAGGAGCAGTCTTCAAAACTAGCTAGACTAGCCCCCTTGCACTTGTATAGGCTAGCTCAACCCGTTTCATAGCAGGCCAAAATAGATCACATATGGATACAAGCTAACCTAACCCATTTTTCAAAAAGCAGGGTGGATTACAAGTAGCTTCTTGAGCTAGCTTGTCTTGCTCGTTGAATAATAATTGTCATAATTGTTAGTTATCATAAAAGTTTGGTTAAATAAGATGATGTTTATGGCTAATTATAGTGTATTTATTTTCAAGTTTTGGTCATAATTATGATTTACAAATATTATTGTGACATAAATTATAGTATGTGATTTATTATAGTTTATTTTTTTATTTTTCCTTTGATGATGAATGGGCCACCATACTATAAAAGAGATTAAGCTAATTTTATTTTAATTTGAAAGAGGCAAGAAATTTTAAAAATATTTATATCTTTCTTCATACATGAGAGTAACATATAACAAATGAGAAGTTGTTACTTAGATTTTAATTTGTAAGAGCAACAAGTGATAGATCTAATAATATTTGTTAGGAGATAAATTATATTCTCCAATTAATTATATGAGGACTAGAAAAAAAGTAATTATATGGGGCAAAACTTAATAGTAAAATTATTTTTGATTTAAATTTAAAATTTTTCTCATATTGATCAAAAGAAGAGCACAAGTATGAAAGACTAGCATGTTTATCGTGAGGATAATATATTTAAAATAAAATAAGTTATTTTTTTATATATTTAATATATAAATGCAAAATAAAATTTAAAATAAAATAAGATGCTATTTATATTTAATTTAAATAAATAATAATTTAATTGTAAATAGACTCAAATAAATTATTTTTAATTTTTATTTTATTTTCACCTTTTAAATATTAATAATATATATCAAGTCTATATCTATAATTTATAATATATATCTATGTCTATAATCTATATCCATAATATATTGTATTTGTTGTCGCCTCGACGGTGTGGGTACTGTCATCGATATGCAATATGATGGGTGCTGTAGATACTCACAATACCTATGCTGTAGATATGCAATATGATGGGTGCTGTAGATATGCAATGCACATTTAACCTTTTTGTTTTTTTTTTCCAATTTTTTTAATGATATAATATATTATTGTCAAATTTACTTTTTCATTTTTTTAATTTTTATTTGTTAATTTTTTGAAAAAATAACAATAAAATCTCTAAAAATTATATAAATGACAATTTGATATTTTAAAATGTCATAATTTCATTGAAGTCTCTATAAACCTCTTTGTTAATAAGTTTTCAACTGAAAAGATCATTTTACTTTTATTAGCAATTTGTCATTCTTGTTTAATTCTTGTGATTCTTTTAAAAAAAGTTATAATTCTTTAAATAAAAGTTATAAATGGGAGTTTGTTATTTTAAAAACTTATTTTTTAATAATAGAAATTGCATTTGACAACTTGTGATTTCTTGTTCAATTCTCATGATTCACAGAATATAAATTTATTATTTTATAAGCAAAAGTTATAATTGGGGTCTCATTTTTTAATAATATAAATTACACTTGACTTGACAAGTTGTAATTTCTTATTTAACATTTGCAATTTATAGAATAAAAATTGTGATTGAGACTTGTTATTTTCAGTAAGGGTAAAGATGATCTTTTTACTAAAAAGTTATTGACAAATAGATTTATAGAAAATTATAATTATGATATTTTAAAGGACCAAATTGTTATTTATATAATTTAGAGAAATTTTATTTTTATTTTTTTATTTTTTATATGATATAATAAAAAATGTACAAAATAATGTGGGCAAGGTACATGTGGTGATGTGGGTATTAAAAAAATTGTTAATATGAAATTTATAATTAAAAATGAGTAAGATATTTATAGAATACAAACCTCCCTTCTTTTTTTTTTTCAATTAGTTAAGGGATGATTTTGTTAAGAAATAAAAAAAAATTGTGGGACTTGGCAAAACAGTGAATTTGTGATCTACCATTAAAAAATATGAGTGTGGGAGAAAATTATTTAATGGATGATTATGGTTTGAAAACTTATGAAAAAAATTGAAGTAGTTATGTGCTTCAAGTTTAAGCAAAAAAATTATGAGTTTCAAGTTAATTATATAATATTAATGAATTTCTCTTCCACTTAATACCTAATCTTTTCTTAATAATCATTGTACTACCTGTAATGCTCATACATATGATTGATAAATGGTATCATAACATGAATTATACTATTCACTTGATTTACAACCATTATAATTATGATTTATAAATAGTATTATGATATAAATTGTAGTATGATTCATTATAGTATATGGTTAAGGTAATATATAGGGCAACACATTTTGTAAAAAAACAAGTTACATTATATTTCAAATTGTAGGAGGTGAAAAATTTTAAAAAGAGTGATATTTTTTTAATATAAATAATAGTAACACATTGTAAAATAAAAGTTATTCTTTACAGGTATCATTTTATTAAAATTTTAGTCTTATACTTGCCAAGCATGAGAATACATTAGGAAACCAAAAAAAGGTCGTTCCTTAAATTTTAATTTATACATGATAATACATTATAAAATAAAATAAGTTATTATTCATATTTTTAATATTCATTTTGTTAAAAAATAAAAAACATTTTTTAAGAAGTTATATGTTAAGGGAGTGTTTGGATGGAAGGGAGGGGAGGGCCCCTCCTCTCCTTTGGTTAGGAGGAGGGGAGGGGAAATTTTTAAAATTTCCCCTCCCCTCTCCTTGAACCAAACAAGCCCTAAAAAATGTAAGGTATTTTTAGTTTTTGGAGGTGTAATCATTGTTTTTTTTCAAAAATACCTCTATTAATGGATGATTTTTATTTATTATAGAGTGTTTAACATGGGTAAATATGAAAAGATATGGTTAGTTTGAAATTAGGTAACTACTTTTATTAGAGGTGGGATTCGATTAAAAATACCTTATATTTTTTAATGGAAAAAGTATGTATGAACATAATAAATTTTAAAATAAAATATTCTTTAGACTTTAATTTGCACAAATTAATAAATTATAGAGTAAAATACACTGGCATCCCTTGTGTTTTGTTAAAATTATAAAGACTTCTTTTTTATTCTTAAAACTTATACTTAAATCTTATTTTTAATGCGGTTAGGAATATTATTAATTTACCTCTATAATCTATTTGTATATTCTATTGCTTTCTAATTTAAGAAACTTCAAACAATTTTTAGCCAATTTTTTTGTAATAATTAAGCATGATAATAATTTAAAAATATTTTATTAAAATTTTAAAAATTTAAATAAATATAAATATAAATTATATTGACTAATTTATCTTTTATTTCATTAATTTTTTTTACACATACGTGTTTAAAATATTATTTTAATAAACTTACTTCTTTCATTAAAAATGTAAAGCAATTTTAGTGCTTGATGCGTAATCATTACTTTTTTTTAAAGTGTCTCTGATAAATAAATCACTTTATATTTATTTTGGAGTAAAATAGTTAATTAAGTAGTAAATATGAAAATATAATATTAGTTTAAGGATAAGTAACTACTTTATTGGTGTGAGATTTGGTTAAATTTAATTGTCAATTAATAATTGAATGAATGAAAATAAAAACTTAAAAGTAAAAGACATATTTATATTTTATAAGTTTTAACTATTAATTTTAAAAGGGGTTTGTATATCTTTTAAAAATAAAAAATCGTTATAATTAAGATAAAATTGAAGGGAAAGCAATGTAATTTATTTTAAGGATGCTAAAATAATTTTTAATATTAACATTTATTTTTATTTTTAAAAACTAAAATATTTCTGTGCTAGTTATTCATATATTCTCAAACAGACCGAAGAGCCCATCCTGGGTGACGATTTTGCAACGAACCTAAACCCAAAACCCTGCGCCTGGGAAGCGTCAGGCGCAGTGATTTTTATTATTAAACAACCAATGATTCCCACCTGAATCTCCAGATCTGTCTACTCTCTCACAGTTGATATCATCGGCAACCTCCGATTCCCGATCCCGAAATGTCGATTAGAGATGCTTTTCTATTCATACTGATTGTAACATCTTCGATCTCAGTTGCTTGGGCTGATTCAATTCATGGCTGTGGTGGCTTCGTCCAAGTAAAGTAGTCCTGATCTTTTAGTCTTTACGCGAAATTAGTAGAAAGATTTGCAGGCTTTGCGGTGGCCGATTTTAGCTGCTATTACTATACCTTGCATGTGAGATTTTATTTTTTCCGGCGTTGAACAGTTCTTTTTGGATGCTAAATGATGTTTTTCAGTAGAAAACATCTATACAAGGATGATGTTGATATATATATGTATATATACGTATATTGCTTTCATGTGTTTGGTTGTTGCAAGTCAATAAACCCTGGGAAATGACTTTCCTTTCTGTCCGGCTTTATTAGTGGTTTATTGGTAGTTCCTAGCTTGGCTGTTTACTGCAAGTTTCTGCTTCCTCTTTTTTTTTTTTTTTAAATATCTGGTCAGATGCTTATATATATATATATATTATATATATATATACATTCACGAGTTTATTCATTTGATTTTGAATTTCCATCCCGCAGGCGAGCTCATCTCTAATTAAGTCAAGGAAGCCGACTGATGCTAAATTGGATTATTCTCATATCACGGTATGTTCACGAATTTAGACTATTTGGGTAACTGGCATCTCCCCAAAGCTCTTGGAACTTTGCCACTCGCTTATTTATGTTGTCACAAAGTGTACGTATGGAATGATATCTAAACAGACAAAATGAAGATGATATGTACTTGCAAACTTTATTGCACAATGCTTATAAAAAAGTTATCGGCTTAAAACCGTCAACATTCTGAAGGTGTTAAGGAAAACCAAGGCATGATTAAAAGATCCACCTCATGTCTTTTTTTAACGTTCTTCTGATCTGTTATTTGGAGGAACAAGCGCTGATGCATTACGCAAGTTGCATGTACAAGGGAATTCCTGTTTTACTCACCTGACCTCGTGTTAAAAAAATTACTTGTAGGTTGAGCTTCTCACAGTTGATGGACTAGTAAAGGACAGAACGCAATGTGCTCCAAATGGATACTATTTTATTCCAGTATATGACAGGGTAAGACTTGTATGACTTACCGTCCGAAAGCACATTCTGTTGTTGTGAGTTTAAAATATAATAAAGGTCATTCTGTTCCTTAAGATGATCTGCGTTCTGTATAATGATCTGATGATGTCCTGTTAATAGTTTCCTCCTCTCCTTTTGCTTTTTTTTTTTTTTGTGTGGGTTACTGAGATATTTTATTGCCTGAGTATGTTTTCAACAAGTGTATTGTCTTGGGATAGGTCGGCTTTGTCATTTGCTGTTACGTGAGTAAAAGTGTCCGTCACATTAAGTGTATAATGTAGATAACCAGTTTATGGGAAAAACAACGGTGAACACTTTTTATGCGCATAATTGCTTAAAGTCAGATGTCTTCAAATCAATACCTCTTAAACTAAATCATTTGTCGCACCAACAGCTTAAAGAATTCAGTTGGGAGCTTCAAGAGCAGTCCTCCCTCTTTTAACCTTAACCTTTTCTTTAATCCATCATTTACAAAGTCTTTGATATTTTTTCTTTTTGTTGTCTTTTTCTAGGGCTTAAGTTAGGTTGAAATTCTTACGAGTGTTTTTGAGATATTTTTGGTTTCATGATGTGGTGCAAGGTTAAAATTAAAATTACACGTGAGTGCACTCTTCAATTCTTCTCACTGCAACTGTTTTTATTTTTTTGTAGGGTTCTTTTGTAATTAAAATTAATGGACCTGAGGGATGGTCATGGGATCCAGAAAAGGTTAGTTTTTATGTTGTTATTGATTTATGTTTTAATGGCATGGTCATGATCCGCATATCTGAAAAGGAGTTCCTATGAAATCTGACATGTTTTGTTCTTTTTTCCTTTTTGCTACAGGTTCCTGCTGTGGTTGATGATGATGGATGCAATGGTAATGAAGATATAAATTTTCGTTTCACAGGGTGGGATATTTATTTGACTTTATATTTCTTTGCTTCCTTCTGAATCATTTGTTTCCACTTTCTCTGCTTTTCGATGTTACCTGCTGATGTTTGCATTATGTAGTTTCACTATATCTGGTAGAGTTGTGGGGGCTGTCGGTGGGAAAAGCTGTTCAGTTAAAAACGGTGGCCCTTCAAATGTGGAGGTTGAATTGTTATCTCCTGCTGGTGATCTTGTCTCTTCTGTCTTAACTTCATCATCAGGGGGTTACTTGTTCACAAATATTTTTCCAGGTGGGAAAGCTTTAATTTATTTCTACAGAGAACTTGTGTTTGTACAATTGCATTCCATCATTGCTCGTGGCAACTTCTTTTCTTGCTCTATTCAGGGAATCACCAACTATAAGTAGTTATCTTAGATTAATGAATATGGGTTTTTTGTATTTGATTGATTGTTATTGAGTCTATGCTTCGCAAGATTGTTACTTGAAGCAGTAGATCTTGTTGAAGTTAACTATATAATATAATGAAATAGTTTGCAGACGATTGGAAGAAAGGATTCAACAATATAAAATATGATATAGTTGTTTTTGAAAGGGTTAATTGGTTACATTCTATGAGAGCAATTAATGAGTTACTAAATTAACTCTCTTTTAAGGATTTATGTTCATATCCAAGAAATTGGGACGTGTTAGGTTGAGCTTTGTGTTTAGGGTATCTGACCAAGGAGTCCAATGTATTTCCTTTTCCTATTCCCCCCCCGTCAATTCTCAAGTAATGCTGTCTCATCATGCAGTCCAGCGTTGAGATGAGCATGGAACCTAAAGCCAACCTTTGCCAGCCAATCATCCACCCAAAAGTTAATGGACAATCAAACCAAAAGATAGCTAGCAAAATCTATGAAAACATCTCAAATATGACAGTTAAAATGCAAGAAATTTTAAATGAAAAGGATCAAATCAAGAAAAAAAATCTACAATGTTTATATGAATGAAAATTGATCCCCACTTCAAACCACTTTCTTGAGGAAAATGAGATGATCATTTTATTTGGGGTGTGCGTGGGTTGCTCCTAGTTGGGGATTGTCCTAGTTTGAGGATTCTATGCCAAAGTTAGTTAATTATTAGCTGAACACTAGGCCTTGCGCTTGCCTTTCTTCTTTTGCCAAAAAAATCATCACCATCACCATCACTGTGATCATAATTATTATTCACAGCTCCCCCTTTCTCAAAATTGCTCAAACCAGCCCCCACCTTACTGCAAAGAGGTGGTGGATGATGATGAGGAAGGGGCTTTATTGGAAACTTGATGTGTACTCTTTTTTGAGCTATGTTATCCACTATTATACAAAAAAATTGCTCAAACAAGTGGATTTTTATTTTAACAGTCATGCTCTTTTTGTTCAGGGAGATATGAACTGCGTGCATCACATCCTGAGTTGAAAGTTGATATTAAAGGTTCAACACAGGTTTGGAGCCTTATTATTTATCTGTATTAAGTTGTTTTAATACTATATGTAACCTTTTCTTTAGTCTAGAGCTCCTTTAAGTTTATGTTTGGAAATTCATTGAAATAGGCATTACAACTTTACTGATGTTATTTGGTCAAAATCATGATTTATCCAAAACCAACGGGTTCCCAAACATACTCTCATACTATATTTAATGTTAACAGTCTTTTATATTCTTCATGTTTTTTTTTCATGTGCTCCTTGCAGGTGGAACTGGGCTTTGGAAATGGGGTAGTTGATGATGTTTTCTTTGTCCCTGGGTATAGCATCAATGGGCATGTTGTTGCTCAGGTAATATTTGTTAAAAGGGACAATATACTCTCTGGATTATTTTATTCAACAATTCATTGAAAATATCCATTTATATCTGTGAATTATAAAATCCAGAATAAGTTCTCGTTTGCTGTGTCCTGGGTTGAGGTTAGAGGAATTTGTTTAGCGATGTTATTCTAGATTTCAGCCTAGTTGAACTTTCAAAATAAGTATTGTATAAACTGAACTCCCAGATTAAATATCTTTTCCTTTTATTTTATGTTTTGCTTCGGCTCTTGCACTTCCAGGGAAATCCAATATTAGGAGTCCACATTTACTTATATTCAAATGACGTCTCTGAGGTAGAATGTGTGCACGGTCCTGGCAGTGGCCTTGGGAAAGGTGTTGCTCTATGCCATGCTGTATCAGATGCTGATGGAAAGTTCACATTCAATTCAATACCCTGTGGTAATTCCCATTTCTCCCTAATTCCAACAGGTTGTTTTGAATTTCTTTCTTTCTTTCTTTTTTGCAATAAAACTCCGCCTATGTTTATAGCCGGTCCCAAGCCCGGGTAAAGGAGGAGGGTTGTGTTAGGCCATCAACAGCCAATGTAAAAATTTGTTGAATCTATCATGAACATGGACAATAGACGTTATAATGTTAATGCTAGGTCGTTGCCCGTAAGTAACGCGCTGCATGGCTCGAGTACAGTGATAAGTGAGTTAGAGCCGCTGCATCGGCGCCCGGATGTAGTGTTAAATGAGCAAGGGCTACCGCGTCATTCTGGACGCACGCGGCTAAAGAAGTTAGTCCATAAGAGCAAAATTAGATTTGGTACTTGGAATGTTGGGACATTAAATTGTAAATCTGTAGAGGTTGTAGGGGTTATGATTCAAAGGAAAATCAATATCCTTTGCTTGCAAGAAACAAAATGGCGTGGAGAAGAAGCTAAGGATATTCAAGGTTTCAAACTTTGGTATACAGGAAAAGTAAGTGCACGCAATGGAGTAGGCATCATTATAGATAAGGAGTGGAAGAAGAACGTTGTAGAAGTTAGCAGAATTGGAGACAGAATTATTTCTTTAAAAATGATAATTGGACGTGAGACTGTTAATATTGTTAGCGCTTATGCGCCGCAAGTCGGGACAGAAGCCAGTCTTAAGGAATTATTTTGGGAGGATCTGGAGGGGTTGATTCGACACATACCACAGAGTGAAAAGATTTTTATTGGAGGAGACTTTAATGGGCATGTCGGGAGGGAAGCTGGTCAGTATGCGAGGGTGCATGGTGGTTTTGGTTTTGGAGAGCTAAACAATGAAGGGCAAACTCTTCTTGATTTCTCATTGGCGTATGATTTTAAGATTGCCAATACTTGTTTCAAGAAGAGAGATGAGCATCTCATCACCTACAAAAGTGGAGCCTCAAGGTCGCAGATTGATTTTCTTTTGGTTAGGAACACAGATAGAAAACTTTGTAAAAATTGTAAGGTGATCCCTGGAGATGCTGTAACGACACAACATAGGGTCCTAGTCCTTGATGTGTGTATTATGAGTAAAATCCAAAAACGTCGACAAGTAGTAACACCAAGGATTAGGTGGTGGCAATTAAAAGGTGAGAAGCAAGATATTTTCAAGCGAAATCTTTTGGATAAAGGAATTTGGGATTCTCAGGGAAGTGCTAACATCATATGGGAGGATATGGCTAAAAAGATACGGGAGGTTGCAAAAGTAGTTTTGGGAGAATCGAAAGGTCCTGGTCCGAGAGATAAGGAGTCTTGGTGGTGGAATAATAGTGTACAGGACAAAATCAAGTATAAGAAGAACTGTTTTAAAGCCATACATTTGTGTAACAATGAGGAAAATTGGGAGAGGTACCGTATGGCTAAGAAGGAAACTAAGAGAGCTGTGGGTGAAGCTCGTTCTAAAGCTTTTGAAGAATTTTATAAGAACCTTGAGACGAAGGAAGGAGAGCAAAATATTTATAAGATTGCCAAGAGTAGGGAAAGAAAATCAAGAGATCTAGAACAGGTAAGGTGTATTAAGGATGAAGAGGGAAGAATTTTAGTTACAGATGATGAAATTAAAAATAGATGGGAGACTTATTTTTCTAAACTTTTCAATGATGGAGAGGATTCATCTAGTAACTTGGAGGATTTAGTAATTGGTGAAGGAGAACAAAATTTGTCATTCTATCGAAACATACGTGATAAGGAGGTAAAGGAAGCTCTTAAGAAAATGGCAAATGGTAGAGCTAACGGACCTGATTGTATATCTATCGAAGCGTGGAAATGTTTAGGTGAAGAAGGGGTGAGATGGTTAACTAAGTTATTTAATGTGATTTTACGGTCCAAGAAAATGCCTGATGAGTGGAGGAGAAGTACATTAATTCCTATTTATAAAAATAAAGGAGATATTCAGAATTGTACTAACTATAGAGGGATTAAACTCATGAGCCACACAATGAAATTGTGGGAGAAAGTAATTGAGCATAGGTTGAGATTGGAGACAAGTATTTCTGAGAATCAATTTGGTTTTATGCCAGGTAGATCAACTACAGAGGCGATTTATCTACTAAGGGGATTAATGGAAAAGTATCGTTGTAAAGATAAAGATCTACACATGGTTTTTATTGATTTGGAAAAAGCTTATGACCGTATACCAAGAGAAGTGCTTTGGAAAGCGTTGGAAAAAAAGGGAGTACGGATTGCTTATATTAAAGCCATACAAGATATGTATGAGGGGGTAAAAACTAGTATAAGAACGCCTAGTGGTCAAACAAAGGATTTTCCTATAAAGATTGGGCTACATCAGGGATCATCTCTGAGTCCTTATTTGTTCAACTTGATTTTAAATGTTTTGACGGAACATATTCAAGAGGAAATCCCGAAATGTATGCTCTTCGCGGATGATATAGTTCTTATAGCAGAGACAAGAGAAGAGGTTAATTGCAAACTTGAGTTATGGAGGAGGACATTGGAGTCGAAAGGTTTTCGTCTGAGTAGAAGTAAGACGGAATATTTATATTGTAAATTTGATAAAGGACTATTCGAAAATAATTTGGAAGTAAAATTGGGAGATCAAATTATACCTCAAGTGGAAAAGTTTAGATATTTGGGAGCCATTATCCAAAATGATGGCGAAATCAGTGGAGATATTTCACATAGAATTCAAGCTGGGTGGTTTAATTGGAGAAAAGCTAAAGGAGTTATTTGTGACCGTAAGGTGCCTAATAAACTTAAAGGAAAGTTTTATCGTACTGCTATCAGACCGGCAATGTTATATAGTAGTGAATGCTGGGCTCTAACGGGACAGCAAGAGCATAAAGTTGGAGTAGCAGAGATGAGAATGTTACGATGGATGTGCGGACATACACGTAAAGATAAAATTCGAAATGAGCACATACGTGAAAAAGTGAGGGTGGCACCTATTGAGGAAAAAATGGTAGAAAATCGGTTGAGATGGTTTGGGCATGTACAAAGAAGACCAAGGGAGGCACCAGTGAGAAGAGTGGAACATATAACTTTGAGTCCGATTAAGAGAGGTAGAGGAAGGCCTAAGAGAACACTCTTGGAAGTTGTTGAACGTGATCTCTTAATTAATAATATTTCTAAAAGCTTAATAAATGATAGAGCACAATGGCGTCTTGCAATCCATGTAGCCGACCCCACCTAGTGGGATAAAGGCTTGTTGTTGTTGTTGTTGTTGTTGTTGTTTTTCTTTTTTGCAATAAAAAGACAAGCATGAGCTTGAGAAAGTTAAAATAACGTTACAAAAAACTAGAACCAACGCCTAAAATAGCGACTAAACATGAGGTAAAGATTGCTTGTCTTCCCAAAACAGTTGTGCATACCCCGCTGGTACATCTTCCAGTAATTCCACTCTGAAATCACTGGCATGGGCTTCATTTGGCATAAAATCTGCATATTGAATGGCTGACCTGGCCGAAACAATAATCTTGACACCCCAGTGGTCACGAATAATCTCTGGAATCACTAAAATCTCCTCTCTTAATGGATGATCAGAAGAGACATCCCTTAAAAGAAGATTGACTGAGTCTAGCGAATCCGTATAGAGTTGAATCTTGGTGAATCCAAGATTTCTACTTAATTCCAGCCCAGTTTTAGCGGCTAATATTTTTGCTGCAGTGGGGCCTAGGCAACCTAAATTTTTCTTAAAACCCATAATCCAGGCTCCTTCCTTGTTTCTAATTACTCCACTACACGCGGCATGATTTTGGTTTCAAATTGACCCTTCCACATCTACTCTCATTGTATCAGATAGTGGAGGTGTCCAGGTATAGGTTTGGTTGTCAACAGTGTCAAAAATTTGATGCTTTCACATAATAGTCGTTACATCTTCGAAGAGGAGATTGTGGCAGCTATGAATGATTCCCTTGGCTGATTTCCATTGCTCCCCAAAAAGTTGTTGACGTCTTTGTGTCCAGATCATCCAGCAAGCACAATAAAAAACTCTTGTCTAGTGCCGGTTTCTCACTTATTGTCTCCTGAGCTTGTTTCTTGCATTCCACTGAAGCCATTCCTGCAAACTAAGAGAGAAAAAGCAATTAAAAGTGTTAGGAGTAATGAAGGATTGCCACACTTTTTCTCTTTCAATTCCGAAGTATATGAATGATAGTCTCCTCACTATTACACTCAAAAGGACAAGAACTAATGCTTGATAATCCTCTCTTGACTTTGAGTGAGTTAGTAACAATTCTCTCTTAGCTCTGGGTGAGTTAATAACAATCTTCTCATAGGAAACTTGCCACATGAACATCTTCACCTTTTTTTGGTATTTGCCATTTCCAGAGATGTTTCCAAAAGGAGTTATCTCTTGTTACCACAGTTTGAGAGATGAAATTATAAGTGGACTTGATTGAAAAGCATCCATTCGAAGACAGTCTCCAACACCATTCATCCTCCCTATTATTAATTCGAGGTTTGCTCTTATTTAGTTGTTCAACCACCCAGGGAGGAAAGACCATCTATCAACATCTCATGTGGTAGTACGAAATTGTGCACAGATGCATTAGGCTCAATGAGATGGCTATTATGTTTGGCAAGAGAGTGTAGTGGTTAATTTAAATAGCTCCATTTGGCCCACCAAAAATTAGTATTCCTGCCACTATTTACTTTCTTACCTAAGCATGTCTCAAAAGGATCCCAGACTTGATAGATAGATCTTTAGACAAGAGATGGATTTTTTCTTTTCACCACCATAGGTAGTAGTTGGTCCCCACACCCATACTTGGCTTTAGGAATTTTTACTTAAAGTTTTTCCTTATTAGTAACTAAGCCCCAACATAACTTCATAACAAGTGCCTTATTTTGATAGGTGAGGTTTTTGATGCCTAGCCTACCTGATGTTTTATTGCATGAGATGGTATCCCACACTATCAAGTGCATTTTGTAAACCTCCTCATCCTGACTCCAAAAAAAGTGCCTGCTATTTGCTCCAATTCCTTAATAACCCCCTTGGAGAGAAGTGCTGATTGCATTTGGTAGGTGGGTAAAGAAGATAAAATAGCTTTGACGAGCATAGTCCTACCGGCTTTGTTTAGAAATTTACCTTTGCAGGAAGATAGCCTCTTCTTAACCCTTTAGACAATTAGGCTAAAGGTTGCCTTAGTGACTCTAGTATGGACGAGAGGAATCTCGAGATATTTTCCAAGATCAGCAATTATACCAATGCCTAGACTTTGACTCAATTCTAGTTGTTTATTGAAGTGTACATTCTTGGAGAAGAAAGCGTTAGATTAGGCAAGATTAACTTTGAGGAGGTACATAAAAGGTGTATAATTTGTCTCATTTCTTCAATTTGATCACTTGAAGCTTTATCGAAGAGGATCAAATCATTAGCAAAAAATAAGTGGGAGACATATGGTCCCGCCGTTTTAAATTTAAGTGGTTTCCACTTGCCTTATTCACACTCACTTTGGATAAGTTGGTTTACTCTTTCCGTGCACAAGACAGAGAGATACGGACTTAGAGATCACCTTGGTGAACTCTTCTCATGGGGAAAAAAAGTTGGGCTATATTCCCTATTCCAAAGTACACGCATTGAAGCCATACTAGTATAGGCCATAACAACCTGAATGAATTGACTAGTAAACCCTAGGTCAACAAGAGTTTGTTCAAGAAAGCCTTAATTTAACTGGTCATATGCTTTTTCCATATCAACCTTTACCACTACAAAGCTTTTCTAGCTCGACTTAGTCTGCATTGAGTGGATAACATCTTGAGCAACAATGATGTCATAGATACTATAGCCTGGGATGAAATTCCATTGTTGTGGTCCAACCAGTTTGTTCATGAAAGACTAAAGATGACTTGCTAGCAATTTAGTGATAATCTTGAAGCTCACGTTACAAAGAGATATAGGGCACATATCTTGCGTGTATCTTTGAGCGAAGTTAGGTTCTAATTTTTGGGATAAGCACAATATGTGTTTGGTTAACCTCCTTAATACTCATTGGGTTTAGGAAGGCGTCATTGACTAAGGAGCATATATGACTACCTATGAGTTCCCATTGCCATTGAAAGGAATGCACCTGCAAACCATCTAAACCTAGGGCTTTAAAAGCACCCATTGAGAAAGAAAAGTTTTTGATCTCAATATCATCTACTTCCCTCTCTATCCAGTAGATTTCTAATTCAGATAAGATTGGGAAAGCTGTAGGCCAAGCTTGATTTTGATCAATGTCTTGGTCTTTGGTATAGAGGTTTTTAAAGAAATCACTAGCCATACTTTCCAACACTGCAAAGTCACTAATCCAAGTCCCATCATCATTTTGGAGTGATGTCACACGTTGGTGTCTCTTTTTGATTTTATCTGAAGCGTGGAAAAATTGTATGTTCTTATCCTCCCACTTTAACCATTTGCACTTTGATTTTTGGAGCCAAATCAATTCCTCCTGCACAACAAGCTTATGATATTCATCCTATAGTTGTTTCTCCAATCTGCCAAGCCCATTAGTTGGATTATTAGCCTTATGCTTCTCAATACCTTCTAATGGCCTAATGATTCCACATTTTTGCCAAGCAATGTTCCCCATTGACTTCTCATTCCACTCTAGAGCATTGGATTGAAACACAGGAACTCCCTCTAGCTAGTTTCTCTTGTGCCATGCCTACTTAACTGTATCCTTAAACCCATTTCCTAGCACCCAAGTAGCTTGATAAGAGAAATGTTTTTGCCTAAGGGGACGGGCAAATGGTAAGTCATGATCACAATTCACAACAATCACTTTATGGTCAAAGGTATAAGAAAGATCATGAATCGTTGAAGTAAATGGGAAGGAATCAAGCTAGTAATTGTTGCAGAAAACCCAGTCAATGTTTTCCCTAACCCTTTTTTTTATTCCAAGCGACTAGTTGGGTCCCCCATCTCTAACGAACCAGTATCATAGAGGCAAGCAGAGAAGTGTTACATAGACAGAAGTGAAGGTTTCGTTCCTCCATCCTTGTCAATGGGGTAGAGAAATGAATCAAAATCATCTAACACTAACAAAGCATCATTAGTCTTATTATTAATTAGTGTTAGATTTCCACAAAATGTTTTGTTTTTGGTAGGTAGTTTCTTCATACATAAAGGTAGAAAAGAAGAATTCATTTGCATGTTGATCCAGAAATTTGCAATGTGAAAGTTGAGTGGTTGAGGAAATATAATCCACTAGGAAATCAGACTCATCCTGTGAACGCCAAAATACCCCCAGTGAACCATGTGGCTTCAACACAAATCCAGTTGCCAAAGCCTAACTTAAGCAAAACTTTATTAGCTTTAATCCCACTTATGCGAGTTTCATAAAGGCACAATATATCAATTTGGTTCTTTCTAACAATATCTTTCATGAAAAATGGGGAATGCCTGGCCACTGGCTCCCTTACAATTCCAAGATCCTATAATCATGACTATAAAATTGCATCGACAGAGAGGGAGAGACTCACCTTGATGCTGTATCTTCTACAACCAGAGTAAGGGTCATCTTCATATCATTTGGCAGCGAGTTTGGAATGACATTCATTACACCTTCATCCTCCTTGGCTAAGTTTGATAAGAGTTAGGTGGTTCATCGTCATCAATCATTGTGTTTTCCATGGTGTTTGAGTTAGTGACTTGGTTTGCAATGCTAGTATCCCCATTCACAAGTGGTTGATCAATAGGTTGTATACCAATCTGCATTGGTTGCCCAGACTTCTTTGCATTAGGCTTATTTAAGCCTACTTGGTCAATATGCCCACTAATAACAATGTTTAGTCTTTGATGTCCCCTTTTATTACGTGCTTTGTTTTGTTGGCCTAATTTGTTGAGCCCATTATGGACTCCTTTTAGCCCATCCACACTTTGGGCATTTTGCATTGAATTTATTTCAGGCTTAATGTTCTCCTTCCTTGTGGCCTTATACATCATCTTTTTGACTTTGCACGCGCATCATGTCTCGAGAATCCCCCTGTGTCAGCTTTGAGAGTCAAAACTTTCCTATCTTGATATACCACCAAGTCACATTTGTCATTCTCCAGGTTAGCAGCAACTCCCATTTTGCAAGCATTGGTTTCCTCACTTGACCCATCTTCTTCTATGCTAGCAAGTACCTCAAACCTTGAGCCAAAAGGATGCGGTGTCTCTTTTCTGAATCCCTTTCCACCTTTTTGCATGATTCGTTGCTTTACCTTCTACTCACCCTACCTTGAGACCCGTGCTTATATTGGTTGAGGTGGTAGCATCCTTCCTCCAAATGGTTCTTTCTTTGTCGACGTTGACTTTTCTAGTGCTTGAGTCTGTCTAGGGATCTACTCTTTACCCGTGCACCCACTCACAAATTCAGAGCTAGAATTTTCTTCCACGGACATTGTTCTCGGCGATGACCGTACCAACCACATTCAAAGCAAACAATGTTCAAACTCTCATGTTGCATGTCAAACAACTTCCTTGTTGTGGTGATTCTTGGCACAAGTTTTTTCTGCAAGTCAAGCTCTACACACATTGGAGCAAATCTCCCATGCTCAACATTAGCTTCTCTAGTTGTGAAGTCTGCTATAGTATGTAAATCCACCTTGAGTGTCTTCCCAATTCTGTCACCCAGTTTGGAAATGAAGTGGTTGTTGTAACAATACATTAGTTAAGAGGATTGCAGAATGGGTCAAAATATGGGGACTACTTTTGCACTAGGATATAGTGTTGCTTCACCATCCATGAGTCTTCATATAACACCTTGTAATTTGCTCGCTAGTTTTCCTTGTTTGTGAATTTTATCGTGAAATAATTTTTTGAAAGATCAACTAGATCAAAATTTTGTAAACCTCCAACAAGTATTCCAGGTATGGCTTTAGTTTGTATGCATTGAGTCTCATGCCTAGAATGGTAATAACCAAGGAGTAGTTCCATGGCAAACACTTTTCATTAAATTCCTCTTGTGATATAGGAACCTCTGGATAAACATTCCATAACTCCTCGATCTCTTCTGACAGTTCATGTAGCTTCCATTCAATTTCCCTGTCGTCCATGATCTCATCCTCATCTCCAAGAATGACGTAAGCACTGTTTGCTACTCCATTGAGGGCTATTAAGGACTCTTTGTAAGATGGAGGTTTCCCTGTGCTTTTACTTCTAAAACTTTGTGTGAAAGTCTTATGGCTGGAGGTGTCTCCATTTCAGCAGTTTCAACATTCTTTTCATCCATACAATCGTCCATAATTGCCAGGGGTCCTTAACCTTCTTTTTCCTATCATCATTTTTGGTGTCCAATGGCCTATTCAGAGGTGACTTTCATTGTTCGGTGTCGTCCATGGTGTTGACAAGATGAAAGCCCAAATCCCAAAAGAGAGAAAATTCTAACCTAACTCAGAACTTCGATTCTCGAGAAGTATCTCACTCAAGTTGTTTTGAAGTTCTAGTGCCCATATATAATGTATTTCAACAAAAAGCAATTTCTTTCCCAGAGCTTTTATACCTTATGTTAGGAGTTTATTTCATCAATTTTTGAGCAAGCACCTTGTCCAATTTATACATTTGGAAAGAGATAGCATAGTTTGTCATATTCTTGCAATTTCTTTCTTTTTTCCATGGGTATTGTACTTAGTTTCTTTTGTCAACTTATTTCTTGCATTTATGCTTACTTAGTTACTTTACAGTTCACTATTACTATCCATTTTTCATTTATAAATATGTGTGTGTATCGAGTATTTGTTTGCACCTTGAATGAACAAGAGCTTCTTTTCACTGCTTGGTTTTACAGGAAGCTATGAACTTGTGCCTTACTACAAGGGTGAAAATACAGTTTTTGATGTTTCACCTTCCAATGTCTCTGTTAATGTTAAGCATCAACATGTAACTGTTCCTCAAAAGTTTCAGGTATATTATAGGGGTAAACTGTGGCATAGATCAATGATATTTGTTGTTTGGGGTTTTCAGCATATTTATAAATCTCATCCATATCATTACTTGCGGTAAAATTTCCATATCAATACTTGCAGCAAATTTGTGGTTGACACCAGCTGGTGAAGGCAAGAAAAATATGTTTGGCTGTTTGCTAGATCATGCTGCTCACTTCTTAAGAATGCCTTTGTAAAAGACACAAAATCTTCAAAGCCATGCCATCTATGTAGAAATCTATGCCCATCCAGTTTTAATTTATTTATTTCTGTGAGATTCATTTCCTGTATTCACTGTGAAATGCCTTTTGATTATACTTCTTATAAGTATTGGCATCAAATAATTCTATAGGTTAGGATGATTTACTGTTACAACCAGATGCTATAAATGTTGATAGATGAAGAGATATATGCTCTTCATTGCATATATTTATGGTTATTATAAATAGCAGCGAGAATTGGTTTTCTCTGTCATCTGCCTACAGAAGGACACGGGGGAGTTGATTGCCTCAAAAGAATGAAATTAATATTGGAATTTTCTTATAATGAAAAGTTAAGAAAGAAAACTATTTCTGTATGTGTAAAATATTTCACCAAGTTTAAAGGAATTACAACAAGCATTTTCTCAGTTTTATGTCGGATTTTGTGATTATAATTATGTTATTCTACTATGGTATCTTTTATTTCAGGTCACTGGATTCTCTGTAGGAGGCCGTGTAGTTGATGGAAATGAGATGGGAGTGGAGGGTGTTAAAATTATTGTGGATGGTCGTGAAAGGTTTATTACTGATAAACATGGATATTATAAGCTTGACCAGGTATTAGGCTGGTTAGATTTGCTTTGCATGATGCATTGATGGGAGAGCCTCCCTTTTTTATAATAAGGATATAAATTTCTGGAGTACATTTAATTTATTTTATTCTACTTTAAACCAAAATAATATCTGAGTAATGTCTCTCTTTCTCTATCTCCCTCACCTGGTAATTTGGATTTTATCTTCCTTTTTATCAAATTTTTTAAATCTTCCATTTTATCAAATTTCTTTAGGCCTGCATGTAAGGAATTTCTTTTATCTTACATTTTGCTAAGGCTATTTTAACTCTTTGTAGCTTATATATTTTCTTCTAACCCTTGTGTTGGTTTTTATAGGTTACATCCAAGCACTATACCATAGAGGCCAAAAAGAAGCACTACAAGTTCAATAAGTTGGAGAATTATATGGTAAAATATATTTATAAGTCAAACATATGTTTATCTTGAAATGTGTTGTTAGTAAGTGATTACTAATTATATGGTTGAAAAGAATAGAATTTCGAATTGATTTAAAAATGAACCTTGCTGCTGCCATGTCTTTCTTTTGAAACATCGTTTATTTGCTCAGGTGTTGCCAAATATGGCTTCAATTGAGGAAATCAATGCCATCTCATATGATCTATGTGGTGTGGTTAAAATGGTTAGTGGCGGCCTTAAAGCAAAGGTATGCATCTACCTTCTTGTAATTTATCAAATATTTTTGGCATATTAACTGAAGCTAATCTTTTATTTTTTAGGTGGCTCTGACTCATGGACCCGAGAATGTGAAGCCACAAAAAAAACAGACAGATGCAAATGGAAAGTTCTGCTTTGAAGTACGCTTGTTACTTTTATCTTTTTTCGTTTTGCCTATGTCTTCTGGTTTGGCTTAAACTGAGAGAAGTAATATGTCAAGCACAAAATAATGTGATCTACAAGCTACAGCTTTAACTTTGTTTGCTAGTTTAGAAACCACTCTATTTTTTTTTTAAAAGCATTTATCAGAAATTCTTATATTCTATTTTCTCTAGTTTCAAACCTTTTGATAGGATTTTCTTAAATTAATAACTAGGCAAATTGTGATCACTATTTGACCTAGGTTCTGGCTCAGGACATTATTAAGGGGAAAATATTTCTGATTTTTTTTCCCTTTGTTTTGGGATTATCTTAAAGTATCTGCTAAATTTTGTATTTTTTCCTTCTCTACAAGTGATGTCTAACTTTTCATTTTTTCTTTTTTAATTAATAATTAATAATGTTTAGGTTTTGCCTGGTGAATATCGCTTGTCAGCTATTGCTGCTTCTCCTGAGAGTGTTCCTGGACTCATGTTTTTACCATCTTACATTGATGTTGTTGTCAAAAGTCCATTGTTGAATGTTGAGTTTTCACAGGTAATATCTCCATCTCTACATTTTGGTGTCTTTTATTTTCCTCTATATAATCTTTTCCACCAGATGCTTGCTGAAGCGAAGTCCTTGGAATCATAAAACCTGCAAATTATAGTTTCTTGGTAATTACTCAGCACAATAAAGATCATTCTTATGGTTACATGTCTTGTTCAGCAGTATGAATATACAGATTTCAAGATGGTAGCTTTAATTTTGGTTAGAGCAGAATTGCTAACTTAAGTTTCAGGTCTTTGATTATTTATTTATATGTTTTTCCAAAAATAATTAAAATTTTACCTGAAACTTTTAAATTTCTTTTGCTTCCTTTTTGATTTTCATTGGGGGTCTTTTTTGCCCGCATCCCAGCATAGGGTCCCGTAGCATTTAGGCCTTTACAATCTATTTATAATGGAAAATGTTCGCTTCTGATATCTTCATGTGCCACATGATTGTAGGCTCTTGTCAACATTCATGGTGCTGTAGTCTGCAGAGAGAAATGTGGTCCATCTGTATCCGTTTCTATTGTGAGATATTTCAATAAACATGATGAAGAGAGAAAGACAATTAACTTAACCGATGAGAGTAGTGAATTTCACTTTTCAGACATTATCCCTGGAAAGTACAGGCTCGAGGTTTGTCCTGCACACATTCCCATTTTATAGTTATTTGAGACTTGCCTTGTTGTGAAATATATTTCCTCAACATTCTCGTTATTCTTTGATTTTTTTTCCCTTGTTTACTCCTTTTTGTTCAGTTTTGCTCGTTAACCATAATGCATTGATTTAGGTAAAACATAAGTCGTCAAAATTAGCAACCGTGGAAGATAATTGGTGCTGGGAGCAGAGCTTCATTGATGTAGATGTTGGAGCTGAGGACTTAAAAGGAGTTTTTTTTGTCCAAAAAGGTTACTGGGTCAATATTATTTCGACCCATGATGTTGATAGTTACATGATTCAACCTAATGGCTCAAATGTGAATTTGAAGATTCAGGTAATTTAACCTGCCAAATGCCAATTATAGCCACTGAAACTTTGTTTGGGAAGTCTAGCTGCTACTCAAAATTCATCATGTTTTTTTTTTGGTGTGAACTGCAGAAAGGTTCCCAGCAAGTATGTGTAGAATATGCTGGAGTGCATGAATTGCATTTTAAAAACTCGTGTATCTTCTTTGGGAGCTCAGCTGTGAAAATTGATACGTCTAATTTATTGGTATGCAGGATTTAAAAAAACATAACTCATGTATTTTTTCTTTTTTTGGTTCATTTTTGACTGTCTAATCTTGTGTTTAATAACTTTTTGGTAGCCCATCTTTCTGAAAGGAGAAAAGTATCTTCTTAAAGGACAAATAAATGTGGAGTCCAGCTTACTAAATGAATTGCCTGAGAATATGATTGTGCATATTCAAAATGGTGGAGCTGGTGTTATTGATGCTGCCGAGGCCATACTTTCATCCGATGGGAAAGATCAAACAAGTACTGCTATCTATGAGTATTCTATATGGGCTGATCCTGGAGAAAAGCTTACGTTTATTCCTCACGACCCAAGGTGCACTATTCTGGCTAGTTTGTTTTAACTATATCAGTTGGATAACATCTTTTTATCAAAAGATTTTATGTTATGAGTTTACTAAGGAGGTATGGACTCCAACTCCAGGCATAGTGAAAAAAAAAAAAAAGTAAACATAAGCATGCTTTAAGAATTGAACTTTTGAATAAATTTTGTAGCAGTCAAACGTACGTTGTTTTGTAGTATATTAAGCTGCAAAAGATTTTATGTTGTTATGAGCTTACTAAGGAGTCATGGACTCCCTTTCCAGGCAAAGTAGTGATAAAAATAAACACAAGTATGTTTTAAGAATTGAACTTTTGAATAAATTTAATAATAATCAATTGTATATTGTTTTGTTGTATATTATGCTGCATACAATCATTAATAATGATTACTGGAATTTAACATAGAATTAGTTCAAGAAGCTCTGCGGTTTGGTTTGTACAATACTGTTGACTTGTTCTTTTGATTTATCACAGGAATGGTGGGGAGCAGAAGATATTATTTTATCCTAGAGAACATCATGTAAGTAGTAATAAGTTAACTTGCCCACTGATGTCTTTCTTTGAATGTTACTGAAGCTTCATCTCAAAAATTCACTCAATAGGTCTCAGTGATAGATGGCAGTTGTCAAGCCCCCGTTCCTAGATTTTTGGGTCGCCTGGGTTTGTATATTGAAGGATCAGTTTCACCTCCTCTTTCTGGTGTTCATATTAGAATTCTTGCGGCTGGTGATAGCCATGTCACGGGTCTTAAAAGTGGTGAATCCGTGCTTCAAACTACCACTCTGTCTGATGGTACCTATGTAGCAGGTCCTCTATATGATGACGTTACTTACAATGTTGAGGCTTCAAAGGTAGTCATTTTCTCAGTTCAATGTCATACGGGATAAAATAAATGCACTATTTAATAGATAAATAGTGCGCGTCTCTGTATTGGTGCTTTTAAGTTCCAGTTGCAGTCTTTCCTGTATTAAAATAAATTCAACATGTAGACAATGAAATCTCGGAGAACCAAATTCTCAAAATTTGCTATTAATGTTGTTTTTTCTTTTGCCTGTATTAAGATTTCATGTCATGATCAGTAAATATGAAAACAGAATGTAGAAACCCTTTTTCTGTGGTACTTTCCTGTGACTTCAGTTCTTTCTTTCCTTAGATTGATTCATTGTCTTTCACTTGCAGCCTGGTTATTATTTAAAACAAGTTGGGCATCATTCTTTCAGCTGTCAGAAGCTTAGTCAAATTTCAGTACGCTTACATCACAAAGATGATGCCAAAGAACCCATTCCTTCTGTTCTTTTATCCTTGAGTGGTGATAATGGTTACAGAAACAACTCAGTATCCGGGGCCGGTGGAACTTTCCTGTTTGATAATTTGTTTCCTGGGATGTTCTATCTGCGCCCTGTTTTAAAGGTAGCTTACTAGACAGAAATTTTAATATATTGCTAGCTACTTATATATAGTCTTATTTTTCCTAATTATCTGGTCAGGAAAGGAGAAATGAAAAAAGTTCCCTTGTAGCTTTATTGTTTAGTTTGCTTATCCAGAACCTTCCATAATCCATCTTTCCATGTCTTAATAGTCATCTCATTATGAGTGTATCAAGATCTTGATAATTTCTGCTTGCTTGGGACATAAAAATGAAGTGAAGAAAGTTTTAGTGTATAGACATTGTAAAGAATCTGTGCGTGTTCTTTTTTTTTTTTTTTGGGCAGAAGCTCTTTTTTAACTGCCTTACCTGATATAAATTATTTTATATCCTAGGAGTTTGCTTTCTCACCTCCAGCACAGTCAATAGAGCTTGGAGCTGGAGAATCTAGAGAAGTCATTTTTCAAGCCACTCGTGTAGCTTACAGGTTTTATTTTCTTATTTAACCCACTTCGTCTCTTCTTTCATTTATGTAGAGGCAATAATTGGTAATTATATACAAGTTGATTGTACATCTAACATATATATATCAGTGCTGGGTTTCCAGAATTTTATGGTTTAATTTGCTTAGGCTGGCGTTATTGCTTGTTTTTAGAATTTTCAGTTTAGATTTCTCTTTTTCCCATATTGCAAGTAATAGGGAAGTTTGCTAATATCTTTGTGGGCTTTGTATATCCTGGATAGTTTCTCTATTCATATAGCATCTGCACAATTATTACCTGCCTACAGTCTGCAAGGAGTATATGAGTAATTTTAATCATATGGTTAATGATACAGGGCATATTAACTGCTCCTCCTTTCTTTTTCTTCTAAGAACAGAGGAAGGAATGTCAGATTAATTTGAACTCTTAGAGGAATTTGTTTGTTTGATCAATCAGGTGTAGGGGGAAATAGTTTTTCAGTCTTGTTTGGTGAACTAGTTATTGCGTGGAGAGTGCATTTGACCTGGTGGTCACCAATATAGGCTTTTTGCTTCAGTTTGAATGAGAAATTGAATAAACCCTGGCTCACTAGCTGCACGTGAAGAAGCGGCTTGCAATTTTGTCAAATTTTTATTTTAACAGATAAGCAAATCTCGTTTTTGAGCAAGTGAATCAAATTCTTATTTTTGTTGTAAGCTCAATTGAGCCTGTAGTTGGCCCAATAAATTAACCTTGAATAATTTGTTACCTAAATATACATGGTTGGAAAGTCTTGCATGGGTAGGAGACACAAACTATAAATTTTTTAATTCATTATTCATTAGTAGTCCTAAAAGCAGAATCTTCAATGGCAAGTCCCGCCCTCTTCGTTTGAGATGGCCATGCCAAAGACTAGGAGCTGCACACTGTTGCCTGGTTTTGCAACATAGCCATGTGAAACATCTATATGTAATCAGGTTATCAGCATATGCTTTCTCTTTACCCGCCATCATAAAGGGTTTTCATCTAATGCAATGTTTTCCTTTATCCAAGAAAGTGAGAATCTGCATTATATGCCATCTATTCTAGCCCTTTTTCCCAACTCCTTCCGGTTACTAGTGCATTGTATCTAACTATTAACTAATATGGATTTAAGCAAAGTCAGATTTCAAATGGGGAAAAGCTCACTCAATGTGGTTTTTTGAGGCCACAATGGTTGAACTCCTTTGTGTAGGGAGTTGAGTACCTTACTACTCAATCCAACTGTCCTTAGTGATTTGCATGCATTTTCTAACTCAAGGATATATTAATCCTTAAGATGCTTAGGAAAATCAACTTTGCAGTGCTACCGGTAGAGTTACTCTGTTATCTGGCCAACCAAAAGGAGGGGTTCCTGTTGAAGCACGGTCGGTTTCAAAAGGTTATTTTGAAGAAACAGTGGCAGATCCCTCTGGAAATTATCGTCTGAGAGGGCTGTTGCCTGATACTACCTATGTGATTAAAGTGGCTAAAAGAGATGGTGTGGGTAGTTCAAGCATTGAGCGTGCTTCTCCTGATTCCATTTCTGTCAAGGTTAGTTCTTGCAAGTTATCTTTTTCAGCTTTCCTATTGATGTGCTGAGTTCCGGCTCGGGTTTACCTTTTAAGCTTGTTCTGTATGTACCCAGGTTGGAACTAAGGATGTGAAGGGTTTGGATTTTATAGTTTTTGAGGAGCCAGAAATGACGATTATGAGTTGTCATGTTGAAGGAAGCAGTACGGTGGAACAAAGAAAACACCTAATAGTAGAAATCAAGTCAGTCAGTGACGCAGGTAAGACAGAGTCCGTGTTCCCTCTGCCAATTTCCAACTTCTTCCAGGTGAAGGACTTGCCTAAGGGCAGATACGTACTGCAGCTTCGCTCTGGTCTTCCTTCAAGCTCCCATAAATTTGAATCGGATATCATTGAGGTTGACTTGGAAAAAAATGCCCAAATCCATGTGGGTCCACTGGGATACAGATTTGAAGAAGATCAGCTGAAGCAGGTTTCTTTTTTCTTCTCCGTCTGTATTTTAGCCTTCATCCAGAAAAATTTGCAATAATTAGTTCTTCCATTCTTCTCATTCTATTCCTGCTGTATCGTGTAATGTTCTTAATTGTTGATTGATTTGTCGTGCCCTTCAGGAATTGACACCTGCACCAGTATTCCCTCTTGTGGTCGGAGTACTTGTTATTATACTATTTCTTAGTATGCCGAGGTGAGTGATTCAATTATTTATTATTCTTACCCGAGGCGCCAACTTGAAGTCTTTCTCATGGATAATTTTTTAACATTTTCACCCTCCCTCCGTCTCCATTTGAAGACTGAAGGATTTGTATCAAGCTACATTAGACATGCCCATGGCCACAGGAGGACTTGCTGCAACTTCAAAGAGGGAAGTGCGGAAGCCAATGGCACGAAAGAAGACCTACTAAATTCCTTTTCCATCTCATGAAGGATTCTCATTTTGTTTGTTTAATTTTCAAAATAAGAAAAATCAATGAAAAACATACAGTTAGGATTGGAAACGAGAAGACGGGGAGGAGGCAGGTAGGCGACCGGCGCGTATGGCAATCAACGCTCGTGGTCACATGTTGAAGTCATCCTATATTCCTATGTAGTTTGACGTTGGCCCAAAAAAAAAAAAAAAAGATCTTGCGTAGTTTGACAGGATTTACTTTCGCTTGAGAGGATTAAGCAACAACCCCCCCCCCAACCAAAAAAGAAAAAAAACCCATCCTTTTTGAGATCGAGTAATTTCCTTTTATTCTAAAGGATCAAATTTTAACTGATTGTACAAATTAAGTAGTTCTCAATTCTTTCGTGACCGTTTCCATTATCTCATCCTAAATATCTTGCTCTTATTGTCGTTCAATTGATTGTTATCTGCTTATTAAAATAGAACCTTTCTGCGAAAGAGTAGGTATCAATTAAATGTAACATAGTGATTATGGCATATTTTAACTTGATTGTTATATAATAGGGTATCAATTGATTTTTTTTATGTTTAATAAAACAGAACCTTTCTGCCAAAGACTAGGTATTAATTAAATGAGTGGTTGTTACATCATGTTTTAACTACCATGTAGCTCGTGAGGACATACAGGATATAATAATTATTTTTGTGCAAAGTTGTGTCATGTGCGAGCAACATTATTAATATTAATATATCTTAAAAGCAAGTTTGGGTTGGGCTAGGTTCTATTAAAATATAGAGGTCATATTTGTTTGCTGCATAGACACCAAGTAATACGTTGCAGCGGGGTGCGTGCACAACAGTCACTCAAAAATGAGGCAGGCTGGATGCAAAGTCGATGCAACAATATAATTACGCGTAACAATGTTCTCGTGTAAGTTTCTCGCTCATCCAATAGACCGAAAGAGGAAACCAAAATCCTCAATTTAAAGGGGGGGAAAAAGAAAAGAAAATAAGGTTCTGCTTAAAAGGTAAAAATGAGATCTCTTAGATTTTTTTTTATAGCATAGTTTTTTTATATGTTTATATGAATAAAAGCAGGTAAGTTTGAGAATAAATAATAAAAATTCTGTTATACAAATGTAAAGTTCTAAATATGTTATTTTAAAATTAAATGAGCTATTTGCTTTTAAAAAGATAAAAACTAAGGACCATTGTTTTGGAGAATAGATACTTTTGAATCTGTGAATTTTATAAAACTTTTTTTTTAAAAAGAAAATTTTATGTTTTATGAAAAATAATAAAATGTGAAAGATATAATTTTTTTAACAGAAATCCATGGATATCAATTTTAGAGAATTTGTTATCATTGTCTTGATAATTTTTTTTAAAAGAAATTCATGGAGTATCCATTTATGGCAAAAGATGCAAAAAGAGCGTTAACGAGGTCATATTCTCTCCACATTTTTTTTTCTCAGTATTTTTCTTTATTTATGTGATTTGAAATATCGGTTTTATTTAACTATTATGAAAAGAAGGAATGAAGGATTGATGTTTTACTAGATAGGCTCTAAAATTTTCTCTGGCGTGAATTTTATATCCAATATACTTTCAACTTTAAGTACCCCTTGTTACAACAAATTTATGCTTCTTACTTCCAAGGAAGTATCTAGAAAAATAATTTGTTGATAAATAGAAAAAAAATTTAAATGATATATATATAATCAGGGTATAAGCACATAAGCTTTCATATTACCAAGCCATGCCAACTCTTTGTTTTTCTCCTGTGCTGACACGTGGTTGCAGGCTGAATAATTTCTCAAAATAAATTATTATTCATCATTTGGAAATGCAATGCATGCATTTGATGTGTGTAGATGCAATGAATTAATTTTGTGGCTTGATTCATGAATTTATTGAAATTATAATCATTAAATAAATTTCTGAAGAAATTAAATGTGTGAATCCATTTGATTGCGAAAATATCATATTATTATTTTAAGATATTATCCTCCAAGTAGGTCATTGATATAGCCAATTTGTGTTGTGATTTGCTGCATTAGTTAATTATCTTATACAAATAAAAAAAACATATTAACAAGGGATTCTTCCAATTTGTTGCATTTAAAAAAAATAGCATTTAATCCTATTCAATTATTGATCAAATCATATAAATTATTGATTAAAAGCTATAGTCATGCCACGGCGTAAGAACTAAAAGGGTTTACTGACGTGATTATATTTTCACATGCATTGACACTATAAAGGCAATCATAAATAGCTACCAAAAAAAAAGCAATCATAAAAAGTTTTCTTTAGGTTGTGCACTAATAATTAATTTAAAGCTAAAGCATATATTTAGTTTTTTAATTTTATATAATGTTCATTTTAGTTTCTTAACTTTATAAAATATTTTTTAATTCTTTAACCTTAATAGTATTAATTTTATCTCAATAAATTTTTACATTGAATTTTTAAATATTAACAAAATATTATTAAATTTTGACATATTAAGTTTAAGTTTTTGAAAATGACAATGATTGATACAAAAAATAATCATTTGAAACTAATTATATTATGGTTAAAAGATTAAAAAAATACTTTATAAAATTAAAATATTAAATTGAAACCTTACATAAAGTTAGAGAACTAAAAACATACTTTAACCTTGATTTATTATTTTTAAATAACATACATATAAAATCATAAAAATAAATTCCTTCATAATCCAAAACTAATATTTTAAAAAAGAAATATTCAACCAGAAATAAGGAAATTGAAAATTATTTATAATTTAGCTTTTAATTTGTTTGAAAGAATAAAATTATCTATTTATCCATTACATTGCTGAAAAAGGGGCAAATGCGCCTTCCTCTTTTTATCATTTTCTTATTGCAGTTCGTCTCCTTCCTCCTCCTTTCTTCTTTTATCGTTGAAGGTCTTCCCTAAAGTGTAACAGTATGATCTGCATTGGCTTTACCTGATTTCATAGCAAAATTGATGGTTTGGTGATTGAATAAATGCACCTATAATGGTGTTTTGCCTCAAAATAATTTCTTTTCCTAATGTTTTTGTTTGAATCTCTTTATTCTCTTCCCGATTTTCTTTCTCTCTCTCAGTCCCCTCGTTTGTTTTTTCATTTTTTTAAGATATGAAGTTTGAACTGTTGACCCATCCAATTGTTCAATTTCCCTATTTACACAGGTTAATTGATTAGTTCACTAATTTCTTTCATCCCAATTTAATGCCTTTTACCGAACCTGGCCAAAGGCCGGTTCACGGTCCATTTTGATTTTTAAAATTTTGATTATTTGTCATCGTGATATATAGTTAATCTCTTTTGTGTTTGCTTCAATGGGTAAGGAAACAATATACTATCACAAAATAGTAGGAGCGATGGATAGATGAAGAGCATAAGAAATTCTTTAGAGCTCTAAAGTTATATGGTAGGGAATGGTAAAAGATTGAAAGTATTATTTAATTTTCAACTTTTCATATCTCACGCAAGAATACACTTTAATTATTTAAAAAAAAAAATAGCTGTGATTGTCGAGCATATATTTTGTTATCATGAATTATTTTTTTAATTTGTTATGATTGTGCTAGTTTGGAAAAGGCCATTATTGATGATAATCAAATTATCAAACACTTTAGATCCACTCTTAAAAAAAGAGTTTATTTTTAAAATTCGTGTCTTTGAAAACACATGTTGGGCTTGCATTTGTTGTCCTTGATATAACCAATGTTGAAGAGATATCAAGGCCTATAAGGATGAAATTCATTGGCCTCTAATGACACTAGAGGTGAAGATTTTGTTGACTATGATGATGGTATTTATGTGATTTGCTTACATATTACATATTACTCCAATTTTTCTTTGTGACCACCATCTAATTGTACATATTGCTCTTATTTCCATTGAAGCTACTCTCCAATAAAATTTTTCAGTTTTTTTTACTAACTAAATATTAATAACTTTGTCCTTAAATCCTGATGTTATGTTTTTTAAATAATTATTTTTCATGCATAATTTTTATACAAACTCTAATTAAAAGTGTCAACATTTCTTAAATCAATTTCCATGATTTATTTTTTTTTTTAAAGACATGAAACCAAATTTTCTTTGGCAAAAAAAAAAGAAAAAAAAAGAAACCTAATTTTCTTTAAGCACAAAATGAATGAGCATCCAATATTTAAACTATAATTTTATATATATATATATATATATATAGGATGTAAAAGTACACGTGCTGGCCTATTACGAAGCCATGTTTGTTGCACGTTTTTCTCCCTTATTTACACATATACACTAGGTTGATTAAATTTGCAAGAATGTTATATCGTCAATATATTATTTCCATCGACACCATTTATTAAGCCTTTCTTGTGGTGGAATCCAATGCATTTAAATCACCATTAAAAAATAATTAAGTCGTTGAATGTGTAGCTGAATTTAATATCCGTTATTGCATTTCAAAACAAGAATCTGAAAAAAAAAAGTGTTGTTGGGCATAGAAAAATTTAATTAATTCCCCATTGATATCAAGAGAATGAATAAAATTATGTATATAATTGATTTTATGTATTTTTGTGAGGATCAATTGCAAGGAATACTATGAATTTGCCCGGGGATTATAGCCCTAGATTGTAGGTTTAACATCTTCAATGCAAAAAAAAAAAAAAAAAAAGCTATCATTTATTCCTTTGTTTCTTTCTTTATGCTTTGGTTATAACTAAATTGTTCTCTTATGATTTATCATTTAAATGCTATGTGAATTCATGTAAAACTTAAAAGTTATTATTCATTTATTCAAGGATTCTCTTTTATTGATGGAGGTTCCTGCACTTTATCTTACGAGATTATCATTACATGTTGGTCAAATACACAAGCTAGAGATATAACCGTGTATGATGATGTTTTATTACAGGAATTTTCCCAATTTACTTTGATAATTATTGAAAATAGCTTGTGATTCAATTTTTTTCTCTATTTTTTTTATTGAAATCAATATTTCATTCGTTAGCTTTGAAGATTTTGTATCAAGATGCTCGCTGTTTGTTTAATGAATTTGAGGCACCATAAAATAGTGTAAATTTTAAATTGAAATGGAAAAAAGAAAACACGGATTTAATATGACTATCTTTAACGAATCCATGCAATCTTTGAGAATAAAATTTGCAATTTATTAAAAATATAACTATATATCTATTTCGGGTATAGATTATTTTGTCTTTTGATCAACTTTAATATATTTTTTATGATACAGAGTGGATTTAAATTTTTGTTGTGGAGACTTCTCAAGGGACAACATTTAGTAAGCCATTTTTATGGTGTAATCAAATGCATTAATTCTTCAAAACCCATCAAAACAAATTTATTTACTTTTGCATTGAAGATTTAATGACTCCGTGCATCTGATAATAAAAACGGAATGGGAAAAATTGTTTATGATTGTAATTAATAAAATCCATACAATCCATGTAATTGATTTTGGAAATAAAATTCACAATTTATTGAAAATATGATCATAAATCTATCTTAGGTATAAATTACTTTGTCTATTGATTAAATTTGATTTATTATTTTTGATATATATGATGTGGATTTGAATTTTTATAATTTCTTGCATCAATTCTGGTGAACAATTTAAAAAAAAATCAGATTAATGTATGATTCTCCCAACTTGCTGCATGAAAAATTTATATTTAACGTTATCATATTAGTCACTATTTCAATAAAATAAATTTAATGCTTTTTAAAATAAAAATGACTAATGCTTCAAAATTATATCTAATTATATCATATATTAATTTAGAGTTAATTGATCATTAATTATCCCTATCAAATATATTCCCACTAGTCTCAATTTAGACATGACAAAAAATAGCATCGATTTAAATTGATTAGCCCCATTAATCTTAGCAGTGACAAGAAAAATATAACTCAGCCATGATCACGTTTGATTCTCTTCTATTGTGCGCTCCTAACACATTACATTTTTTTTTTCTCCTATTTCTGTGTTCATCTTTTGATCCATTGTTCAAGGAATTTTACCAGTGCTACAGTGTGATGCAAATTACGGCTTCATGATTTGATGCCATCCACGCTATGAGCCCACTCTAAAATGATTGGAGGATTAAAATCCAAGCAGTGCGCATGTGGATGATGTCAGGTTACCATCCTTTCGAAATGATACAGGGCCATTTAAAATTATTTTTATTTTATTATTTAAAAAATTGGTGTTTTATAAAATGTGCTTTGAAATTTAAAAAATAATAAAAATATGTGTTTTTTTTCATTCTTTTTTATTCTCCATAACAATAATTTTAAAATACTTGAAAGTTATTTTTATTTTTCTATTCTCTAAAATAATATTTTATTTTTTTATTTTTTAAAATACTTTTTAAAAACACATTATTAAATAAATTTGTTTGTTCTTTTATTTTGAAGAACAGAAAACTGTTTTTAGAATAGATTGTCAAACAAGTCTTTAGAGATGATTTTTTTAAAATGTCTATGCAACAAGGCTTTCAAATATTGATGTTTCATTTTTTTTTCCATTATATTTTGAGAATTATTTAATGTGTATATATATGTGTGTGACCATTTTAGAGCAACTGTATTCATGCCCTCATCAAGAGAACTTTTATTTTGGAGTTTTCAATTTTTCATCTCAATTGAAGGAAGGTAAGGTAAGATATATGTTATCTATCAAATAGAGCCAGTAATTTTGATGAGTCTAGCTTATTTATATTAAATTTAAAATACTTAAACATGTAAAATATTCTAATTATTACATATTATTTTATTTTATTTTCTTTTTAAGATAATTTCAATTTTTATATTAAAAATTATGTTTTTTCAAGGAACAAAAACACTACAAAGCACCTTTTTTTTTTCATCCTTATTAAAGTGAGATTGAAAGAGTAAAAAGGAAAGCATATGAATTAACCACTTGTGTTTATTTTTTTAAATATTTTCAAAAAAAATCAAAACAAACAATTTTTAGAACATTAAAAATTCATTTAAGATTTATATTAAATTTAAAATACTCGAACATGTAAAATATTCTAATTATTACATATTATTTTATTTTATTTTTCCTTTTTAAGATAATTTCAATTTTTATATTAAAAATTATGTTTTTTCAAGGAACAAAAACACTACAAAGCACCTTTTTTTTTCATCCTTATTAAAGTGAGATTGAAAGAGTAAAAAGGAAAGCATATGAATTAACCACCTGTGTTTATTTTTTTTAAATATTTTCAAAAAAAATCAAAACAAACAATTTTTAGAACATTAAAAATTTATTTAATAATGCAAAATGTGTGAATTGGGAGAGGATTTGTGAATGCTAAGTGAAACATGCCCTAATGTTGTGTTTGGTTCGAGGGGAGGAAAAGGAAGAGGAGGGATGAAGGGAAAGGGAGGTAAGGGGAGAGGAGGGTAGGGAGGGGAAGGAGGAGGGAGATTCCCTTGTTTGTTAAGGTGGAGGTTAAAATTTTTCCTCCTCTCTCCTCCCCCCAACCAAACCAACTCTAAATATTAATATTTCAAATTGAAATAGTACAATACAGAGACCGAGTTCTTTGGCGTCTCTTGGTACAGCTTACAAGAAAAGCCATATGTAGGAAGCAAGATATCGAAACTCGCACTTCCTAGCTACTTATTATCTAATTTCAGTTGTTTACAAATTTTGTAGTAAATATATGTAAATTTATACAAATAAAATATAATATATACCATGCCTATTTTTGTAATAAATACTGATTAGTCGTAATCATCATCTATATCAAATTCTCTCTCCCTTAACAGCATCCATTCTTGAGTAGCTGATTCATCAGCTATAATAGTTAAATATATTAAATATTGGGTATCCCACTATTGATACAGTTTCTTTTTATATGTTTGAGTTTCGCTGTATCCTGTATACCTACTATCGCCGGAGTGTTCTCCCCTCACTCCTATGCAAGATTTTACTGTCTGCCAAAGCCGTGAACGTGAATCCTCTCCACTTCATTCCTCCATCTCATGGGTTCTTAGCCCTCGCACTGTTCTGAACTTGGTTAATATGATGGAAAGCTTACCGTCAGAAGCAAGCCATTGTTGACACAAGTACCAAAGAATGTATCTTTCGCCCCTTTCTCCTCCATTCTTCATTCCTCTGAGTCCGACGGTCCGCCATCTCTGTTTCAGCGTGTGCTTGCTCTGTCTCACAAGGGTGGCTTCCTTGGGTTCTTCCAGGAAGAGCCCTCTGAGAGGTTGATGAACTCCTTGGGTAGATTGACTGGAAGGGACTTTCCCGGTATCTTTAGACTCAAAACATGGTGGCCTACCTTTACAAATGGAAACCCAATGGGTTCTATTTGATCTTCCTGAAATCAAATCCCAAGTTATCATCATCCCGATAATTGAAGGCAGCTTTAGGCCTTCCCTCCATCCTGGTTCTGATGGGCACGTCATGATCTGTGCAGAGAGTGGTTCCGCTCGAGTGGAAGCATCCTGTTTCAATGCTATAGCATATATTCACGTGTCTGAAAATCCCTACAACTTGATGAAAGAAGCATTCAGTGCCCTGAGGGTTCACCTCAACACCTTTAGGCTCCTAGAAGAGAAAACCCTACCAAATCTAATTAACAAATTTGGTTGGTGCACTTGGGGTTCCTTCTACTTGACCATAGACCCTGTCAGAGTTTGGCACGGATTGAACGATTTTGCAAAAGGTGGCGTGGCTCCGAGGTTTCTCATAATCGACGATGGCTGGCAAAGCATCAATTTGGATGGGGAAAACCCCAATGAGGATGGCAAAAATCTCATTGTTGGTGGTAAACAAATGGCCGCAAGGATTTACAGGCTTGAAGGAGGTGCTAAGCTTAGGAAATACCGAGCTGGTCTTATGTCAGGCTCCAATGCTCCTCCTTTTGACCCAGAGAAGATTGAGAAGCTGTTGGCAAAAGGGGTCGAACTAAAGCGTTTGAAGACTCGCCTGGAGGCCATCCAACATGAGAGTGCCAATCTGTTGAAGATTGAATAAAGGATGAAGCAGTTGAAACAAGAAATCGCTGATCTTTTTGGGGAGGAGCCAAGTAAGGTTAGGAATAAAGACTGCGGAGGATCGTGCTGCGAAACAGAGGACTCTGGAATGAGGGCTTTCACCAGGGATTTGAGGACCAAATTCAAAGGCTCGGATGATATTTATGCATGGCACGCCCTTCGTGGTGCCTGGGGTGGTGTGAGACCGGGTAGTGCCAAGGCAAACTCTCGCCTGGGCTTGACGGCACAATGCACGATCTCGCTGTCGTCAACATTGTCCAAGGTTCAATCGGCCTTGTTCATCCTAATCAAGCTGACGACTTGTATGATTCCATGCATTCCTACCTTGCCAAGGGCGGCATTACTGGAGTGAAAGTGGATGTCATTCATGAGTTATCTTCACCGACTTGAGATCATTTACCTTTAGTTTCTGTTATATTTAACTATTCATTTCCCCCCTTTAAAATGCAGACACTTGAGTATTTGCGCGATGAATACTGAGGCAGAGTCGATCTCGCCAAGGGTCATTATAGCAGGTTGACAAATTCCATTGCGAAGAACTTCAATGCTAGTGGAGTCATCGCCAGCATACAACAGTGCAATGACTTCTTCCTTGGGACGAAGCAAATCACAATGGGAAGAGTTGGTGAGTATGAGCCGTCGTTACTGTTCACCCATAAATCAGTTTTCACTGTTTCAATTAAGGCTCTAACATAAAAATGATTTGAAACTTTTTAATTTTATTATCTTGAGAACTAATATTTTATAAAACATATTTTAAAAATAAAAAAATAAAAATACGTGTTTTTTATTTTTTTATTTTCTAGAACGATAATTTCAAAACACTTTAAAATTGTCTTATTTTTTTATTTTTTAAAATAATATTTTATTTTTTATATTCTCTAAAATATTTTTAAAAACACATTATTAAAAAAAATTTTATTTTTTTTATTTTTAAAAACAGAAAATTTTTCTTAAAACAGGTTGCAAAACAGGCCTGATCTCTCTCTATTTTTTGTTCTGGTGGTGCCACAGGCGAAGACTTCCAACCAGATGGCACTGTCCCCAAGTGCACACGCTTCCCTCTTCCAACCAGAGACTGCCTTTTCAAGAACCTTCTGCTTGACCAGAACACCCTTCTTAAGATTTGGAACCTCAACAATGTACCCTCCTGAGTCCTGACCCATACACACATTTTATCTACAATTTCACTAAAGCTGTACTGACAGTTTCCTTCTTGTACTTTTTTTTTTGGGCCAAAGTTTCCTTCTTGTACTTGAAACAGTACCGTGGGGTGATTGGTGTTTTCAACTGCCAAGGGGTTGGTTAGGACCCAAAGGCCGCTGCATAAGGAGTTCCCCTGTGTGCTACAAGTTAGTCTCAGGTTCAATTCATGTGTCAGAGGTTGAGTGGGACCAGAAGATGGAAGCAGCTCATATGGCCTATGGGTGAGGCGAAGGAGTATGTAGTGTACCAGAGTCAGGCTACGAAACTGCCTCTGATGTCACCCGAGGCCGAACCGGAGCCAGTTATCCTCATGCCTTCTGCGTTCGAGCTCTTCAGCTGTGTTGCGTTCCTGTGCGTAAGCCAGGTGTCGGCGTGAGATTCGCGCCCATTGGGCTTGCAACAACGCTGGAGGAGCTATTGAAGAATTGGAGTTTGTGGAGGACGGAGCTGAGAGCGTTGCCAGAGTTAGAGCTGAGAGCTCTGCCCTTAAGACTTAAAACCCAATTCTTTATTTTAAATTTTATTTTTTAAGCCTGACCTTTATGTGAAGGGCTGAGAGCCGGGCCCGTAAGCCCTTTTTTAAAAAAATAAAAATAATAAAAATTAAATTAAATATTATAAATTAATTAAAATATTCTAAAATTAAAAAAATAAAATTCTCATAATTTTTTGAAAATTAAACAACGCACATTTAGAAGTCTAGTAATAAAATTTAAATCTTGATTAAAAAATAATTCATTTTTTATAAATACACAAACATAATAATTATAGAAAAATAAAAAATATCAAGAATTTTATACTATACACTGATATTTATTAAATTATATCAAATCAATTTTAGAATAAATTAAAATTAATAATAATATAATGTGTGTAGGATCAGGTGAGCAGGTCATTGGCTTCAAACACATATTCCACCACAGAAAATAATAATAATAATAATAATATAATAGGGCTTGAGGGACTACTCAAGCTCGAGTCTTTTTTTACAGGGCTTATTAGGGCTAAGCCCTCAAGTTTGATTATTTAAAAAAAAATTATTTTTAAAACCCAAACCTTTATTTAAACAGGACCTTCAAGCCCGATCCTTCAGACTCGATTTTTATTCTCGACTCTAACCAAAGTGAAGGTGAAAGTAGGGAACTTGCTTGCATGCTCGTGTGAGATCCCTAAGAAGTGTCGACTGAACAGTGATGATGTCGCTTCCATGTGGCTGCCTGATGCCAGACTAACTCTTGACCTTCCCTGGAATGAACCCGCTGGAGGCATCTCTGATTTATCATTTTACTTATGGGATTACTATAATTTTTCCATATTGCCTCATTATCAGTTTGTCTTTTTTTTTTTCTTTTTAAAAAATGATATCTTCCATCACTTGCCGGGGCTGGAGATAGAGTTAGAAATACGGACGGACCCGACCCTTAAGGGCCTAAGTCCTAAAGCCCGATTTACTATTTTAAACCTCATTTCTTAAGCCCGGCCCTTATGTGAAGGGCTCAAGGCCGAGCCCGTAAGCCCTTTTTCAAAAAAAATAAAAATAATAAAAATAAAATTAAACATTATAAATTAATTAAAATATTCTAAAATTAAAAAAAATAAAATTCTCATAATTTTTTTAAAAATTAAACAACACACATTTAAAAATTTAGTAATAAAATTTAAATCTTGGTTAAAAAATAATTCATTTTTTATAAATACACAAACATAATAATTATAGAAAAATAAAAAATATCAGAAATTTTATACTATACATTGATATTTATTAAATTATATTAAATCAATTTTAAAATAAATTAAAATTAATAATAATATAATGTGTATAGAATCAGGTGAGCAAATCATTGGCTTCAAACACATGTTCCACCAAAAAAATAATAATAATATAACATGACTTAAAGGGCTACCCGAGCTCGAGCCCTTTTTTATAGGACTTCTCAAGGTCAAACTCTCAAGCCCGATTACTTAAAAAAAATTATTTTCAAAATCCGAACCCTTATTTAAATAGGGCCTCCAAGCCCGGCCCTTATTCTCAGCTCTAGCCGAAGACTATCCTCCTTATGGTACTCACCACCTATGGAAAATTTGCACCGTCCCATTTTAATTTAAACTGTTGGAATTTAAAGTTTTAAATTTACAATTTTAAAATAATAAATTTATTTTTTAAACAGAATAACGGTTAAGAAATTATCTTTGCTTTTTACCATACACTTATGAAAATAAATATTTACTAATATTCAATATTAAATACGGACGATTCATATTAATACTTGTTAGTGTCATCATTTTATGATGAGCAATGTTTAATTTTAGGCAAAATGATGGCTAAACCCTCAAAAAATTAATGACAGTTAACCCTCAATATTTTTTTTAAAATAAATTTTAAATATTAATTCCAATAATTATAAATTTAAAACTTTCAATTTAAAAACATTTAAATTTTAAATATAAATATTGATTTATAATTAAAATTTTTATTTATAACTCGATTCATTAAATTTTCACGTTGAATGGCAATTGAAAAGTTGAAGTTGCTATCTTATGACTGTATATGTTGAGAAAGTCAAAAAAAAACATTGAACGCACGGAATCTCGTATTACATGACGTAGAACGCATGGAATCTTGTATTACAGGACATGATTGACAGCAGGATCTCTTCCCAATTTACAGCCTAAGGATGTTAAAGAAGAAGCTTATATATTATATATTAATATAATTTAAATATTTAAAAATTTAAAATTCAAAATAGCAGGCTTCACATCCAAGCCAATAATTTGAATCACTTGCCTTAAAGACGTTCAATGAACAAAATCCGCTTAAAATATATAATATCTAAAATATATCCATCTATTATTTATAAATTTATTAATTATTAATCTGCGCCTGACTATCTGTTAATCTATATCAATCTATATCTACATGTAAAATTCTTGTAGAGATTGAATTTTTATTTCAATTTTTTAACAGTAAAACGTTTAATATGAATCACAAGTCCGAAGAAGTCTTTATAACTTATTTCATTTAATAACTTTTTAAAAAACTAAATATATTAATAATGAATTGTTATATAAAAATGAAAATAAAATAAAATAAATAAAACTGATGAAGATATCAAAAGAATAAAACAATATCAGAATCCGGAAAACAAAACCACCGGATATAGTGGAAACTTGGCGGTTGAGATCTATTTAACGTATCTAAATAGTTAATTATTTTTCAAAGTATATCCTGGCAAAAAAAAAGAAAAGAAAAGAAAAGAGAAAATGAAGCATATCAGTTTTCCTCCCATTATCCCTACGAGCTGATTTTTCAGCTCAGGATTTAAAATTTTGTTTTTTTAAATGGGATTCAAGAATTTGTCAGTTTAAGTTATCTCAAGAACTCTTCCCAAATCCTATCTTTTATCTATCGAATTATTTATTCATTTGTCAAAACACTCCAAATATAAGTCAAGTTGAAGTTGCGATGGCTGGTTCACAAATTCCAGCGGTCAACGTCGCTGGAAACGAGGACATGGCAAGCAGCAAAAGATTTGGAGAAATAGAAGAAGAAATAGATGACATGGAGAGGGCTTTCCAGAAGTTCGAGAACTTTGAAATCCTCGACCACGCCCCATCGGATCACTCTTTCCTTTCCAACAGAATTTTGAACAAGTTGGGCGCCAGAAGAAGCGCTCTGATCCAGAGTATGAAGCTAGAATGGGAGGATTTGAAGCTGTGTCTCGCCAAGTCATCCATTTACGTGAGAGCATACAAGCAGAGGCCTGATCTCATGCGAGCCGTTCTGGTAGGCCCTGAGGGAACCCCTTATCACCACGCTTTGTTCTGCTTTGACATTCGCTTCCCTTCTACTTATCCCACTCAACCCCCTGACTTGTTCTATCGCTCTTATGACCATCCTTCCAATCCCACCTCCCACACTAAGGGAAACTTAAAGGGTTTCTTGAACCTCAAAATTAAATCTTGTTCCACTCCAATAACAGTATTGCAGTTGCTTACTCTCATCCAACACTCCTTCCTTACTAACAAACCCAATAAGACTCTGCGTCTTCCTGGAGGAGGACCTAACACGAGAGTAATGAAACAGACCTGTGAGGCTATGCTTTGCATGTTGAAGTCACCGCCTCAGGATTTTGAAGTGTTTGTCCAAGGATACTTTCGAACCAGGGCACATCAGATTCTCATGAACTTCAAATTCCGTATAGGTCTTGATGAAACAACCATGGGACTGTTCTCCAGACTCGTTAGAGCATTTGAAGCCAATGGAACTTATTGTCAACATCACTATAATAAGGATTCTTTTGACCTAGCGCTTGTCAAAGAGATGCGTCCTCGGCAGAAATCTGCCAACCCTATCAGGAAACTGTCAACTATATTGCAGGCTACGTTTTTATGAGTTTAGTTCAAGTGTATGATCTCTTCCAGTCGTTTTTTCTTCTTGAACAAGATGTGCTGGGTTTTCCAGCATCCTATGTAGTCTAAAAAATAAGTCATGCCCTAAAGTTTTTTTTTTTGTCATTATTAATCCCGGTGACTCTATGAGCGATAAAGAAGGGAGATTAATTTGGTTCCTTATATGGGTCTGTCATGCTCATTCTTATCATTGAACTTCCCACAGAAAGATATCTTTAAGTCTAGTTTGTTCGGTTGATTCTTTTGAGTCAAGGTATATCATTCAGAACAATGTTCTACTGAGGCCTAACAACTAAACTCTAGTTCACACACTAATAAAGTATTCAATATATTATATAAAATATACAGAAAAAAATGGGTATATTTGAAAGGTTAATTGAACGCATCACTGAGAAAAGTTAATTTGTCTCTCTAACCACTCCATGAATATATGGCAGCATTATATTTTCTATATCGAATTACACCATGGTGTATCCGTGTTGAATCCTTGGAAATTACAGTTTTACTGTCACCAGACGCATTAAATTATCTACGGAAAGTCCTTCAAATGTAAGTGATAACTAACTGGCAAGTACATTATAAAATTCTCCCAAGATGAGGATAGTCGCTTCACCATGTTAAAAGTATATCTTTACTTAACTACAAACAAATATTTGAAAAATAAGAAGGATCTGAAGGCGCCATACCGCAATAGATGAACAGAGTTGGTTATCAACTCTCAAGTCAAGAGTGAGCTCCATTTCCGCACGCAGAGCCGCAAGTTTATCCGCTTTGAATTGAAATCTGAAACCAAATACAACAAACTAGCCGTTTTCTTCTTACACACACACCTATATTTTCAGTGGAAAGTTGGGGGATGAGAGATAAAAGGCAAAAGGCAAGTTTGTGCGTGAATCTAACATGGAAAACTTCGGCAGAGTTTGAGCAATTCCCCAACAAAAAAAAGAAAAGAAAAGAATTAAGGCCGTCAAAGTCTCAGAGTAGATTCACGCACAAACCTGCAATCGGCCTTCCCTCTAGGGTTAGCAAGTGCAGTACCAAGATGAGGACGGGGATTCGAGAACGAATGGGATTATATAGAAAAAACCAAGACTCGAAGGTTAATCTTGAGTGGCGGCCATGAGGACGCGTTTAGAAGCGCCAGATTGCCGAGGCCTCTTGATGGTGGGGTCAAGCTCAGTGACGGCATCTTCTTACACCCGAAACCAGCGCTATGCTTGTGCGATTCCGCAAGGGCTCCACTCGGTGGGCACTGCGTTGGGGTCAGATTCCCAAAAGAATTGGAATTCTTGTGAATAAACTCCCCAACCCTCTTTACTTTCTTTGTCTTTCTTCCGGCTCCAATGTGACTAGATTTTTCTGAGCCCACTCCATCGAGATCATGCTAGCACCGATGCTTGTTTCCCGTTAGTTGGGCCATACGCCTAGATTGTCACGGTCCAACCATAGGCCCATGTGTAGCAAGTTACTGCTATTGGTTGGGCTGTTCATGCTTGAACTTAGATCCACGTTATCTGAACTTAATTTTTTGGGCCTGAAGATCTAAATTTAATTTAACTGGTTAAAATTAAACATTTTTAATTCTAAATTTATTAAAAACAATCCGTTATAATTACCTTTATTTTATATTGTCATTTATCGAAACGTTTTAAAAATGTAACAAATTAATCACTTCAAATTTGAACCCTTCAATTTTTTACAGAAATCAAATTCATTTTTTTTTGGTATAACAAGTTTTTTTAACACGTGCAAAGAACATGGCATGGTCGTTGGGGTTCATAGAATTGAAAGCAGAGTAGCGTTGGGTGTGAAGGGCACTAATGGGCCCCCAGGACTACGACTAATTTCAAGGCTTCATATTTTGGGAGAAGGGCAATGAGGGTTTTAGCGGGGGAAGAAAATAGGGCGAGGGAATTGAGCCCTCGCTGCTCTTATTATTTTCCTTTTTTCCCCTTCTCACTGCCCTTCGCCTTTTTTTGGGAGAATCTCACGTAGGGTTTTTAAAATATAAAAATTTGTAGACGCAATATAGGTTTGAGGGATCTTCTTACAAATTTTGCTGGACGAAATGACACATTTACTTTTATTTTAATAGAATGTTCACATACATAATACAATATTTATAAATGTACAATACATCTGATTGACATTAACTTAAGTATGTTATTTTTAATGAAATTTGTTGTTCATTATGAACTTAATGTTGTGCAAATGTTGCAAGTCTATATATAACACAATATCGTGTCATGCATTTATGGACCATGTGTTATTCGTCATTTAATTGCTTATACATTTAACTTTAAGTTAAATCATATTTATTAAATGTGTTGTGTATTTATAAACATTATATTAAATATTCGTGAACATCATATTATACATATACAGACATTCTGTTACAACAAAGACAAATGCGTCTTTTTATCCATAACAAGGTTTGCAAAAAAAGTCCTTAGGCTACAGTGCATTTTTCATATTTTATTGGACTTTAAATGTAATTTTTTGTGTTCTAGAAGTCTTAAGTGAGATTCTCCCTTTTTCTTTTTGGTTACCACGTGGGACGAACCAATTAAGGCTGTCGGCTTGTTCTCAAATATTTACCAGTTAAAAGAATTATGGCCAAACGAAACAAATTAGAATAAATTTCTGTTATAAAAAAATAGTAAAATGAGAAGGAGATTGATTATTTATATCATTAAACATATATTTAATCAATGGACCAGCCCAATATATTTTTATATTAAATGAATGATAGATATGAGAATATTTGATGGTTCATCTTAATTAAAAAGGAGGCAGCTACAATATATTTTTTATTAAAATATTTTTTTTTATTATGAAAACAAGGGAGACAATATCGTAACTTGAGGCTTGAGCATTGAAAAGTGAAGAGTTGAATGCAAAGGAATGGCAAACAGGAGATATAGGACAATGAACGACGCGGGCACCAAGTGCAGGCCACAAGAATTCACGGTTAATTAAGGTGGAAAAATATAGGAAAATGACAGATAAGGACCTTATAAAAATATTAATATTAAATTAAAAATTTTAATATTAAAACATGATAAAAGGAGTGTTGAAATTTAAAAATATCAATATTAAAAAAAATTAATTTAACATTAATATTCTTATAAAATTTTTATTTGTCGTTCTTCCAAAGAATATTGGCCAGGCCGACACGACCGGGCGTGTTGCTGCTGTATCTTCCGTATGCCGAACACTCACTAGTTACTACAAGCCCACGACAGCACGCGGAAGCATGTTCTTCTTTGCAACTCATAACTCGTGAAAAAAGCAAAGTCGGGACCAAAATCCTAAAAAGCTATATATCTTCATCAATTTCAAATTACGGTCTTTGATCACCTTCATCACATGCTTTTCATTCTATTTTGTTACATGCACCGCCAAATGTTATCAAATTAATAGCCATTTATTTGTTTAATATCCTTTTTTAAAATCGCGAGGAAGTATAATGTTGGTGAAGAATGTTCCACGGGAAAAAATGCCGCATTGTGATTGCTGCCCCTTGAAACAAGTGAAGGAAAAGATTCTGGTCCATGTTCTTCCTCAACCTCTCAGACCGGCCCAAGTGTTATCAGTGACAAATCAAGATGCATGCATCTTTGTCCGAAACATATGTCGAGGTGTCAGCATCCCGGCCAAGGCAACCTAAAAAGGATGGTTATTTTTGAGAACTCAATCACGCATCAGTTCATCAACGGAAAAATTGGTTCATGAATGTCAGAGGAAAGCACACCTTATCCCAACATGAGTATCCACTTTGTCCACTTTTTGTTTACACAAGCATTGACAAGCGAGGATCTGGCCGTACTTAAATATTATTTCAAGGAGGTTTCCTCACTTGAAGCACGAGCTAAGCCGGCATGAATTGAACACGTTACGTATATTTATTAATGCAGAACGCCATGTTTATTGAGCTGGAAGGGGAGATGAAGGACAACATTAATTCCACATAGAGTAAATGCATTGAATTTAGAAAGCTGGGGAGGAATAATCCAGGGTGGTCTTACGAGACGGAGATGGTTTAGAGGGGTTTGGGTGCTGTGAAGAAGAATCATGTGGATGCATGTGGATTGAGTTGGAGAACATGCTCAAAGCAAGCGGCACCACCACACTCGCCTACACTTGTCCCTTTCTTATTCATCCATCCCATTCCCTTGGAGGCCTTCTCTGAAGTTGTGGTCTGTGGTCCCCACCTTCTAATTATCCTATACGCTCACCGCCCTACTGGATCATCCATATAAATAGACGCATCGCGCCTGTCATTCTCGCAACAGCAAACCAGAAAGAGTTTCCAAGCCGACGCCTCTCTAGAATTATGGGATTTTCTTCACAGCCTTTCCCTGTTTCCCTGTCTTTGAAAAACCAGCTTCGAGAAGCTAATCTAGAAGACAGAAACTCATCATATGGGCATCTGTGGAGAAAAGCTTTGGCCCGCCGAGGCTTGAAGCAGAAGGCGAGGAGCGGAACGCCGAGGAATGTTTTAATGAAGAGGAGGACTCGCGTGATAGAAGGTTCTAGAAGACGAGGAGCCATGGGGATTAAGACCAGGATCAGAACTCTGAAGAGGCTTATACCCAACAGCAACAGCGAGTCCACGGGGTTGGACGAGCTCTTCAGGGAGTCGGCCGATTACATTTTGACGTTGCAAATGAGAGTGAGAGTCATGCAGGTTATGGTTGACGTATTGACAGGTTGTGATGAGTGAATCTGAGTCATCTGTAAAGGCTGAATAGGTTTTGTTTTTTCCCCCTCGTGATTTTTAGGAGTGTGTAGAAGAAAACGATCGTTATGTTTAATTTCGCCTCCCATTGCCTTGATACTTGGAACAGCTTGGGGACCATTAATTTCAACAAGTCAATGTGTGAAAACATGAAACCAATACCGGTTTATTACAATTCCTTCTGTAATTCATATATCACTGTCACTATTAGTTGTATTTTCGTTGGGATTGAGCTTGAAGCTAGCTTCTTTGACATACTTGGAGATGCTTCTGGGACAAGTGTCAGGGAAAATAGATCATAGTCATGAATATAATTAATACGCTGCGTCTTTTATTCGAGAGGCAGTATATCAATTGACACTACAATTTCGCCATAATTGATTACCACAACGAACATAAAAGCTTCTACCTAATTAAGGAGGCTCGAAAGGCCAGGTTAGCAGGAAAAAAGAAGACGAAACGGAGAGCTCGCGTGTACATTCTCGGACCGTTATTAATTGTTGATCCAAATGTACGTAATTCCAGGCAACACATGATACGTGCCATGCGCAACCCAACCCGATACTCCCGTTTCGATCGTCGCTGCTGCGGCTTTAGCTTTTTCTTTCTATTTCTTTCAGAATAACCTGCCATCATATCTTAACTTCAATGACTCCTTTTTATTTCGTCACTAACGAGCATTTTTCCCCTCACGCTCGTTGAAATTCCGAGCAAGCCAAAACTTTTCAGAAACTCCTTTTTTTTTGGCGGTACAAAAATGGTGTGAAACTACAATTAATGCTTTGTGTGGCGCTGAACGAAAGTCAAGTTTTTTTTTTTTTTAATGAGTCATGTTTGAAGCTTGGGCATCATACGGTACGACCATGCATTTGGTTGAGAACAGGGTAATCCAAGAAAAGCCCAATGTGGTTGGGCCTAGTGAAGGATCTTTCCTAACGAAATTGATTCCATGGTTGCGCCATGGCACGGGCTCAATAGCCTATCCATTTTGTAAGTTCTAATATTTTCCTGGAGGGAAGGGGGCCGAACAAAAAGTGTTTGTTTTTTGAAAGAACTTTTGAACGGCAAATCTGGCCATTTGGTCCATCTAATGGAATGCAGGTGCTCTGTAATATATTATGTTTGAAATAAGTGGTTTTGAACTTGGAAGTATTGATGCTGCGTTCAAATCATAAGTGGGCCGAGATTCTGAAGCTTTCCTTGTTTAAGCTTCGAATTCTGCAAGTCCTCTTTCTTTGTTCTTTCTTTCCGGCCCCTTTCTTTTCTTTAAAAAAAAGGATCGATAACTATATTTAAAAGCTCAAAAGAGATTGATTTCTGAGTAATTCAACGACAGATTTAAGAGTAAGAGTTGGAGGAAAAAGCGGGGATCCAGCTATGAGGCATAATTGAGATTGGATTATCTAGTTGAGAAAACAACAAGCATTTCTGGTAAGAAATGGTAGGTCCAGAGCCCCCACGTAAAAGTGCTTCGTCCAAAATAGACAAATTAAAACCCTATGACCTACAAATGTTACTAATATTAAATTAAATTCAGCGTAAAGAGGAGTGGTGGCTAAATCTAAACTTAACAACGTAAGTGTTGCTGACAAGATCACATGATCGGATTCAGTAAAGTGTGTCGTTCATTTCACTAAAAGCCATAGATTTTGTAATCGTAGCATTTAAAGTGGGACACTGGCATCATGATCCCTTTAATGCTCGATGAGAAGTCAAACCAATCGAACGCCTTGTTTTCATCACAAGGTGGAGCAAAACAAAACACATCACGCACAAGCCCCATATTATTGCTTTCTTTATTTCCTGGCTATTATTATTTAGAATTATCAATCACAAAATCAAATGACATGTCTGTGTCCGCGGGATGATGGACGTGGTGTGGGCTAGGAAGAACAATTCTTGAATTAAAGTAATACTTGAACAACTCAACTATTGTGTATATGAAGTATCTTATCTGCGGATCAAATACGAACTATTATACATGTAAACGATATATATTTATACAATTTGCTTAATAATCGGTGAGAATCTTGCAGTCTGAAAATTACAACAGTGTCGGCACTCATCGCCAATTGAAGTACACACACATTACACGTACACAAGAAAGATATTCGCAGACCGTCACTCGTGCTTGGCCAAGGTATGGGCTGCCTCTTTTTTCATATTTTTATGCTACGTACTGATTTTCCTCATGCATACTCTCTTATAGCAATTCTGGAAGCTCTTTTCTTCGATTAAGAATTTACAAGTGAATTTCTGATTTTATTCCCCCTCCCTAAGCTATCTTATTAAGAAGAACAGATTGATGGTTCAGGTTAACTGGCCGGGGTACGATTATTTTACTGTTTTAACCTTTTATTTTTTAAAAAAAAAAAGTTTTTTACGGGTGTATCTGCAAAAAAGACGCGCAGAAAGATTTTGTGGTGGGGTAGTCAAGCTGGGTTCCATATATAATTATGAACGGTTAAAAAGTGGACCGTTTGATTAGGGATTTATATAAATAGCTTAGGATATTCGTCTTTTGCTATTTACTCCCACCCAGGAGTCACTCAGGCAGATGTATGCACGCATCGTATCCGTGCTGGGGATTGTGTGCAGGTTGAAGTTGAACATAGACACAAACCAACAACTAAAACTCAAATCTTGTTCTATTTTAATTTTAGGTCGACTGGGCATAACGCTCTCAGTCGAAAACTTGTTCTGTGTTTGGACTTCGAACGCCAAGTGGATGGTAATTCACCAGAAAGATGAATAATATATGAAGTATAATGCTTAATTGGGGGAGAGTAGTCTGTTGTAGATTCAGGATCACGAGTTGGCCGGAGCCCTAAAATTAAATGATGTCAACGTTCTAGAAGGTTTTTCCCACAGATCGAGCGAATCAATAAAGATTTGCTTAATTAATCATATTTAATCGAGGCATGAAAAGGATAAGTTCACTATTCCATGTGGGTCACCTGTCATAAAAAGCGACGGTCAGGTGGGGTAAGAAATCCATATCAAATATAGAATAAATCATGAGGCTTTCAACAACATGCAGCTTTAGCTTTCTAGCATTTTATATATATGACCCGCCGGCAATCATGGACTCACCTATTCCCCATCAATGCCAATCCAAAGCGCTCAATATTTTTTAGATGCACTCCCCCTATTCTGATTATTATAACTTCAAGAAAATGGTTTATATTCTTAAATTTTAAAAGGATTGGGTCTAAATGTTAAAATCACCCTTAGTTAGTTGATGGAAAAAAAAAAGAAAAGAAGCCTAAGCTTTGAATTAATTCTGTAAACAATCTACCATGTAATTCACATCTAAAATCATAATTAACAAGTTTTTTCAGAATATGACTTGCAGGAAGATCATGAGATAATACCCTTTTTATTGTTCTCTTCGCATAATGTAAATGCAAAAATCACTAAAAAGCAAGTCAACTTGGCCTTAACTCATTTAAGTAACTGGTTTTGCTAATTACCACCGACATGGGTAATTACTTGTTATAAGCTGCTGTCTTTCGTTGATTAAGTAGTAGCAGCTACTGTGTAGGTGTCTAGGTGATGTGAATGGAAGAAATAAATAAATAGTGGACTCGTGACTCCGGTCAATTCCGGGGCTCGGTGGATCCGTACAAACAGGGCTTCCAATGAAATACGGTGACGTTTCGCGACCAAACTCATTTTTGTGTCTTGTTTCTACGTTTTCCTTTCCGGTTTTGAGCTCCCACAAACTAATTCCAGAAGCAACAACCCCCCGTCAAAGTCAAATAAGCACAAACTTACATGTCACACTCTTGTTTTACTACTCTACTATTTGACGATAGGATTCAAGACCGCCCTTAATTCTGGCATATATATACAGAGAGTGAGAGAGCGCAGAATTCAGCATAAAGTTGAGGTTTTACACTGGTCATAATTTCTTACCATTGTTCTTTTTTTTACTAAAATGTTCTACACAAAAAATGTCCGGAGATCAATGGAGAGAATTTAAGGTTAAAAATTAAAGTTGAATTAAAACAAATCAAGAATGTGCAATTCCCAATATGAGAGAACCCTGAAGCGTGTAAACCTCTCTTTCTTCACTAGCTAGTTCTTGATTTTGTCTCTGATCTGTCTACTTGTAAATTCACAAATGATCCAGCTCAGAAAATTTCAACTTTTCAAGTAATAAAAACTCATATAATGCGTGAATACTGTTTAAAAATTCAAAACAAACCATGCAGGGAAATGTTCTACCGGACAATTTATAAAAAAAAAAAAAAGCAGACACATTTTGAATAATCAAATTGGATCGAATTAGTTGTGCACCCAGAACAGGGACTTAAACAATGATGAATGATTATCGCAAATTTACAATGCAATAAATATAGTCGGGGCTCATGTTATCAAAAAAGTAAAAAGAAAAGAAAGTCGGGGCTCATGGAATAACTAAAAACTAAGAAATGGACATCCACCGTCCATGCCGAGAGTCGTGGCTCGTGGGCTGTGACTTGTAATAATCATATTTCCGCAAAGAGGAAAAGCTCTGTTCCATCCGTATAGTGTACGATGGGGCGAATGAAAAATGCAAGCAAAAAGAGGAACATGGGACATTGGTAAAGCGAAGTGAGAGGGAAGCTCTCGGGACGTATTTACACTGTAAGCGTAAGCGTAGTTGCTTGAGGATCGACATCTTGCACTTACGCGGAGCGTGTATTAGAGATACACTATGTTCATGTCATACGTTGTTGTGACAGTAAATTATTATATTCTTCAACTATCAATCTCTCAGAGGTACACCTGTTATGCCACTTGTTTTGGTTGAGAACTAGTTTGCCAGCTGGCAGCTTCGCGGCGTGACATTTTGACGGAATCATCGTTAAGTAACAAATTAAAAGAGCGAAAGATGAATAATGGAATGAGAAAGCGAAGAATGGATGCATGGGTAGGTATGTAGGTAGGCACAAAGGACTTACACGCAAAGGATGTCAGCACACGTCTCGTGTGCCATTCTTAGGCGCACGTGCATGAGCTTTTTACTTTCTCTTCGTATTATACCTTGGTTGCCTTTTAAATCAGAAGCCTACGACAGGCGTTTTGCTTCTCCGTGCCATGTGGGTTGCAGCCTCGGGGGATATCTGTTTGCTAAGAAAAGAAAAGGGAACAGGAGAGAGAGAGAGAGAGAGAGAGAGAGAGAGAGAGAGAGAGGCCCCGGGGGGGGGGAATTAAGAAGAATCATGGCCCTCCCCGGCCAAGTGTGCCCACTTGTGTTCCGAATCTTAGCCTCTTTGGATGCATACATCTATGTATATATGGTAGCTTTAACAACTAAATTCTTTTCTGAAAACCCTTGTACCTTGCTTCTTCTGCAACCTTCTCTCTGGTTTAATTTTTATATATCCATTCATCATTGTATTTTTAATTAATGAACCGTGTCTCTAAAATTTAAATCAATATAATATGTGATTCGCGTTAGTTCTGTAATTCCATTCCAAAAGGGCAAAGAAAAGAAAAGAAAAAATGTAACTCGCGAATCATATGCATGTTATGACCGCGTGATGCTTAAAGGCTGCACGCAGAAGGTAGCAGGGAAAAAGAGATTAACAAAAATGAGGAGGCGGTAGAATATAAATATGACTTTGGGCGGAAATTCTGCTGGAACAATATAATTTAGAATGAATACTATATACCGCTCACATTTATTTTAACGGAGTTATCATAACAATACCAATACGAAACCTGAACTTCTCGAGCGTAGCCGGAACCCAATTCACACCTGACACCGGTTAAAGCTGTAAAATTCTACGTATGGAAGCGCCAACCGTGGCCCGTGGCCCCTTCCTCATTCATTAGGTGCCCCTGCCCCGTCATGACCATGCTGTCCGTATCAGTCCATTACCTACAATTGCCGGTTACCTCACTGTTTAATTTGCTCGGGAAGCCCTCGATTATTAACCATCCCCCTCCTCTCAGATTTCTCTTCCTTTGCAAGCCCGAAACCTCTCTCTCTCTCCCCTCCCACCCATCAACCAGATCAACCCTACCTTTCTCCCTCCCCACCACCTTCTCCACTTCGCCAAGTTTCACTTTTCCTGGTCGAGGCGGAAGGATTTAGGCTCTGTCATGAGTGAGTAATCTGCAGGTTTATGGAGAAGAAAGAGATGGGTGTCAAGACGGAGGAAGCGATTCGATCCTCTTCGAATGGGGGTTACAATTCAAACAGCTTCCCCCTCTCGAGTTTATTTGATTTTCATGAAGTGGAAAAGAGCCCTTTAGGGTTTATGGAGCTTCTGCGTGTGCAGGAGCAGGAGTGTGGTTCCTGGCTAGATTTGCCCCCGCAACTATTTCCTTCTGACCTCAAAAATCAATGTGCCTCTGCAAAAAGGTACTGCGAGCTCAGTCACCAGCCTGCCACTCCAAACTCTTCATCCATTTCATCTGCGTCCAGTGAGGCGGTGAATGATGAACACACTAAAACTGTAGATCAACGAGGAGATGGAAAACCAAAGACCAATAATCAGTGGGTTTTCTATTCATCTCACTTTTTTCCCTTTCGATTTAATAGAAGGGATCATGGGATAAAAGAAGATAATTTGGGGCGGTCTTGTGTAATGTAGTACGTGTTTTTCCCTTTAAATTATTTTTTGCTTCGATTGCTGGAACCATATATATACATGTTCCGAAGTAATTAGGAAATAAGTGTGGTGTGCTTTAATTTTTGTTCTACAACGTAAATTGGTGTTACCGACATTCTAAGACCTGATGGTTTCTTGGATCTGGCTGGGTACAGGTTGAGAGCCAAGAAGACAAATCAGAAGAAACAGAGGGAACCGAGATTCGCGTTCATGACGAAAAGCGAGGTCGATCATCTGGATGATGGGTACAGATGGAGAAAGTACGGTCAAAAGGCCGTGAAGAACAGCCCCTTTCCCAGGTGATGCTTCAATTGCTGTTGTATTCCTCTTATTCTAACCCATTTGCACCTAGCTTCGCTTATTCTTTTCTTCGTAGTTCAGAACGAATTTTAAAGATAGCTCTTAATATTTTGAACAGAAACTACTATCGTTGCACCAGTGTTTCATGTAATGTAAAGAAACGAGTGGAACGATCCTTCACTGATCCAAGCACTGTCGTCACCACCTACGAAGGTCAACACACACATCCAAGCCCCCTCATGCCTCGTTCGACTCTCGCAGGAGCTTCTGTACCAGCGGTTGTCTCCGCCGGATGTGATTCACCTGTAACATCAGGAAATTTATCGCAACAGTATCATGAGCAGCTCCAACATCATGACCATCGTTTCCTAGCTAATACATTGTCGTCTTCGGGTTTTCCTCGCATTTGTGGTTCAAAAAATAATATCGTCGCTTTTCCTCAAGACAGAATGCCTTGCAATCCAGGGACCAATGCTTTTTTAAGGGACCATGGGCTTCTCCAAGATATTATTCCTTCCCATATGTTGAAAGAAGAGTAGAGAGACCATCAATCCTTAATCAACTGCGTGATTGTGTAATCTCTTTGTAATGATTACGATAATTTATAGTAGACTTAGATGTGAGCTCCACTCCTGCCAGTTAATTATATGTGAAACCCACTTTAACGTTTTGCACACATAGCCCTCGTGTTTATCCTTTACCGTATGCTGTAACTCGGATTTTTAACCAACGCAGGGACTACATCTGCTTCTTCTTGCAAGTTTCAATATATTCTTTTTTTAAAAGAAGAAGAAGAAGAAGAAAGTTTTCGGAGGCGGGGTTTGGGCTGTGCGGGAATGACAACATAGAAACAAAATAGTAAATAAGCTCCTGCCCGCTTTGAATCTTCTGACTCCTCCCTTGTCTTGTATTCTTGTTTCTTTTTGTTGAAGGAATGTACGTTGATTTCACTGTGGTACAGCAGTAAAGATTGTTAGGTTTAGGTTTATTGGCACGAGAACAATCGATGCGGAAACTTTCTTCCTTTGTTTTGTCCCGGAATCCACACTAAACTAATCCTAGGAAATTGTTTTCAATTTGGAGGATCTGATGGTGAAAGTAATTTCCCAATATGGGCGCCATGTTATAAATAGGAAGGTCGATTCAACCTCTACCACTCTATTTCGAGCTTGTTGAGTAAATGCCACTCTTTAACCTACACGCTATGCCATTCGTTAATGAATTCGATTCATTGAAGAGAGGCCAGAAAAGAGCAGCTGTGAGGGAGGTCGGCTAAAAAAAAAAAATAGAAAGAATTTAAGAGAGAGAGAGAGAGAGAGAGAGAGAGAGAGAGAGAAAGAAAAACCACGGCAGCGAGCACCGGCAGAGTACGCGGTTGGGTTTCTACGACGGACGAATAGATCCTAATAACGACATCTTTTAGCTTTTATTTAAGAAGACGCCAGAACATCTCGCATCAAGTTCTTCCTCATGTCGCCTTGTATTGTGCAGGTGAGACTATCATCGTACAGGAATAATTGAAGTTGATAGGATGGGCACAGACCAACGCATTGTGAAGCTTGAGGTTCAACTGATGGGACCCTTCTATTCCATTTACACGCGGACGACATCTTAGCACTGTTAACGCATACATTGCTCCCGACTTAAAATCCACCAATTGTTCCGCATAAAGTTGGAATTACCTCCTTCCTTTCTCTCCTTCTACTTGGGATTTGTTCACCCTCTCCTGTGGTTTTCAAAATCTACCTCATTATGTTCTTTCAAAATCATATCCCCGTGATAGTGATTTAAAAGAATACTTCCACGAATCTTCGCTCATAAAACCCCTTGGCCCACGTAAAAAAAAAAAAAAACGCCAAAGATTATTTAGGTGACAAGACGAATGGAATATGAAACATTGTCCTGCATAAGAGATCCCACTTCACTAGTAGCCCCACTTGCCACCCATAAAATCGAGATCCCTTTTTAAAAACAAAAGAACAAAATGCACGTAATGACTATCATCAATTCGCGCGTTGGTGCGTACATGTATGGGCATCAAGAAGATACGGTATTATAACATGCTTCAAGCTTTCTGTACAGTTCCTTGTCTCTGAAAAAAATGTACTATAAAAAAAATCAGCCGACCGTTTGTTGTCCAAAGCTCCGCCCACAACAGAAGACCCGCAAAATATCAATCTCCAACACAATGCTAGGAACACAACAATCCCCACAATTATATAATATTAATAGCCACTGCAAAGTATGCATGCAGCCGCAGCGGTCCACCGTTTGAAGGTTCAAATCTTCAGATACTGGAAACACAACAATTGTGAGTTCAGATTTTAGATCCTCGTTAAGACAAAGAGATGTGACATGTACTTGCTTCCCGCCCAATTACAACATGTTAACTGATACAACCAACCATGATAATCAAATCAATATATATAGTGCACTCCATTTAACGAAAAAAAAAATGGTAAAGTGACGGTTTTTTTATTAAAAAGAATTATCAGTAACTGAGTGACTTCAAAAAAATCAGGTATTAACCGTGAAGTAAATAACTCAGAATATATTTAATCAAAATTTTCTAAGATGTAAAAATTTAGCATCTGTAATGATATACTAAGCTCTTGATCCCAAAAATGTGATCTACTAAGCCAAGGGACTATAGCAGTACGTGAAGTCAGAAGAACACACCTGCTTTTAATTCCACTAGCATATCCCAAGATAGGTAGATTGCTAAATCCTAAGAATTATCACGATGATATGAATACCCCATCTTTGACCCCCCCCCCCAAAAAAAAGAAGAAGAAGAAGAAGAAAGATTTGAATATCCCATCAGACGTGTAGAAAGACAGTAGGATTCCTGCCAACAAAGAGACCCCATAGATAAATATGTCCCCTATGTCATATATACAAGGGGACAGTAACGGCCACGCAGGCAGGAAAGGTTAGCTCTGCAGTTAATGGACGATGCATCTGAGAATTCACCTGCTGTATTGAAGCAACTTGTCAGGAAGATAATGCCAATTGTGAATTTGGACAGCCATGATCCTCCTGCTCTTGTATTTTGTTCTCATAGAAGGCATATTGCTCAGGCTTCTCCCACTGCAGAAACATTCAGAGCAGGAATGACAAACCTTGTTTGCTAAAATTAGAAGGAAAAAAAAAAATGCAGGAACGGGCTCAAAACTCAAAAGGAAGAAACATTACCCTACTTTCACAAGTCACACAATTATAGTAGTACTTATAACCATCAGGACAGATATGTTCACTCCAGTCACACTCTGGATAAACTTCTTCGTCAGGACTTTCTGGCATCTCTGGTGAGGGGCTGCGAGCAACAGTACAAGGACTGCCTCCAGTCCGCGAAGGCTACAAGGAAGAATATAAAACTAAGAACGCTAATTCAGGCTGGCCAAATAAAAATGCAGATAGCCTAAACTGTCCTCGCTTCTGATCAAATTAATCCAGTTAATGCAGGGTAAAAAGATTTAATACTTCAGGCCAACACCAAGTGATGGCATGTTCAGCAGTTTATTTAACCTACAGTAACTTCAATACGGGCAAACCCCACCAAATTAAGGTTGATTTTTACTGAGACATCATCAATGATTAAAAGCAAGAAATCCAGAATCACCTCAAGGTTTTATCGAGGTACTGGTGCCTGGAACATGTTCAGAAATGCTCTAAAGTTAAGAACTTTAAAAGGCCTAAATTTGTCTTTTTGACGATAATTTCCCAGACAAACAAGGCAAAAAGTTTGAAGAAATATAAGAATTTCAAGTTAACACAAAATGTATTCAAGAGTACAGTAAGACAAATACCATTGCAGTTATGTAAGCCTACCTCTTAAGTAACTAAATTTATTTTGCAACCAGAACAAAAACCTGAATGAAAAGCTTCTAAATAATGATTGATTAATGTATTACCTGTTAGCCACTAACCTGTGAACTTAGCTGCTGCTCTATACTTTGAGTTGATGATTCTGTTGGATGCGACTGCTTCAGTACCTCAGTAACAACTGGTTGAGAAGGTAACTTCTGAGCCTGCATGGACTGGGAGGGCATTGGAGCCAATTGTGGATGGGCTTGCTTGGAAGGAAACGGTTGTTGAACCATAGTATTAGCAGGTTCCCAGTTTTGAACATGAGGAGCAACTTGTGGGTGTGGAATTGCGGGATGATGTGGGGCCATAGGCAGATTACTCCCTCCAATGGAATCACCAAAGTTCGATGACGGCCTGTACTCATTAAGCAGAAACTTATTGAGCTTTCTTGCATATAGTTTCAAAAATTGTGTGTCTCTGTGTGTGTGTGTGTGTGAGAGAGAGAGAGAGAGAGAGAGAGAGAGAATATGAAACAAAACCAACCAGACTGCTGGTTCTTGAGTGCATGGACCAAATGCATTCCCAGGCATATGGTTGACCCTACAGAGAGTGAGACAGTAGCAATACGAACATAAATTCCTTGATTACAAATGTTCATTAACAAAATTACTGACGTACATTGAGTAACTGAAAGTATGCACCAGTAAGCCTTGATAAGGCTTATGTACACAAAGGTAATTTGCCAATCAATTACCAAAACAGAAGACGGTTCAGACAAAATATGAATTCAGTAACAAGTAATTGAAATTCATTCATTAGAAATGCCACAACAGAGTTGTATCTGAAACTAAAAGGGAAAAGAGGCAGAAACCTGGGTTCCCCAGTCTTAGGTTTCTTAGGTTCAGCAAAACGAACAATTAATGGATGATCACAACCCTGATTGATTAAGAAGATTTAATGAGCCTTCATGAGAGCCCATCAAGTAATATATATCAATTAAACGAAGAGGGAAAAAAGAAGAAGAGATTTACCCTCATTGTGAATGCATTGTTCAGCCCTTTGATTGCTGCCAAAGCCATATCTTTGTTTGAAAATTTGACGAAACAATATCCTTGAAATTCAAAAAAGATATACATGTGACAAGTTGTCAGGAAAAAATATATAACAAAACTATGAATAATAAATTGATGAAGTAGGAAATACTAATCAAAATCAAGATAACAACATGTTCCTATGCTAAAAGTATATAGCCTATATTGGATTATTATTCATGGTGAACGATCATCTCTTTCCCCTCAAAACATTTTGATCAGTTTTCATGGTGGGGCATGTTCCAAGCCAATGGCTTAGTTATACTTATTACTTCCAAGAGCTTGATTTTCAAAGAGAAAAGTTAGCTATATGTGAAATCCGAAAGAAGAAAAGGCAGTTGCCTATCTCACTCTAACATCAACTACTTCACACAGTACCCAGCCAACCATCCCTGGACACTTAGGGGCTTTAGCTGAGAAAATAAAAATGATAGAGGATCAAAGACACATATATAAAATGCCTTCAGATGCAACACCCCACTGTCTCATATAGTTTAATTGTTCAAGTCATCAGGAGTGCAAATTCTTTCAATTATATGGGGGAGAAATAACTAAATTCCATCTAATAATACTCTAGAACATTTTTCAAGGAAGAAAAGGAGGAAGCAACAGAGTGATCAAGCAACATAGCTCCATACGCTCTTAAATTCCACAAATATGTTTTTTTTTTGGGGGGAAAAAAAAGAAGATTGTGAACCAACCACGAGTTTGTGCAATGAAGATGTCCTCCACGTGTCCATAAGGAGAAAATACCTGCAGAAAATATGCATACAAAGAATTACAAAATGGAACCTAAGAGATCAGAGGCACCGTAGTATGTAAGTGGATTGCGAAGAACATTTCACAGTTTAATAAAAATAAACAGCTAGGAGATTGAAGAATAACATTAACAGTGCAAAAAATTTCGAACCAATTCTGAGTTGCAGAAGATTAGAAAAAAGCACACATTAGAAACAAACAATTTCAGCTAGATATTTCTGCATAACATTATGAACAGCTTCCACTTGGTGCCCAAAATTTTTGCTGTTAAACACTATCATTACTTATTTATTTGCTAGAAGGAGCCATATGAACTCATTAGATGCCAACCAACCAAGAGGGAGGATCTAATGCATTTCTAAAATCAGCACATTCTGAAGTTCAAGAAAAACACTTGGATACAGGCATTAACATGAAAAGGACATTAAAGTAGCTTAAAGCTTAGATGATGAAAAAAATATATGCAAAGATTTAGTGGATTGAATGTTAAGACATACTTCTTCAATTTCCCTTTTTGAAGCTTCTTTGTTGATGTAACCAACAAATACTTTGTCCACCACCTCTAAGAAATATCAAAGGACAAGAGTGAGCTAGGAAATACACAAACACACAAAGAGTACAAGTAAATAACAAGAATATCGAAAATAATATATTCAGAAACAGATAGATCATCAGTATGGCCATAAAAGGTTGTAGGCTATCCTGAGTGCAAGAAAAAGCTTGCCTTCTGGGGGATTTTTTTTATCCATAATTTGGGAGAACCCTCGAATCCCTGCCAAAAGAATAACAATGCAAAATTTAACACCAAGAGACCTTATTGCTCGCTGAAGAAGCTGCACTGTAATCCATGAGATGCTGATAACATTCATCAATCTCCTTTTCTTTGCTTTCAAAAAAATATATATGTGAGTGCGACAGTATTTCTGGTGTCTCTTGAGTGTTTCATCAATAAAACCTAAAATTTGAACATCTTGATACGTATCCTGAAATTTTCAAAATAAAGCTAATATTCTCCATGAATCAATACATATTAATTATTAGATTGAAGTTGCTACTTCCTAATAGTGTGATTGCAATTTGATGTCCTTTTCATTTTCCTCGGAAAAGCTATGCATCCTGCTTCATTTACAGAGAAGAAAGACATTCATCATTCACAAGATTTATCTGTAAAAATTCACTCATGCTTAAAATAACTATGATTAAAAAACAATCAGTATTTCTGCATTCACATCGTTCATTTCTCGCTTTCTAGCTTTACTCTGCAGTAGATTGTATTAGGCCATAGTGAAGGCCAGAATCACCATCAATCAGCAACCATGAGCAACAATGAACAAAGCAGCTTGACATTTCTTTGTAAAGGTTAGAGCAGGTTTAGCAAGCCAGAGAGAAGGCTGGTGAGTAAATGGAAAAAACTCAGCAGATCTAGCAGCAAGCTATTTCAAAGATATAGTCACTGTTCTAAGAATCTTCAAAACCTAAACTGAGAGCTTATAACTATCCCAGAAGGTACAGATGGTGTACAGTGTCATCATAAACATGGTATCCCATAAAAATAACCAAATGGAGCAAAGCTTGGGTTGGTTTGTCAGGAAATTGTTGCATATATTCAGCTTAAAGCATGTATTTGGTTCAGACGTATTGAAATGCTATTACAAGAATAAGGTCAAAAGGAAATTCTTAAAGTATTACCAAGACGCCCTTTTTCTCGGTCAGCAAATCTGACAACAATGGATGATGATTCCTATGAAAATTAAATATGTCAAACCCAAAAAAAAAAAAAAATCGTTTAAACTGATAGAATTGGTGGCAGCAATAAAGGGTTAATTTAATACATTCCGCAAAAAGTTGTACTCACCCCTGGAAAAGTATATCGATTGCTTAAAGCTTTGATAGCCCTCTCAGCTTCATCTAACGTTGCAAATTTCACAAAACAACTCCCTGCATAAGTTAAACAAAAATTTAACTAATGTGATTACTTACGGACACGCCATGCTACATACATTCAAGGAAGCACAAGGTTAAACTCATAATCCTGGAAACCCCTAAGGAAGTTAAAAGATATTGAACTTAACAATACTGATGCAGATACAGTAAATAATTGCAAAATAGCAAACTAGTACCTTGTCTTTCGCCTGTTTTCTTATCCTTCAAAAGAACAACTTCAACAATAGTTCCATGTTCTTCAAACACAAGGCGGATCTGATTTAAACAAGCCAAACACACACACACACACACAAAACAGTGAGATGTGATCAACAGTAATGACTATTGTAGAAATGACTCTATTATCAAAGAAAATAACAAAACCAACATGGTTATGCATTTTTCTTGAGGAAGCATGATTCAAATTTCTTTCTTTCTTTCTTTCTTTTTTTTTGGGGGGGGGGGTTCATCTTGCTACGGAAGGAAGAGGGGGAGAAGAATCTACCGAACCTTTGTACTGGACAAAGACATATAATAATTTGAGAACATTTCTCATTCTAGTTCATTTTTTGAGGATAGCAAATGGATTGTCCCTCTATTTTCCAGTGTTTGGTTGTATTAGTATATAAAGAATAAAATTGGTCAACGACAAACTGTTTTGCATTTGGCACGTGTGATTTTCATGATATGGAATCAATATTCAATATTGAAGCTAAATGATGATAATAAGGGCATACAACCAATATCTAGATTAGATTTTAGAGTAGGTTGCCATCAATCACCATTTCTACATTCTAAGAGCAAATGTCAGTCCCAGTCTATGCAAGATCAAGACCTAGAATGGAATTGTGATTACAAGGCTTCTTTCACAGCAAATATGGGAACTTTCAAGATAAAAATTAGGCATAGGAATAGTTCCCATGGACCACAAACAAAAATGGAACTAACATTTGCCAAAACTATTCTTGCATTCAACATTCCATATGCAACCTGCGTATGATTTCTGGAAGGAAAAAGACTTACATCAGATTCTGTTGATGTTCTTGGAACTGGAGCAACATAAAGTTTCACATTATAAGCACCATCAACTTGGTCTGAAAATTATTGGGGGGGAAAGAGTCTAGTGATGCAAACAAAATTACATAAAAATGTACAAACAACAATAACAACAAGCTTTATTCCACCAAGTGAGATCGGCTATATGGATTACACAACGCCATAGTATTATATCATTCACCAAACCTTTAGAAATGTTGTTAACAAAGAAGTCTTAGTTAATAACTTTCATAAGTGTTCTTCTTGGCCATCCTCTGTCCCTCTTAACAAGGCTCATAATTATTCGTTCTACTTTCCTCACTAATGTCTTTCACAATTTTTTTTGTACATGTCTAAACCATCTTAAATAATTTTTAACATTTTTCTCTTAACAGGTGATATGCCCACTTTTATAGAATGGATAAACTTAAAGGAAAGTTTTTTTGAACTGTTATAAGACTTTGACAAAAATGTATAATCCATTCTAAAAAACCAAATTCGTCTAGAGTAGCAAGATAAACACAAAAGTGATGTGTAACATAAAATTGTAGGCCAAATTCAAAATCCTTATCACCTGATTAGAATGCAACTACATAAAAAAGAACCTGAGTTTTTTCTTTTATTTCTTTGGTTGGGAGGGGGTGCTTCTAACCAAAGAGTGATAAAAAAGAAACCTATCAAACCCAAGGTCCAAAAGCTACAACAGTATGCTGACTATCCGTTGTCGTTGAGTACAGTTATCTCATCATCATGTTATACAAAAATGAGGAGGTCCTAATGTGCCTAGTGCCTAAAAATACAATGGAATTCAGTAGCGATAACGTCAAGAAGTCATTGTCATCTTCCCTCAAATTAGACTCCCTACCTGACTTAAGGTCGTAGCAGTGGAGTAAGAGGAAGTGAAAGAGATCGTAGATATCAGACCATGAAGAGGGGGGGGGCAGACGAGAGAGAGCTGGTGCCAAAATGCGTTCCAATTCAAAAGTACAAAAGCTATTATATGTGACGACAATATACACCATAATCGCCCTGAGTGATTCCGGGTTTCAATTATGTACTTGGCCGGGACTTTTACAAAAGTGAAAAGAAGAAGAAGAAGAATGTCATTCTAATGAAATGAGTGGCAAAGAAATGTGCTCGTACCTGGAGAAGTTCCTTGGTTAGAGAGATGCCAACCTCGTTTCCGCCCCGGACGAGGCATGGAATGGCTAAAACCATATCCAGAGTTGCCATTGGTGGAGGGAGGTCCTCCAGGACCGAACGAGTTGTTAGAGTCGCCATTGATGTGATTATAGTGGTTGTAAGGTAGATTATGGTTAGCAAAACCATTGGCAGGACAAGGGACCTGAGGGTAAGTGAAGTTACCGGAGAGGTGAGGATCATGACCGTTCGGCTGTTGAAAGTTGCAGGGGTTGAAAAATGGTTCATGGATATGAGGGTGTATCGGATGACTGGGATGGGGAGGGGGAGGGGGGAGGCCGTTGCCGGTGACTCTTTGATCCGGGAGGTTATTAAGATTCTCCAGCTTTGTAAACTGTGAAATAAGGAAACACTTGACCTTAGAGACGATATGGCCCCAGAAAGAGGAAACTAACGGGAGTTTGCCTTTGCGGTGCTAGATTCGCCTCAGCTAACAAGGGTTCACGATTCAGACTTGCTTCAGTGGAAACTTTCAGGGGAATCGTGACCTGGATTCTGGAAATTTATACCGCGCAGCTTGCCATTGATATTTTTAGGGGAAAAAAAACCAAGATATTTTTATACAGAAGCAATCTAAAATTTAAATTTTACAAAAGATATAACTTTAACTTTTTATATTTTATTCGTATTTTATTTTTATTTTTTATTTTTTTTAACCTTTATTTTATTTTTTTAATGTTTTATATTCTTTTTAAATTTTTATACTTTATTTATGTATTAACTTAAAATATTAAAAAATAAAAATATCAGAATTTAAAAAATAAAAAAATATAAAAATTTATAATAAAATATTAATAAAGTGTAAAGATTTAAAGTTATATTTTTTAAAAAATTTTATTCAAATTTAAATTTTAGGAACCAAGGTCAAAAGAATTTTACTCACTAAAGTTAAATTCAAATTTAAGGAGGGTCAAAATTTTGTTTGAATTTTATTAAAGGTATAGATTGGATTATGCTAAAAATAAATTTAAAATATTATGTGAAAGTTTTTGGGGAAAATGATAATGTAGTTCCTCTAATTTTTATAAATAATAATATAATATATTAAAAATATTATAATTTTATTAAAGTTTTTAAAAATTTTTCTGTTAATAAATTTTAAAGTAAAATGATCATTTTATTCTTATTAAAAATAATAATTCATGATTACAACTTTTACTTAAAAAATAATAATATTTTTTAACAAATTGCAACGATTAAATAAAAAAATCACAACTTATCAAATGTAATTTTTGTTATTAAAAAATAAGTCTTGATCATAATTTTTATTTAAAAAATAATAATTTTTATTATGTAAATTATAAGAGTTGAATAAAAAATCATAACTTATTAGATGTAATTTTTATTATTAAAAAATAAATTCTCAAAATAATAAATCTCAATTACAACTTTTATTTAAGAAAAAATAATTTTTATTCTAAGAATTACAAATATTAAATAAGAAATCACAACTTATTAATAATAGTTAAATAATTTTTTTTAATTTAAAATTTATTAATAGAAAATTCTCTAAGAACTTATGTAGAATTATAATATTTTGAGAGATCAAATTATTATTTATATAATTTAAAAATATTTTATTATCATTTTCTCAAATTTTTACCTCAATGTTTCAGATATTAAAAAAATAAAAATAAAGTCATGATGTGTCTGTCAAAATCTCATCATACCTGGCTTGATTTTGGTGAAAATAAACGCTAAACTACATAATATTACCTTAAATTTCGCATCACATACACATAACCTTCTTAACACTTAACCCTTTACATTGAACCCTCCTAACTCTTATATTTACACAAATAATTTTATATAATTAATTTTATACATCAATTATTTATACATAATTCAATGTTTAGAGAGATTATCTATATGTCAATCATAGTTTAAGACTTAAATACATACAAAAAATAAAATTTAAGGGGGCATAAATTTGAAAGCTAAAAAAAATTATTATTAAATTTTAAAAGTTAAATAAGTTATTTATACATAATTTAAAATTTAAGAAAATTTTGTATAATTTAACCAAAAATAAATGGCTTAATGGTGTGCCAGGCCAAAAACATTTCTTGGGTCTGTGAAAACATGTTTTTACTTTATAATAATCACAAATAAAGCATGAACAATTTAACAATAAACCACATTTTTTCCAGCTAAATATAGAAAACAGAACACTTAACAAATTGCCACACTTAGACGATAATGAAAATTATAAAAAAAAAAAAAAGAAATCCATGATACAAATTTTTGACAAGATTATCAAAGTTACTTATGACTTGATCAAACGATCTGAATAAATAACGACACACAGTTACACGCACATTACTTTTTCAATGTGAGGCTTAGCATCTCAATATAATAAAGTTCGAACTAAGTTAAAAACAGATTGTTTGGTAAAAAAAAAAAAAGTTAAAAACAGATTGATGAAAAAAGCTAAATACGTCACTCACGAATTGTAAATGAATCATTCAGTCATTACTGCACACTGATTCTCTGTTATTCATAAAGTTGTAATTCTAAATATTAATATATTAGAACTTAAATATAATATGTAACTCTATTAGTATTTTTGCAAAATGTGAAATTAGACATAATAAATGCTTAAGTTGGCAGCAAGTCGGCAGCAGAATTGCGCATACAGTTTAATCGAGTGACTGAATAAATGTTTATAAAAATTAAAAAATACTCATCCCGTCTCAAATTATAAAATATTTTTAAATAAAATATCATATATCAATAAAACTCATTAAATATATTTTATAACATTACTTTTTAAAGACAAAAATATAAATTTTTAAAAATATCTTTCATTTAATACTCTGTTAGATAAAAAAATATTAAAAAAAGAGAATATATAAGAATAATAATATTAGAAAAATATTATTAATAAAATTTTATTTTTATCAAAGTGTTTTATATTTTGGGATGCTGAATCTTTTTTAAAAATGTCTTATAATTTAAGATGGAGAGAGTATTTTGTAACCAAATGTAATGGGCTGGCAAAAAACTTCAGGCCCAAAACCAAGTTTCTGGGCTGGCAAAAGTTTTGCCTTTCGTTCCCACCACTGTGAGCCCGTGAGTGTCCTATCTGCATCGAACCTGAATCTTTTAAAATTAATATTTATAAATTTCTGCTAAGTTTCATTTTTGGGTATCTTTTTAATTTTATTATTCTTGATAAAATAAAAAGTCTTCTCCATCTTCCTTCAAAATTAAAAATACAAACTTCATAAAATTTACGAACTCCATGTTCGCGTGTGCATCTCTCCCCAAATGCCATATTTCTATGATTTCAACGTCATGTCGTTTTTCGTTTTTATGATTAGCAGGTGAAGCCCAAATCAAGATCTGAGTCAATTAGCCTGCCTTCACCACGGCCATATTCAGTGAAAGGATTGGCTCTTGTCGCTTTGCCGAGCCACCATCTTAGCATCTCAGGTGATAATTTGTTGTATTAAGGGAAAACATCTTTGCTGGCATCCATAATCAAGTGCTTAACATACTCTTGATTTCATGAAGCTTGTGGAAATAGGGGAGCTAGGGATCATCCAAGCCACTCAAAATTTCCAAGTCGAGCACTACAACACATTGGCTAGTCATAATACTTTTTTTAAAAAAAATTGGTATAAAAAATGGGTTCTAATAGAGATGGTGGTAAGAAATCTAAAAGATTGAATTGGATATTCAAACTCATCATCAATTCGATTACATTGGCTCAGCATGGAGATTAGAAGGGAGGCTGCAAACTTGTGGAAATATGCAAGATAAGTAAATTTTAGACAAAACTAAGAACCATTTTTTTAAGAGTACTAAGGGTACGTTTAGGTGGCTCACGTTTCACATCCCAAATATGATTTTTAACTTTTGGAATAAGAAATGTTGTTTGAGGCACATTTTTCAAATGAAATGTGCTTTTCAAAAGGACTTTTAAATGGGTCTCAAATTGAAAAAATAGAAAGCAACTTTTGATAGCTTTTGAAACACAAATCAGGCATGTAATTGGTACCTAACATTATAAAAGATCATGATACCCTCATATTTTTCCTTCTTCATGTGCAATCGATGCTGGCGTCTCTCATTCTGCTGCTTCTCACTCATTCATCCATTAATCGTCCGCCGCTCGTTCGTCAATTGTTTGTCGCTCATCCATCACTCCTCCTTCTCTCCTCCTTCTCTCCTCTGCCATCCAGTAATAGATCCTGAGCTCTTTATCTCTTCCCTTCCTCAAGCTCCATCAAATGCTCGATCTAATAGTCCAAATTCATGTGAGACGGCATTGTTCTATGCAACTCCTATACCTTTCCCTCCCAAAAATTCTCAGATCCACAGCTAGAAGATACACAAATCGATGAAGATGCAAAACTGAAACATTGAAATCTATCGATTCTATGAGTACGATATCAGTGGCTGCTCAATCGAGTCAGAAACTTGACAACGGCAACCAGTGACAAGTTAAGGGAGGAGTTTCGGGCTGAGAAGTGGAGAATGAGATGAACTGGTTTAAATATCGATGTGGTTTAAATCTCTCTCAGTCATTCCGGGCTCAACTTCTTCTCTGTTTTTGTGCTTCTTTGAGAGAAGGGGGAAAAGGAAACAGACATTAAAAAATAAAAAATAATTTGTTTTTAACTTTATTTGTGCGTTTTGGAATTTTGAATAGTGAATAATGCGAGGGCCAAGGAAAATTGCCACGATGATGAGGAGCTAGACTTGAGCCAGCCAGCTTGAAATGATGAGAAAATAAAACTCAAATGTAATTAAAATTACAGGACAATGAATTTTGTTATCTTATAGTTTTAATGTTATTATTCTTATAAGTATCGTGAGTTTGCATAAAAAACAAAGAAACCTCGTCTCCCATGTATTTATATCTCTTTAATCAATAAGAGTATAATTAAAAATTAAGATATTTTTTAATAAAATAAAACAACATAATAACTTTCATTAATTTACATGAAAAACATCTTAAACGCCCTATACAGAAGGGTAAAAGGAGAAGGCTCCAGCATGGCCATAGATATATCAGGTCTAACTGTTTGCATTGTTATATCATATGCGCATGAATAATAGAAATATATGTGTGTGTATCAACATAAATATATAATTAGAGATCAGATTGTATATTATAAATTGAACCATTAATTATGTAACTATTCAATATTAATGAATGTTTAACTATTTATTACATAATTTTTTCCAAAATTAAATTTTATATTTTTTCTTATTACTTAACATTTTAAATTTTATGTTATTCTATATTTGTTTCGCATTTTTTAAACATTGCTAATATATTGTATCTGTATAATAAAAATTATAAATTATCATAAATCAATATCCTTTTTGGTCATTACATATTAAAAAATACATTTTAAAAGCACAAATTTTTATTAATCCAAACAACTTTTAGTTTGTCAAAATGACTTTTGAAAAAATATATCCAAACACAAATTTCATTACAATAACTAACTTTCACCAAACTAACTTTTGCCAAATTGATTTTTGATAAACTGAAAACCAAACACACATTAAATAACCTGTGTTATCAAGTGGTACAAAAAAATCATCAATTATGAAAAACAGGTTATCCAACACTTTTCATCAATTTTGATAAAATGGCCATTTGTTTTTCATAAATGGGACCCATACTTCACACCTCTCTCTCTATCTCTCTCTCTCTCTCTGGCCCCCTTCTATTTCTTAGCCTGCCGTTAGCTTTTTGGCAACAACAGAACCTTCCGCACAGCCTGACGACTTGGTACCTCCTTTACCAGCTCTCCACCACCACACATCCCCCCGTCACAGCAAAGGAAAACCACAAGCTCCTCATCCTCATCAAGACAAGTGTATTTGGACAATGAAAGTCATGACAAGCTCATCTCCCTCAGGAAAGCTCAAATCCGTGAGAAATCATTTTTATCCCCTTGATTTTCTTTTTGGTTATGTATCCTAATTTAAAGGCTTTGCTCTTTTTCAATTCTTTCAACCTTACCCCTTCCTTTTGCTATTCTTGTTTGATAATGGACGCTGCTACCCCCACTGGTAAAAACCTCCTGGTCTTTCTCTCTCTCTCTCTCTAGTCTCTTCAAATTGTTGAGGCATCTTTTCTTACACTCTACCTTCCATTTCCTAATTATGGACAAGAATCAGGAAATGGAAATGGTAAAGAAAATTAGGCTTTTAAGGAAAAGACTCATTAAGAAGCACATATTTAGGGAAAAAAGGAAGATGGCCACCTTCTGAAATGAAAAAGTTGAAGAATGTTTGATCTTGACAACCTTCCTTGGCTCACACATTTGATTTTGAGAAGTTTACCTACTTCGACAGCTCTTACTTCCCTATACCTTTTCATCTCCAACAATCTGCTTCCATGGTGTTATCTCACTATGTTACACCATATGTGGTGACATCACTGGCTTGATGTGGAGGGAATGACCAAGAACGTAGCAAGGAAGGGGAGGGATAATGCACACATGGCTTACCAGTTCTATTTTACCAGGCAAATATTTTGTCAACAATTGGCGTTTGATTAAAGTTAATGAAAGGTGTTAGATGGTCCATTTTTTATAGTTGATGATTTTTTTACACTATCGTATAGGCTGCCCAATGTTTTTAGAGAGATAGTTGGTAGTTAAATTTTTACATTTAATTATAAAATTTTAAAATATTAGCTTTGTGATAACCATGTCGCAAAGCAACTTTCATCCTTTGAAGTGCATATACTCAAACTCCGAGCTTTATATCATTGCTTTATAATGGATATCATGTTAATGATTGCTTGAGAGCAAAAGTAACTTTCCTATGGGTCAATAAGTAATTTCGGTAGGATATTATAGTCTTACAGCTAAGGTACGTAAAATTAAACCGGTCATTGAACTAGTTATGGCACTAGGTCACAGGTTAGTGGTTTAATCAGGGTTAAACTGGGAGTTGAATCGGTGGCAAACTGGTCATGATTAAAATAATACAATTTAAACAAAAAGACATTAATTATAAAAACATTCAACCAAATCCAACTATTCAAAAGTTTAACAATAATAAAAAAATAACACTTTAAATATCTATCCTTACAATTACAACCCTTCAATCTCAAAAGTCTAGAGAAAAGATGGAGACAAAGTTGGAGAAGAGACGGAGAGTCAGAGATTAAGCTAGAGAAGAGATGGAGACAGTAGAGACGAAGATAGAGCTGGAGAAAAGACGGAGAGTCAAAGACTAGGCTGGAGAAGAGATGGAGATAGAGCTGGAGCCTAGAGAAGAGACGGAAACTGAGCTAGAGAAGAGATGCCGATTAGGTTAGGGTGAGAGAGGAGAGACACAGACGAAAGGCTGAACTAAATGCTGTTTGAAAATCTGGATTGGACTTAGAGTGCTCTGCCTCTAATTTTTCATTTTTTGACTTTAGTTTCACTTTTTTTGTTATCTTATTTCCAAACTCAACGATCTGAAAAATAAAAATGAAAAAAAATTTCCCCAAAATGACATCATTTTGGAGGTTTTGTCTGAAAAAATAATAACCTAGTTAACCCAGTTAACCCACCGGGTTACACTGGTTCATTCCCTCACCGATTTAGGAGTAAACCCAGATCGAACAAAGAACTGAGTCACCAGTTTTCGGGTTGACCCGGCCAGTCCGGCACAAATTTCAATACCATGCTTACAGCAATTAGCAACTTTCTGCAGCCCAGTAAGTCCAATCCTTTGATTTCTGACTTTAAAAAATGATGAAAGGTTTCTGGTTACTGTTTAACCAGAGTTTCTTTGGCATTTTCTATTCATTAAGCCTATACTGATGCTAACATTGTGAGGCATGATCAATAAATTTCCAACCTTACTTTCAGCTTTAGTTATTTACTATAGCTGAATGTTAATATATTGACTTTGCAACCAAATGAAAAATTAATTACAAAGGTGAATTCTATTCCTCATATTAAGGAATGGTTGAATCGACCTAAATGTTGGCCTTGCTTGTTTAATGCATTACAATTATTTAAATATTTCTAATTGTGTGTCATATTGATAAAGGGATATAAAGATATGTGAAGAAGAACTATATGAACAAAGTTGCCTCGCTGATGAGGAACATTTGTGAAACACTAGGAAGAATTTCTTTTGCTCAGTGCCTATAGGCATGAACAGCAGTTATTCCATCAATTGTTCACTATCGGTTTAAGGGATTATAACTTCTTTGAACGTGATGGTCCACTACAAATCCTCACAATGATGAGACCAACTTGCCCATGAAATTGAGAGACAAGTTGTTAGATACTAAGGATTATAATCATCATTGTCGCATGAAAATTTTTTAACAATGATTATTTAAAATTTTTTATATCAACTATTGGAGAAAAGTAAAAGAAAGAAAGATGAAAAGTTGACTTTTTATGTTAATTATTAAATCAATCTAAAAAATAGTTTTCACATTGATTATTTATATAACCAACGTGAAAAGTATTTAACAAACAAATAAAATTTTTAAAAATGAACTTTTTATAATAGTTACAGATGCAATTTGGATTTTCTCTATACTCTCTCTCGAAATATCTCTCCATACCCAATCTTAACCATTCATTTAATTATTTTAGTGGTTTAATGGTTTGAGATTGTTAATTATAACATTAAAAAAAGATTTTTTATATAACTATTGTTAAAAATTTATTTTTTAAATTTTTTTTTCCTATACATTCGGAACTTAAAAACTATAAATTATATAGATTATACAATAAGTATAAATAATCAATCAGCATAATCATAATGATTATACAACAAGTTACAATTAAACTAAATGTATATTTATAAAATAAACTAATATAATATTTTCTCAAAATAACCAATATGTTAATCCCCACACGCACGCACAAACATTTTTCAAAATAATAAAAAATATAAAAATATATAATTAATCAAAGATTAATAACAATGTTAACTACAATCCAACAATCTAAACACTTAAATATTAAAATATTCAATTAAATCAACTATTATGAAGTATAAATTTGAGAATTAAAATAAAGATTTGAAGCCACAAATTCATTTATTAAAATAACCAACTAGACAAATATTCAATTAGATCAACCAATCGCAATATCAATAGGCAATAAAAATTAAAAAAATAAATAAAAATAAAGACTTATAGTAGAAGAGGTAGCAAAATCTCTTTAATGGAAGAGGAAGATGAAAGACGAGTAACACCCAAACTCAAATTGAAATAGCAAGGAGGAGATCACAAGCGAAAGACCCACAACCAAGAGAATAAAAAAAGAAATGAAAAAGTACTTCAAATAAAAGGAAAATATAAAGATGGAGGAGAAATGTTCAGTCTTTTAGTTTTGTCAAGAATGAAAAAGAAATAAACTATGCGTACCTATGGAATTCAAGCGGTAACAGTGATTGTAAACATTGTATTTTATCTTTATTTTCATATGTAAATTAAAAAAATAAGAAATATAAGAAAATAAATAAAACGGGATTTTACAATAAAAAATAAAATAATATCTTCATAACTTCAAAGGAATTTTTTCCTTTTTGATTGACTCCCAAATCCCCTCAATTTTTGTTTCTATTTAATTAAATGCCTTTAATGTGAATTGAAAACATGAAATAATGGAGAGAGAAAAAGTTAAATGAGAATTTGATTTGATATGAATGATTCTATCATTAAGAGAAAAAATCTTAATTGGTGCCTATAAAAAAGAGAGAAGGAGGCCACAAGAGAAGAGAGAATTTTTTAGAGAAGACAGATCACGATGGGAGCTGTGAGAAGTAAGTGCATTCTTATTCTCGCTAGTTGCAATAACAATTCATAGTTCTTGTTTGAAACTTCGTATTCTCGTACCATTCAAGTTGCTAGCGCAATGAGTCGCATGTTGAATTCTTATGCCTTCTATACATGTTCTCTCAATTTGATCTGCTCCTTAACCTCAAAATGATTCTTCCTTATCTGCATCCCATCCATTCACTTGTTTATATATATTCTTTGTTTAAGTGCATATGCGTGATTGGTCTTGCTGTACTGTGCGTTTGTCCAAGAGGCGTGATGACATTCGCTTATTATGAGCTTATGACCATGCCTTGTCCGCATCCTCATCCACTCATGTATTCTGGTTTTTGTTTCTTTTTGGTTTATTAATATTATTTGGTGTGTTTGCCATAAAGGGTGTGTGATAATTAGTTCCTCTCACAGTGATTATCTTGCGCGCGCGCGCACATTAAAAAAAAAAAACACTTCATACTGACCTTGCGATTTCGGGAGTTGACACTTCTTTGTTTTTTTTTTTTCCTTTTACTTTGTGAAGATTGTGAGAATATCATTTTTACAACTTTATTAGATGGCCAAATAAGTTTGTTGGTAACTCCTTGAAATTAATCCCTTTCTTGACTTGTGAATCATTCATTTTTTCTCTTAAAAATAAAGAATGCTTTGTTGATAAAATATTAAAAAAAAGCAAGACAATGTCCATGAGTGATACTAAATTACTGTGGATATTTGATGCATTGATGATGTGAGTGATATTAAATCACTGTAATTGTCAAACAAAGAAAAGCCCTTTTGAGTATTATTGTAAAATAATAAAATGTTTAATATAGTTTAAGTTATGTCATGAGTAATATAAAATCACCTTAGATCTTTAAAAATATCAAAAAAAGATAGCATAAATGACACTAAGTCACCACAAGTATTAAATTTTATTTTAAAATTTCCTTATTAAATTATTTTCTAGAAAACTACTATTTTTGAAAATTCCTTTTGTTCCTTTAGGGTTTACTATGAGTGATACTAAATCACCATATACACTTGTGTCAATTATCAGATTGTGGGTAATACTAAATCACCGCAGGTTTCAATACTAGTTATTTTTCATTTATCTAAAGGTACTTCTTTAGAACAAATTGTTATAAATATAATGATATAACACAAAAATATCAATCTCTTCATAAATGAAATTAATTAAAAGAATTTAAAAAAACTTAAATAATAATATCTTGAACTATGTAGGCTTTCATCCACATCAAAGCATACGTAGGACCTAAACTCTGATCCTAGGCTAAGTCTTTTCATGTAAATAAATAATTTATTTTCATTAATTTCTTTTTTATCTTTATTTTTGTATGTAATTAAAGGGTAATCAAAATACTATTAAAAGGACAATTAGTTTTACACAATCAACTTAGAATAAACATTCTTATGAACGAATGTCACGGGGTTTCTAAAACTTTCCCCACATACAATAAATTCTTGAACCCTTTTCGCAAACCATCTTTTTTCATAATATAGTTTTCCAAGGTTTCTTAAAAACTTTGGTGGCGATTCCCATTTTTTCTACATTTATCAACCTTCTCTCACTGGGAAACTTACAATTTGGGCATGACAGTGATAGCAAAAGGTAGCAAGGCAGCTATGGAACAATGACCAACAAGACTTCATATAGCAAAGGGAGGGGACAGGTGGAAGTTTTGAGTGAAAATATGAAGAAAAAGAGACGAGAGATGAGTTGCATGATGGATCTAAAAAAGCTAAGGAAAAAGATTTGAAGAGTCACGTCTGCGATTTTTCAAATTTTAGGTTGGGATATCACATCAGTTTTTTTTTTGTCAAAACTAACATGGTATCTATATTTTACATTGGTTATTTTGAAACCAACATTAAGAAAAAGCAAAAAAAAATTTCTGGTTGAAAAAAGTTTTCCTTGGCAGTTTTTTTTTTTTTATAACTGACATGGAAAAAGTTTTTTTATATCGGTTATTAGTAACGTTAAAAATTATTTTTCTAGTAGTGCATCCTACAAGGCTCCCCGAATCATGATAACTTCGTGGAATTTCAGAGGCATGACAGCATCTCTAAAGCTTACAACAAATATCAACATCCTACACATCAATCCAGGGGGAGTTATTTTTTGATCCGATCTTTGAAGGCAAATGAATTTAAATCTTTAGGTTAGAATTTAAATCCTACACAAATATTAAGTCGTTAGTTGTTGCTTTTGACTTGCTATTCTATCGTGATTCAACTTTAGTTGCAGTAACTTTCAATTATCACGACGCATTTCTTTCTCCTAAAATAGAGGCATTCGGGACCTTTTGATTATTTGGTTACCAGTAGCACGCTGATATTGGATACAGGCCTGGACAATGCTCTTAGAGTAGGTATGCGAACGTGATTGTGCAGTCGTTGGTTTGTATAGAATGCTACTTCCTGACTATGACTATAAAAATTCAAATTATTTAATTACTAGCTAGTTGATTAAGTAGATTACCTGTGATGGATAACATCTGATGAAGAGTTTTAAAACGTTGAATTTATGGCGTCAGCAAAGCTGCGGATAAGTTCCTTCAGAGCAGATTGTTTGAGCTTCGAAGATTGTTGAGTTCTCACCATGCAATCCAACTATCTTTGAAGGCCATACTTTGAGAGTAACATGTGATAATGGCCCACACGAAAGTTTGACACATGAAAATGGCTCATTTAACGTGTGCACTCATAAATTATCGAATCAAACATTCTAGGATATTGGGTTAAGCCTGGGCGAATGATCCCAAAAAAAATCTGTGCAACGTTGCACGGTTTCAAAATTTATTTAAGATAAAAAAAGAAAACATAGTTTTGAATCCCTGAACTTTGCTCTTATTTTATTATAGATCCTTGCACTTTTTTTAATATTTTAAGTCATTACACTTTTATTTTTTGATATTCTAAATTCTTTCATGAACAAAATGTAGAGACTTATAATACTAAAAAATAAAAATGCAGAAACCTATAATAAAATATAAGCAAAATATAAAAACCCAAAGTTATATTAAAAAAAACAACTGACAAAACAGTGAGAAAATAAAATATATTCTTATATAACAAATTTCAAATTTGCACTCAGAAGTAGAGTTATAAAGATTGTATGGCTTGACATATATTTTACAAGGGCCATCGTCAATGTATCCAAATATTGAAGGCGATCGCCCAGGATTGAGCGGGAACAGATACATTGGATAAACATGGGACGTTACCCTTGTTCTAGTTCTAGAACCTACTTTGATGAACTGCCCATTGAAATTGAAAAAGGAGCCTTCCAGACAATATTCCCATATTCACATTATGGTCCATACATAACTTATATATGCCCATATATCTAAAAGTAAACCTTACCATTAAGCCATGGTATGCCGGCCGGTTCCTTGCTCCTCTCTATCTCTCAGAGTCTGATTGAAGACTTCTCAGCATTTATGCTGTGATAAATAAGCTTCAAGGCAATTTGAGGTGGGGAAAGGAATTAAAAGTTAAAAAAATTGCAGTTCGGTCTCAAATGCAATAAGAAGCCGCCCTTCTTGCAATGGTTTTGTTTAATTTCTGGTATGGAGCCATGCTGGTCATGCATTATTATTTGTAGAGTTGAAAAATAAGGGAGCTCGACCTTTATGAGCTCAGTCTTTAAAGACTTGAGCCTTTAAACCTAATTTTTTTAAAATATTTCATTTTTTAAAACTTAACTTTTATATAAAGGATTCGGGATCAGGTTCGTAAGCCCTTATTATTATTTTTTAAAATTTTAAAAATTAAAAATTTTAATTATATTATTTTATATATTTTTTAAAATACAAATTATAATGTTTAAAAATTAAAAATAAACAATAAAAAATTCTAATTTTAAAGTATAAATATATATATTAAAGTTTAAATTTAATTTAAAAATTAAAAATATTTAATTTTTTATGAACAAATAAAAAATGGGCTTAAAATGACCACTCGGGCCTGAGCTCCTTTTTTTAAGGTCTATTAAAGTCAGGTTTGAAAACTCAATTTTTTTAAAAAATGTTATTTTTTAAGCTGAACTTTTATAAAAATAGGCTTAAACTAATGGCCTTCCAAACCCGATCTTTATTTCTGACTTTAATTATTTTCGTGTTTAATTAATGGTTGTATTCAAAACCAGCATGGCCTCACACGCCGCTCTCATGCATATATTGATGAGGTATCCAGAACTTGGATACGCCGCTTGGTCGCTTTTCTTAGCCATCCCGCGCTTCCATTACAGACTATAGCCAGACAACACAACACGTGCATGATCATTCTCGGACGCTGCGTGGTCGGTTCATGTATAGCTCAAACCCTTCATTTCATTTTCTACGCGTGCGTTGACATCTTCACCCATCCAACCATCTGATCTGTGCCCCCAGATTTGGTTCAACCATGCGTAGGAGACTTTTTTTAATCCTTTCCTCATCCAACTGAGCTTTACAATTCAATCTAGAGCCCACAACAGCATTCCAGTTGCACCCAAATATACGTGGTACATAAATGTGGTCAAAAATGATCATACATTTGAGAATGTACTATTTTCACGCCACTATTCTAGCTCTACCAGTTGGATGGTGAATCAAACTTGAATAGTACTGTGGTACGGCAGAAGTTAATGCGCATAAAGCTGAGGTGCAGGGTCCAATTAAATATTTTGAAACGTCCACGTCCCCTTTGGAGGGTTGGATACTAGAGATGACAAATTAGCGTCGTTTGTGATGCGATCGGAGAATTAGCCAATCAAGCAGGAGCTTCCTGTGTGCCTAGCTACTGAAAAGACGCTTTTCTTCTCCATTAAATTCGAAAGAGGGATTATCCATGTAGCAGCGTTGGCTAGCTCCCAGCTCTTGGTAAAATTATTGACGCGCTGACAGCCTAGGTATCGAGTTTTCAAGCACAGTGGCAGGTGACTGCTGAGACTAGAAGCGTGAAAAAGAAGGCGTAAATAGTAGGGGGCGAGTCCGTGGGAATGATAGGGTGACAGCTATGAAGACTCTCTCCCAAAACATGCGAGGCCCAAGACCCCATCGAGGTATCTTGTGTATATCTGGGGGTTATCTTTTTTTGTCACTCCCTGCGTCTCCGTCGCATTTACACTCCTTATCCACTCCTCGCCTTCAGTAATACTACTCTTCCTTTCAAAGCCAATCCAGTGCATCATATTGTTGGTAATGCCTAATTCTTCTAATGTTCTGATCGACTGCTATGTGATGAACGATCTGTGGCTCAAAATGCCTTACTTTGAACGATAAAATTTGATTCACATGTACTCAAATATTGGTTGCTAGCTAAAAAAGCCTGGTTGTACCGCTCAACCATGTGACTCTTAATGTGCTCAACATGTTTCCTAAATACATGAATAATCAAATAAACGGAGAGCTCACGAAGCATCTCTTAATTCGTTAATGTCTAGATAATGATATTGTATACAAACCATCGAAAGCATATATTAAAACTTTCTATATACAATTTTTGCTTAACCAAAAATCATGTTATCAATATATGCATGCTTTCGATCATAAACAAGTATCTTTAGTCTATTTTTAATTTTACCCTTTTATTTTAAAAAATCTCAATATAACGCGTAAAAACATAATCCTTTGAAGCTGCTTTACAGTTCTACTATTACATTTTTTTTTTTGGCCGATACTATTACATGGTTGAGCCATTTTTCCGATATGCATTTAATCACTTTTTTTTTAAAAAAATTATAATGATGCGCGTTTCTTAAAAAAAAAAAATGAACTCCCATCTTGTCTTGTTTATCATATTTCGTGGCTTATATACATATAAACAGATGTCTGTTTGTAAATTTCTTATAGAAAACGAAACGCCAATATGATAGGGAAATCTTACAGTACATTGTTCACACTTCAACTCATTTTATCAAAATACCTAATTTTTAAAATTATGGGTTGTGAATAAATTACTTGTTGATGTTTAAAGTTACGCAAAAAACTTTCCGAAATATTTCATAGGTTCGGTTTCAATGCTAAGCATTGAGATGAGCAGGAGGAGCTCATCTCCAAAACGCATCGCTTCAATTAAAAACTTGATGGAGATTCAGCCATGAATCACTCCAAAACACATCGTCTGTAGGCTCCTTTCAAAAATAAATAATTTATAAACGAGAAATTGGCGCGAAAGCTTTGAGCGATGTGTTTTGGAAGGGTGAAAGGTACTGACTTTCTGTGTCACAAAGGAGTTTGAAATCTGATATTCGGCATTAACTTTCAATGCAAATGAAGGAGGAAGCCAATTGAAAAAGTCTGATACACCTCCTCTCTTTTGTGCACAACGGCCGTCAATGGAGATTGAAAAGTGTAAGCTTTTTGGTCCTATATTTTATTCAATTATATATCTATATACATGAACTAAAAATTATATATGTTAATGGTGAAGTGATGGATTCCAGTTTTTATTGGTATGCTTAAAAAATTATATTCAAATTTCCAGCACTACAACTTTAATGTTTGGACTTTCTGTCAAGATGTTTTGTCTCACTTCTCTCTCGCCTTCTTCAACTCCCTTGCACCAATCATTGCTCTCACTCTCTGCCAATAATGGAGAAAGAGAGATGAGCCAAAGAAATCACCGAGATGAGTCAAATATTAGGAAACTCACGAACATCGACCGAACAAGTTTTAGGAGAGGTGGGGAAGGGAACGCTAAGACCACCAGGGATTAGGAGCCATCAACTAATAGGTGAAAAAATAATGAATGAACAAACGATTAAGATTAAAAGTTAATGGATGGCTAAGATTATTGTTTTTCATTTAAGCGTTAGAGAGGAGCTCCATACACTCATCCCATAGTTTAGCACCGAAACTGATTCCGTTAGTCATGGGTGAGGCATTAACGATTAAAGTCAACATGAGTTGCCATAATTTTCTCTCTCCAAAATTAACTTCAGAACATCTACACCCTTTGGATAAAGCTGAAAATATAGACTGACCGACTTTTAAAGGCCTGAACTTAAAATCTCATTTTTCATTTTGAATTTCATTTCTTAAACTCAACCTTTATGTGAAGAACTTAGGGTTGAGCTCACAAGTTCTTTTTTAAAAAATAAAAAAGTTAAAATAAAATTAAACATTATAAATTAATTAAAATATTTTAAAATTAAAAAAATTAAAATTCTCATAATTTTTTAGAAATTAAACAACACACATTTAAAAGTATAGTAATAAAATTTAAATCTTGGTTAAAAAATAATTTATTTTTTATAAATACACAAACATAATAATTATAAAAAAATAAAAAATATCAAGAATTTTATATTATACACTTATATTTATTAAATTATATTAAATTAATTTTACAATAAATTAAAATTAATAATAATATAATGTGTATAGTATTAGGTGAGTAGGTCAATGGCTTCAAACACATATTTCACCAAAAAAATAATAATAACAATAATATAATAGGGCTTGAAGGGCTACCTGAGTCCGAACTCTTTTTTACATAGTTTATCAGGGCCGAGCCCTCAAACTTGATTACTTTTAAAAAAAATTATTTTTACAACTTAAATTTTTATTTAAATAGGGCTTTTAAACTTGACTCTTCAAGTGCAGCCTTTATTTCCGACTCTGTTGTGGTCAACTCATTAAAAAGAAGAAAAACAGATAATTGACGGCGTCAAGCCAACCTTTACCCCGTAAGGTATCCTATATGCCATTGTCATAATAAAACTCAAGAGTGAGGGCAATGATGTGTGAGTTGTTCTATAAATACGTACGTACGTACGCGAAGAAAAAGCAAGGAGTGCCCGGCTAGCGCGTTTCGATGGCTAAGGTGTTCAGAGCGTTTTTCTTCAAATCTCTTCTCTTCTTTTGGTACCGTTTCCTTCTCAGGCAACTTAATAACCTCCTAGGCTTTCATAGATCCATTGGCACCAATGCCTTTCCATCCCAATTTAAATACCAAAAGTACCACTCCCTGGCTCACAGATCAGACCTCACCGATCATACCTTAATCTTTGATGTGGAAGGAACTTTGTTAAAATCTTCTTCTTTGTTCCCCTACTTCATGCTCGTAGCCTTCGAGGCAGGAGGGCTCATAAGATCCTTTGTCTTGATTCTGCTGTACCCTTTCGTCTGCTTAGCTGGACCCGAGATGGGGTTGAATATAATGGTGATAATATGCTTCTTCGGGATCAAGGCAAAGAGCTTCAGAGCGGGAAGGGCTGTTCTGCCAAAGTTCTTGTTGGAGAACGTTGGTTCAGAAATGTTCGAAATACTGAACCGAGGCGGGAAGAAGGTGGCGGTCAGTAATTTACCTCAAGTAATGGTGGAGAGTTTCTTGAAAGAGTATCTGGAGATTGATCTTGTGGTGGGCAGACAGCTGAAAGTGTTCTGTGGATACTACGTGGGGTTGATGGAAGGCAGAAAAATTGTAGCGCCGCACGCTTTGAACCAAGTTCGGGAAGGTCAAGGACGTGCCGACGCCATCGGCATTTGGGGCTTCAACAAGTCTCTTGATTCCGAACTGTTATCTCATTGCAAGGTCTGTCGTTTAGTCTTATTTTTCCGGACCGTAATATTAATTATTTTCATCATGACCGTCGTTTGCAGTGTGTGGAGCAGTTTTATTAATTATTACTTTGTAATTTAAGAAACTCACAGTTGGCTTTGCCTTGTTTCAATAAAAATGAACAGGAAGTTTATTTGGTGATGGAAGCTGACAAGAGAGGCTGGAAAACACTGCCAAGAGAGAAGTATCCGAAAGCACTGATATTCCATGACGGTAGACTGGCCATGAGACCTACCCCAATGAATGCGGTAGCGACGTTGATCTGGTTCCCATACGGGCTAGTCCTCGCCATTATTAGGATCTGCATCGCGTTATCGCTCCCGTATCACATATCAACTCCTCTCCTGGCAATCACTGGCCTGCGGCTGACGACTTCAAAGCCCAAAACGTGCAACAAAGAAGATGATGGTGAATGCAGTGATGGGAATCATCGCCAGCTTTATGTTTGCAACCACAGAACATTGCTGGATCCTCTCTACCTGTCGTTTGCGCTGAGAAGAGACTTGATCGCCGTGACATACAGCCTGAGTAGAATGTCGGAGATACTGGCGCCCATCAAGACCGTCCGATTATCGAGGGATCGCAATGAAGACGCGAAGATGATGAGGACGTTGCTGAGACAAGGGGACCTGGTGGTGTGCCCAGAAGGGACCACTTGCAGAGAGCCATATTTGTTGCGGTTCAGCCCTCTGTTTTCAGAAATGAGCGATGAAATAACTCCCGTCGCTGTTGATTGCCACGTCAGCATGTTCCACGGTACGACTGCCGGAGGACTTAAGTGCTTGGACCCACTTCTGTTCCTCATGAATCCTTCCCCCATCTACACCGTCCAATTGCTGGACAAGTTGTCCCGCTCCTCCACCGCCCTCGATAGATTTAAAGTGGCTAATCAAGTGCAGTCTCATATCGGGATGGCCCTCGGATTCGAGTGCACCATGCTCACCAGAAAAGATAAATACTTGATTTTGGCCGGAAATGACGGCCTTGTTTCTTCCGCCAGTGCTACATCTAAATCGTAATCCTGCATGCCCTGTAACATTATTAATTTACCTGTACCATGGATACTTGCCATGACAAGGCATATATATATATATATATAGCTTAGTTTGGGACGGAGGGAGAGAGATAGAACGCCTTTCTTTCTTCTTTTCCTTGTGTTGATATTTTTTGTACCCTTTTATATATCTTCCTGTCTTGTAATATATATCACGCGAATGCTGATGATTCTATTCACTTATAATTTCTCCAGCTGGATTTATACATGCATCTCTAGAGATTAACGAAGCAACGACATTCGAAATGTCCTGCATGCCAAGGCGAGTAAGATATATATATATATATATATATATCATTTGTCTGTGTTTCGCATCTTTTCAACAAGATCAGTGGTTGTAAAGTTACTTAGAAAGACTGCATATTTGCTATTCCGACGTTACCAACGCCATCTGAGGAGAAAACACTGACACAATATATTGAATTAAAAGTTTGCGAAGCGCGCCTGAATTTGTGCTAGGATTCTACTGGCACCTTTAATTTAACCGTCACAGAGACTTTGAGCGACACTTCTTCTGTTCTTCGTTTGATTATCAATATAAAATACAAACTATGCGCCCGTTTAGATCACATTTAAAATGTGCTGTTGTCAAATTCAATAAATAGTTAAATTCTCCAAATATACTTTTGTCAATTATAAATTAAAAATCAAACACACACTATATGAATTAAATAGTTACGTCTGGTTACTTTAAAGCAGAGACTCTATTCTTTTTAATTAAGTTTGTTTAAATATTATAGAGATTAAAAATAGTCACGTAAAAGCTACTTCTAATTGAGTGCTAGATTGGAAGCTTTGTCAACAGCGGTGCCAAAAATATTATGCATGTAAACAAATATTATTATCGGTCCACAGATATCGCAGTGGATCCCATCGATGTCGTGGTCTCGCCACCCTGCCAGACTTGCATCATAATTGTCGTACAATTTGGGGGTAGGCGAGCAAATAATTTATCTGTCCAGGAACATTAAATCCACAAGTCAATTCTATGCATACGTTTTTTTCCTAATTGGTTGATGTAGTGAGTTTAACGTAAACTGGTACCTATCCTCCTGCAAGTTCAAGTTTCAAACAGATTGGAAAATGGCCATTCAACTAGAATATGTGCTTAATAGACAGCCATGACGTGTATAATTATATTGGTACTAAATATTAATTGCGAGATACTGTGGAAGGGAAAAATAAAATTAGAAGAAGAATGGCGTAAACGTTGCGCAGCAGTGGATGTTAAGGAAGATGATGCAGTTAATGGTTAGGAGGTGGGACTGGGGATGATAGGGGAGGAAGCAGGAAAAGAGAAATGGGGAATTGGAGGAGCCCCAAACAAAGGGAAGAGAGATGGAGGATTTAAACCAGCCAACCACTACTTGCAGTCGCCCATAAAGGGGTCTGGTTCTGGATGAAAGGAAACTAGTTACAACTAATATCTCCTCAAACTCCCATTCTCTCTCGCATTCTGTCACATCCTCTTTAACTTCAATTTGTTCTCGCTCTGTACTTTCCCACCACAACTATCATCTCCTTAACCGGCGCCGTCTTCGCCTCCCTCTTTATATTCCAATTTCACGTACCTTTTCTTAACCTCTTTCTCCTCTTATACGACCATACAATTCATCAACTATCCAATGAAAATTGCCAATGAGACTACTATTTAGTGTGAATAACAAAATTTATAAAAAGTCATATTATTTCATTAATTTATGAGTTCATATTGATGCGGCTTCTTTTGTTTATTTTCAATTTCCCCGTGAACGTTTCATTGGACGCCGCTACGCATTTTAGCAAAATTTAGAAAATACAATTATTTGTAATTTTTCAATTTATTATTTATCTTCTACAAGGCAAAAAAAAAACCCTTTAATTGAGACATTGAACTTGGTTCTCTGACTGAAATTTAATCTGGGTTAAAAACTTATATTTTAGATCCGCTTCATTAGTTCTGCTGGCAAAAAAAAAAAAAATCATTTCATTTAATCAGCCAATACACTCAGAGTCAAAAGGTTAGTAACCAAGAATAAGGAACGCGTGCGCGGTCGAAGCTTGTGAAATTTTTTCTTTATCAAATTTGGTTGGCTAGTTTTATTTTAAAATATAAAAACTAAATAGGTATAGAAGCTCAAGATTCCAAATACGCCCTGAATATAGACAACAACACGTGCTTGGGAGTGTTTCTTGTTGAAAACACCCGGCGATAATTCGAAAGTTTAATTTTATTGAAGTTCGATAGAGTCCATCCAGCAATCTATCGGGATCAAACGTAGAGAATGTTATTTTTCTTTTTACACTAGAGCCAATTTTCATCATTTCCATTTCCAAAGGCGAGAAGGTTAATATGTATGGGTGTGACTGTGGTCTATTCAAAAATCTAGTTACGTTTCGGCGTAACGGAACACATCTGACCTCGTGGCATCTTATATTCAAGACAAACATGATTTTTCCTGTTTTGGGCAAAAGACAAACGTGATTTGGAACCTAGCTAATAGTTTGCTCTTGTGTTAGTGTTTTGTTCTAGTTTATTTTTACTTTCACGGTATGTACTTGCCACTGACAAGACCCATTTAGGCCGGATAGTGATTTTTTTTTGGCCCAATTTATTTAGACCCAATAACCATAGGCTCCGTCACAGACCGAAGAAAGTTTCTACTTGCTCCAGGTCACGGCCTCACCACTTCGCAATAATAAACATAATAATGTGCTTGTTATGTAAATTGAGTCCTGCATATTAAGAATAATTTAATCATTTATATTAATTATTTAATAATAAAAAAGTTTTTAAGGATTTTAGAAAATTTTTGGATTCAAAGGATCAAAATGTTATTTACACATTTCAAAAGAATTTTTTTCTCATTTTTCCCCAACCTCTCTGCCTCGCAGGTTTGCCAGTTCTAGGGATTTGGGTTTTGTTCTCAACGAGTTATTTAGCTTGATCCCCTTTGACTTATGGTATCAACTGCTTTCCTAGTTTCGACTCTCGATTGCTACTTTGCAAGATTAAGGTTTTCATGGGTACGGGGAGAAAGGTTAGCTCGTTCGATGTGATAGACGATGCTGCTGTAAAATGGCCAAAGAAAATGGTGTGGCAGTCAATGCAGCAACACCATTAGTAACAATCTAATCAATGGGTGGACTGGAGATCGTACTCGCATAGGCACCATGATTGTTTTTTTTATTTTTTATGAAGAGTTTCCATGGAATTTTGGCGATCGATAGAGGGAGTCTTTATTCGCTTTGAAGTTTAAATTTCGCGGGTTAGTTTGTTGATTCATACAATATTTATGGCAGTCTATGTCTATGTGTTTGGCAATTAGTTTAGGTCAACTGTGGGAATAATGATTTATGGGGATTGATTTGATTACCCTTGTGCTGAAATCAATATTGCGTGGATCAGTTGCAATATCAAATTTTTATTTTTAAATTTTTTATTCATATATTTGTTAACGGAGAACATTTGTTAACAATATTTCTAACAATTTGATTAATGATAGAGTATAATAAGATCATTGAATCCATAGATCATTGAATCCATGTAGCTGCTCACATTTAATAGGACAAGGTTTGATGTTGTTGTTGTATTGTTTTTGAGTTGCAAGTGCCGGTTTGCTTAACCGTGTCACATGAAAGAGGCGTAGGGATTGTAAAAGATTTGGCTAAAACGTTTATAGTTTATACCATGGTAATTTCTTAATTCACTCCGTGGGTTAGATTAGGGTTTTCACTTAATTCAGCTCTACCTCTCACTTACAAAGGATGGGCCTACTTGACAGAAGATTGTGTTATTAACAAATATAATAGAAACTTCATTTATAATTGATGGTATGTGATTTCAACCCTAGGTTTTCTAAGCAAAAGGTTCATAGCCTAAGAGTTAGAGGTGAGTCTTTGTTAGTATCTCTCCAATATTAAAGGCAAGTGTACATTAGATGTAACATCTTGGAGAATTTAATCTCTAATTAACTGAGTGAATGAAGTTAAATAAATAAATCAATGAGTGTTATGAGTTTGTGGTTATAGTTTCAAGATTGATTTCAGAGTGAAGTCAAGCCACCCGAATGTCAAAAGGTGAGAAAACTAAAAGGGAATGGCTCTATACCTCATGTCGTAGCATGTTGCAGAGCACGAGCCATCAGAATGCAAGAGTTTGCTTTTTATACTACATGCCACGGCACGTGAAACAAGTACTGTGGGTCAATAAAAACTATAAAAATAAGAGCGTATAAGATGCAAAAAACATAGAGAAAATAAAAGAGAAATGAAGCAAAAATGAAAGAGCTTAGCTTGGGCTTGCAAAACTAAAGGCTTATAATTAATTCTAGCTACCAAAATTTAAGCTGAGGTTCCTAAGCTCTTTCCCTCTCTTCCTCTTGCATTTTATTGAATTTAAAAGTTAGGGTTTAGTTAAAAAAATAAATTTCAGTCCATAAAGACTATGTATCCATATCCATTGACTTAAATAAAGTTAATGGGAGTTGTTTAAGTTATTTAAACCTACCATGTATGACTCTATACATTTTTAGTAGTTGGGAGTCATAAATACATAAAATCCTTCATAAATGAAGTAGATGGCGTAATGTGGCTCTATTAATGATTGTTTATGAGTTCAATGAAGTTAATGAGTGTTAGAAGAAGCTGGTAAACTCAATGGGTACTTTATATATGAGGAAATTGAATTTTAAGAGAGTGTTGAAGTATGAATTAAGTATTAGAAATTGTCCTAAGAAGGTTATTGATAATTGTTGTGTGAACAAATGTAGAGTAATCACAATTTATCACCATTCAAGCTTCTTGAAAGCTTTAGAAGTGATAAATTAAAGGATAAATATTTAATCTCTCAAAGGTTTGAGGTAACCAAAGGAAATCTTTCTTCTACTTTGTGTATTAATCAATTTCTTTAATTGTGTATTATAGTTTAATCATGTGAAATTATTTGAATGCAATTGTAACATAAAATGTTGGAAATCAACGATTACAAATCGTGAGATGATAAGAAATGATTGTGATAATTTTATAAAGTTTAATGATTATGAAAAATATAGAGTTTAATGATTGTGAAAACGTGGAATTCAATAAATGGTTATTTTGTATTTGTGTAATAACTACATGTGGCATGAGTTCAATGATAACATTAAGCATGCTGGTAATTGAGTATTTTGCATGCTAAAGAATATTGCATATTATGCATTACATGATCATGAAAGGCAAGAGTTTGCTTAAGAAAAGAGGTAGTGAGTTTAAAGTCCACATGGCAAAACTACCATTGAAGCTCGATGGTTTGCCTAGATTTATTTATATCTATTATCCTGCTTGTTCACCTAACCCACTTATGGATCACGATTTTTCCTAAATAAATCTCAATGAGTTATAGTCTATGGTTTCGTATCAAAGGCACAAGAAGGACATAAGAAAGGTGTGATCTTGCATACCATGAAAAAGGTATATGATTGTCTGTATTGTGTCCCTTAGATTGAGAACATGTGATATTAGTAATTATTACTATTATTAATTGTGAAAAATGCAATTTGTGAATTATGAATATGGTTATTATTGATGAATATTGTATTCACATGTGATAAACTTGTTGATTTGACATGAGTATGATGATAATAGTCATTTACATTTAAGGGTGAATTGTGTAATGGGTGTTCAATTTTTAATTGAGAAATAATTTGACTATGAAACTAGTGTTATTAGTTAGAGCTGGGAGAAAACTTTATGTGAACACCTAGATCACTTTAATTGGACGTCGAATAGAGAAATAGGTTGCATAAGAAGTTTGCCCCAGTTACTGTCAAAAGTGTGTAATGCTCCATGGCATGTAGCATAAAGGCAACACGCCGCAGCGCATATATCATAGGTTGTGGTGTATTGTCCTCTTTCCTTTACTATTTTGTTAATTACACTTATTATGCAAAGGCTTTAATCAGTGAAAGATCTTATGCTTTAGCATACATTTAATTACTTTGATTTTTGAATTATAAAGGTATATTATCATGTTAAAAAACCTTAAAACTTAGATTATTTTGATCGGATGTCATATGTAAAAACAGCATACGCCGAAAGTTCACTTTTATGAACTGTCATATGACAGCATAATATGTCATATGCGTTGTGGCGTATGGTGGTCTAAGTTGAGATGTAAGGCACAAATAGGGAGTTATAGCTCTGTGCCACATGCCACAGCGCACCGCCCTTGTTATGGTATCGTTTGTCTGTTTTCAAAGCATATATTAAAGAATATGAATGCAAATTTCTTGTTTCTGCTGTGCATTGTTTGATATAAGGTTGATTTTAAATAATTTTAACCAAAACATTCTTGGGTTCCCAAGCCTTTTAAATAAATGTTCTTCTTTTTTATTGTTGTTGTGATATAATGATTTTGTTAGCCCCTCATAGCATCAGTTTGATATTAAGAGAGGTTACAAGGCACAAAAAGTAATGGGCAAAGCAAAAGCTAGGTTTGTGCATATCAATAGAGATCATCTCACCCTCTTGAATATGTGCCCTGCTTACAAGCAAAATAACAAGTGCTCATTTTTTTTTATGACATTTCTTTTGTATTTTTAATCCTTTGCTGTGAATATGTTTCTTGAAGTAAGGTGTATATATATATATTGTGTGTGTATGCCTTTTCAGATGAGGATCCCTCCTGACACTTAAAGTAAATAAGAATGTTAGATAACAAATACTGTACCTGCACATCATGGCTTGATTTTCCCTGAAGTTATGCAATACAGACTTCAACAGTAAGGACTGCTATATCTACATGACAAAATCTATGCTTGCAGGATATTTTATGCAGGTAGCTTAACTCACTTAGGCCACACAAGGCACTACTTGACAGTAAAAGACAACCAAGTTTGTGGAGATAAGTTGCTTTTAATATCCTTCTTTTATGTTTTGTTGTGTATCAACAAACAAGTAGGGGTACTCATATTCATTTTGTATTTACTATCGCAACATTCAAGCTTTCTCTCCTTGTATTTGTATGATTTTGTAAGTTTTTTCTTGTTTGTAGGTGGTGCACTTTTGCATTCACTAAATTGCTTGAACCACGAGCTTGAATGCTTCATCTCTCATCTATAATGAACATGTTCTAACTGGCAAGAATTTTTTGCAATGGACATGCAAAGGAGTAGATGTTGGTTGTTGCATTTTTATCAAACATAATTTAACAACCTTGAGTTAGACAAGTCAAAAATCATGTTCAAAATAGAGCCAGTGAAAATGTTATGCTCCGTCTATCCCAAATTTTAAGAAAAATTAAGGCAAAATTACATATACTAATAAAATACAATAATGACACAGTACAAACTTATTTTTTTATGACAAAATTATAAGCTTTTAAAAATACTCTTATATATTTAATTATTATGTTATAATATCATTTCAATTTTCTTTCCACATAAAGGGTAATATTAAAAAAGTATCGTTAATAAAATTTTATCTTGCTCAAATTATTTTATATTTTAGGATAAAAAATTCTTTAAAAGTTGTCTTATATTTTAAGATGAAGGGAAGGAAGTACAAACTATTTTATTTGACCTAGAGTAATTCAGTGTGTCTAAATTTGAGATGTGTGTCTACACCTATGAAGCACCAATACTTTAAATTACCTCACATATTTGAATCAATATAGTGTTCGATACCAATACTCATCGATACTTATTCATAGAATATTGAAATATTACTTTTTAATTTTTTAAAAAAATTATTTTTGATATGAATTCAATACTTCTAAATTACAAGTTGATACTTTAAAGCTAATACACTGAAGTTATTTTTAATAAATTAAATTTTATTAAATATTGTAATATTAATGTTTTTCTAATATATTTCTGTTATTAGCTTTTAAAGTCAAAGATCAAATTTTTCTTAAAAAAATAAGTTTTAGATACAATAAAAGGATAAGAATTATATTTTTAAATTATGAAAACGTATGAATATAACCTTTTGGCATATAAACTCTGAGTATGAAAATATTAAAAGAGACTAGGCGGTAAATAATTAAGTAGAGAGTGAAATAAAAGTATAATTAATGATTATGTTTTACTTGGTATTATTACAAATAACTATAAAAGTATGCTAGGTTAGATATTTTTTTAAATTAAAATTATTATTTTTAATGTTTTTATGATTTTTTATAAATATATTTGCACAAATAAAAAACGTATCATAATCTATATTTTTAAACATAAAAGCATCAACTTATTGGACATGTATCCGTATCAATATTCATGCAAGATAGGTCTACATTAATTGTTAACAGTCATTAGTTATACGTACGTCTACTTTATATCTAATTTGATGTTTTCCACATCATCATGTATATCACCAATAAAACACAACTTGGTACAGCATTATACTCTTTACGAACAATCATCCTTGTCAATAAATTTTTTAGAATCCATGTCGGCTGCGGAATCCCACATCACAAAAAACTGCCTCTTCTAAAACGATAATTCATTCAGCTAGGTGAGTAAAAGTCTAGGTGTGTGTTTGGACAAGGGAAATAATTGATTTTTTACCCCAAAATTAATTTTTTCAGCCAATTTATCCAAACAATTGAAAAGGGTCAAAAATTGATAATGAGACAAGACGCGTGTTTTCCCGTAAACTCCCTCCATCAGCTTCCTGCCAAAAATTGATCAAAAGTGTTGGAGAAAATTACAAAGAAAGGTACAACATTAAATAAAAATAAAATCAAACTTTCTTCTCTTAATTTTTTTAAAATAAAATTTAAATTTTGTATCCTTAAAAAATTAATATTTGGTATTTAAGAATTAAATTATATAGTAATTTATATAAATAAAATTAATTCTGATTAAATTATCCAAATATTTTCAATTCTGTTAAAATTAATTTTAGAAAAATAATATCCAAACAGAGTGCGTTATAACATAATCAATTATAATTAAAATCTACCACTTAATTAATTTTTTTCATAATTTATTATACTCAACTAAAATCTAAACGGACACTAGAATGTTGCACCCAAGTGTGATAGAAATGCATGATTCAAGAAAAATAATAATACTCCCTCTGATTTAAATTATAAACCACTTTTAAATAAAATCTCATATATTAATAAACATCATTAAATATACTTAACAATCTTATCTTTTCAAAACAAAAATACAAACTTTTAAAAAAAAAACTTATCATTTAATACATTAAAAAGAGAAGTGATAGAAATTAATTATAGAGAGAGAAAAAGTAACATTAAAGTTAGTGTATTTAATGAAATTTTAATTTACTCAAAATGTTTTATATTTTTTAATAAAATTTTTTTAAAAAAATATGTTATAATTTAAAAAGGAAAGAGAATAAAACTTTGGAATCAACACAGCACCGGCATGGCGCAAATGGGATTGTGAAAGTCTCAAGTGCAACCGGATTCGGTAATACAGTTCATACAAATATATCCAAAAGGGAATCGCACCCGCACTAGCTCAGGGCAGGTCTCCCTTAAAATAAACAATGGGGCTGTTTCTGTTTCGGGTCTTAAACATTTCTTTCTTTCCCCAGCGATTTGAATTTTCCTCCGGTGGGGGCTGTTACTAGTTGGTTTTCTCTCCAGCACAGGAGTGTTAGTTCTGTTTGTGTGGTTTATTTGTTGGACTTTTTGATGGGACAGTCAATTTTTTTCCTTCGGCCTTGTTTATCTGTTTGTTTTCTGTTAAAGTTTTGGGCTTTTGGGCTTTGCCTTGCAGCAAGAAATAAGTCAATCCATGGCAATGGTCATGGATATTTTATTATTTTTTTCAACGGAATTGGTTTGATAGAGTTAGGTTCCAGCCTTGTGCATTTAGAAATTGTGCAAATTTATTCAAAATACGTATTGCAGAGAAATGCTGTAGAAGGTTGTGAATGAACAGTTTTTCTATACGTGGTTGAGGATGTCTATGGATTGAGAAAGTCTTTGAACTTTAAAACAAGGCGACGAAGAAAGCCACGCAAATGGATAAGATAAATTAAGTCATGTCAGATAAAAAAATAAAAAATTAACAAGCAAGTGGTCTCTACATCCTGAAGGCGGGCCATGAATAATATTAATGAGAAAAGCCGTCAATCATAATGATTTAATCTCTCATGATAAGGCTCCTAATTTTACTGGTAAAGCTACCAAAGGGTATCTGGTGAAGCTTTTCATCAAGTTTTTCCGAGCATCTCTAATTAATCCACTGCAAGTAATGGCTTCATTGCAATTAACGAAAGCATCTACATCAAGTCTGGTCCATCTGGGCCATTCTCTCTAGCTCCTGAAGATAACTTGCAAATTGGATTTCAATAAATGTTGTGAGCTGGGTTGTGTCAATCGATCTTCATCCCATCCCTTCTGACCTTTTCATATTGATTGAGAACCATTTCCAAGACAAATTAATCTCCATCATTGGCTTCGAGAGTGAGTTTTGGATTAGCAAGGCTTCGTCCCATCAAGAAAGTTTGTTTGCATTGTGGTCTCACGTAGACTGTATATGTCTGGAAGGTCTGTTCAGTTGTTTGTGTGCAGCCTGGAGCTGTGCTTTGGATTATTTATGGAATAAGTAATATTATGGCTGTACGTTTTACTTTTTGTTTGTTTTGGTGAAATAGTACAAGTATTTTCAGGGGAAAAAGATTTCAATTCCCCCTTATCAGAGCGAGCCCTTTGAAAGCTTTAGTTTTATTTGTGCCTTCAATATTAATCACTCTTCACCCTCTTTCCGCAGCTTCATGCATGAACAAATTTGTATAAGATATATAAATGGAGGCTTGTTGAGATTGTGCAGGAGGGTTAGGTTTGGTCATATACATATATGAATCAATGGATGGATACAGATAAAGAACAACTGAACCGTGAAGTTGCAGGTTTCTGATCGTGCAAGTAATTTTAAGTAAGAAGTAAAGGAGAGGGACAGAGCACGGCTGCTCTTAATCAGGTCCCGTTCGCTTCAGACTCAAATGGCACCAGCTGCATCGCGCTGATTAGAACAAGAAGTCCATACGATTCTGTATGTCGTGTTAATTTGTTGTGTGAATTCAAAAGCGAAGCATCCGTGTCAGTGTCGATGTGGGCGTACTTGCGTTATTTGCATTCTTATCAAGTCATACGGGTCTCCTCGACCGATCATGTCATTTACCAAACAAACATGATTATTATTCAAAGCCCACCACCTCGTAGCCTATACAATTCACCAGATAAGTTAAACGACCCTGTGTAAAATTCCTCGAGGACGAGAGGGGACATGACAAGCAATTGGATTGAAGAAAAATAATATTATTAATTCTAGTCCCATCATTTAATGGATAGATACTTGATCAGCTCTAATAATTACACGGAATTCATATAATATATGAAGGTAGGGTCATCAAACATGTAAGCCACTGAATTAAAATATTGGGCGCTGCTAATTACTCCTATAGTAGAAGATTGTACCAACCGATTACAGCCGAGGCAGCAAAGTGATTTGTGCCACCACCTTAAGTTTTGGGAGGAGGTAGGGACCCGAGATTCCAGTCATCATTTGCAAAGTGTACTTGACCAATAAGCAAGGTGTTCACAGTGCTGAATACGGTAAAAGGTGAAATTAACGTCCGATTAGTTTCATGATGAAAGAACATACTACACATGATCATAATTATCACACCTAAAATTATTGGAGAGGAACGAAATCCCAGGTTTAATTAATGCAGGCGGAGGGGGACCAGAGGGAGACATGAAATGAAACTGGAAATCGGAAGATGATTGAGGGTGGGAGAAAACGTGCATGGGGGGCTGACAGGGTGCCACGTGGCGACGGTAGAGTGAGAGACCACCACCTGCCCTCCGACAAGTGTGTGCGGACGAAGCCTCCCTAGTGCCAATCATAATTTACAATTTCTCTTTCAGATTTAAAACCTGGCTCCTTTCTCTTTGCTATAATCTTCACTCCCTAATGCCAATTTTACATCCACCTCCGTTGTTTTCATATTTCATTTCTGTTCCCAAATTCCCTTGTCTACTCCTTTGTCATTTTTCTTTTTAATACAATTCACATATCTAAAAAAAAAAGCTCCTATCCACCTTCCAATAATGTTTTTTTTTAAATTTATTCTATTACATTGTTGTGCTTTTTAACTAGGTATCTCTTTTTCGCAATATCTAATTATTGCAGCCCCCTCGCCATACTTACTATCATTGATGATGAGGCCTCTTTCCTGTATGTTCTGATCCTTTTTTATTGTGATTTGCCTTTTACTTTTCAACAAATTCATGAAAATGACTTCTGATCAGAATATCTTGTTTCCACCATGACATTCATCTCACTTATGTCTCAAAAACATTGTTCGTTGATGTGACGCTGCAAGCACACTTATCTATAATGTAATAAAAATTGTTAATTCAACCTGGCAAAATTAGATAAAATAGAAGGGACTAATCCCTCAGCGTAATAAATTAATATTTAATTTTTTATTAAAAAATACTTACAAATGTGAAAATTTTTATGGAGAGAAATGTAATAAAATGAATTAAAAAAATATAAATAAAAATAAAATTATTAAAAAGGATAAATAATCACATTCATGAAAAATATAGGTAATTTAATTTATAAAATTGAGAATCATAATTTATAAAATTTTTTAAAGGTTTGATAATTTTTACATTTATAATATATATTAATGAGTTTTATCTTATTTACCATGAAAAAAAAAAATTTTGTTCATTTTATTGGATTTTTTCAAATCATTCCATTCTCTTTTTATAATCAAATGAAACTTTAGTAGACAGTCATATTTTTGAATAAAATTATTTTCAATAGGATGATATATACACGTGAACAATAAAACAATATTGTGAACTCATATTATTTTTATATATTAGAAAATATTAATTTAAAAAATGTTCAACGTAGAATATATGTATAATTGTAGAATACTTCCGTTATTCCACCTTTTCAAGAAATGAGGATGCAATATCTTTTTATGATTTTCACCCTTGGGTGGCGTTATGATAAATATGGTTAAAAATATCATTATATTTTTATAAACTTGAGGTCATTTATTAACTTTCTTAATTTATTCACTGCACGCAAGTGTATCCATAATCAAACCTGGATCCAGTAAGTAATCTAAGTCCACTCACTCAATGAGTGGGTTATATTATGCAATAATAATTTTTTAATTTAATCAAACAATTATAAAAGATTTTATCATATAATATTTAAAAAGTATTGAATATTATATTTTTAGAGGGGCATCATTTGTGATGAGTGTTTTCATTGCAAGGATTGTTGTAAAATTTTTGAAAAAAAATATATTTTAATAAGTTTTAAGTATGGATAAAATTTAATAATTACAATTGAAATTCTCGTTGAATGAATAGAATAAATTCACCCGTAACTATTGAGATGCAATATCATGTAAACCTCAAAGTATTACAAACATATGAAATTGGATATGAATTGAAAGTGAAGTGCGGTCGAAGATGAAAGGATGTCACGTCTTGATTTTTTGTACATTTGTTTTGATCTTTCGATTAATAGATCCTATTTTCCATTTAAAAAAAAAAAGAAAACGAAATGTGGCGTACATAGTTGACACCTACGGCCATGGTGTGGCCTGCGGGTTGCATTCACAGACGCGTGACCCGATCAATAAGTTTTCGTAGGGTAAAAGTATAAATCTGGTTACATATTATTTGTTTAAGAATACTTAGTAGCCTAAATTATTAGATGGTATGAAATAAATTATAAATTTTTAAAAACAAAATATCTAATAGCCTATCGTTAACTTTAGTATGCGAACATTATGCAAGACTCACAATGACACATGACACTCCACGTCAGCATGTATAAAGGTGCAAATTTAACTACAAATTATTTTTCAAAAAGTATTGGGTGACCTTTATTATATATAAAAAATGAACGATTCAACGCAATTCTATTAATTTTAACTAAATGTCATTTAATTTCATACTTATATGACCTACGATGAGTTAATCTCTTAAATCTTCTTGCCTTCATTCTCAACCTCAGCACGAGGAGAAGAGGTTCAAAGAATTTTTATCTAAAGGCATTTAAGAGGACAATGACAAGGAAGTAAAAGCTTAATTTTATTATACATGGGAGAAACTTGATTCTAGATTAATTTAGCAACGAATTATTTATTCTACTTTGTTGTCATTGTTAGCTAAAACTGAGAATAAAGGCAGAAAAATTGGAGAGATTGATGCATTGTGGGTTTTAAAAAAAATAATGTTTGATCAAAATTGGTGAGAAGGTGTTAAATAATTTGCTTTTTATAATAGAGCCCCAGCGCTCCTCGAAAAATAATTCTTAGCTAAATTTTCATCTTCACATATGCTAATGTAAAGTGCCACGTGTCATTACAGGCCCCACATAACATTAATCAATTGAAGTTAATGGTGAACTATTGGATGATTCATTTTTTAAAATTTATAATTTATTTTGCACTATTTGATAGTTTAAGTTATCGGATATTCTTAAAAAATAGTATTCCCTCCATCTCAAATTATAATACATTTTTAGATAAAATTTCATATATCAATAAATCTCATTAAATACACTTAACAACTTATCTTTTCAAAATAAAAATATAAACTTTCAAAAATAACCATCATTTAATATATTAAAAAAAGAATAGATAAAAATTAATTAGAGATAAAAAGGGTAATATTGAAATTGATGCATTTAATGAAACCTTAATCTATTCAAAGTGTGTTATATTTTAGGATGAAGAAATTTTTTTAAAAATGTTCCATAATTTAGGATGGAAGGACTATGTTATTTTACCCATTTTTGTATCCAATGTATTCTTGGCACAAACCATAAGTTTAGTGGTGTCTCGGCCAGGTGGCTGTCAAATTAAGTGTGTGTTTAGATTAAAAAAATTATAACTAAAGTTAAGATTCAATTGAAATTAGCAAACCGAGGTTAAAAAGAGTCAGTAAATGTAACATAATTTATATTTGGATATCTTTTTTTCAGAAGTCAGTGAGATAAATTGAAATTTATTTAGATGATTTAATGTAGAAGTCAGTGGAGATATTTAATGATAAAAATAAACCTAAATTTTTTTATTTATATTTTTGTTACTAATTAAAAAGTAAAAAATATTAAACTTAAAATTATAATTAATAACTAAAAAATATTAATATTTTTAAAAATATGTAATAAAAAATTCAATTCTAACTATATAATATTATCTAATAAAAAATTAAAATATTTAATTATGAAAAACTAAAAAAATTTGTTGAAGATGGAGACAATGAAGAGAGAGATCGTGACTTCTTGAGAGAGAGACCGAGACTATACTGGAGATAATGAAGAGAGAAAAGCAACATAAAAGGGGAAGGGATGACAACAACACACACAGTAGGAGATGAGAAAGCTGGGTGGAAGAAGAAGAAGAAGGGAAGGCTAAGGGGTAAGGGTGACTGCCACTGCTGAGCCCTGAGTTTATGACCGTGAGTAAGAGTAAGAGAGTACTCGAACTCGAAGAAGAAGAGGAAGGTTGAGGCCAAGGGGTGAGGCCGCGAGGGTGACTAGTGTGGTGAGCCTGAACCATGCTATAAGCGACAACCATGACTCCATGGGAGAGAGATCAAGAGTGCAAAGATCGAACAAAGATTGGGAAGAGTAGGGAAGATCAGAGAACGCATGAAAGAGCAAAACAGAGTAGAGCAAGGAAAAGCACGCATGACTTTAAACAGAGGCCTGAACATGTATGACTACATGGACAAAGATTGGAGAACGCATGGAAGAGCAAAACAGAGCAGATTGGAGAACACACACACACACACACACACACTACACGAACATCAATAGTTGCTCGGATAGAGCAAGAGTGGGAGGATTCTAACATTGTCATGGTCGCCGGATACAAACGAGAAAGAAGGCAGAGATGGCATAAAAGGCTTATGATTTTTGTCTCTTTCATCATCGGTCACCATTGAAGTGATTCAAGTGAACAAGAAGGAAGTTAGAATGGAGAGATTGAGTTGGGTGAAGGGCAATGGTAGGCAAGCTGGGTGACAGTTGACAACGTGAGAACTGAGTGACAGCATGAGACAAGAGGGAAAGGTTTTCGATTCACCTAGAGGTTGCATTAGAGTCGTCTAGAGAGTGAGTGATGAGTGAGGACTAGGCTGCAACTGTGTGAGGGGTGGAGAGAGTAGAGACTGAGACTTGAGTGCGACTGTGTAAGCAACACTGATGCTAACATTAATACCGAAGCCATGTCTGGTGGCTTTGGAGAAAAAGCTCATTCAAAACTTAACTGAGGTTGGAATATTTTGCTCATCCAATTTTTTTTTGACTTTTTTAATTAGCTCATTTTAATCTTAATTAGCTCATTCTAACTTCAGTTAAAAACTAATCCAAAAACACTCTAAATTTCGTGTACCTATACCTCTTGTTGGTTTCTTAACTATCATCATCCACGAGAAAAGTCAAAAACAACAGACTTCTTGTTACCAAGATCCTTTCGTTTTTCAAAGAAAAGGGGCGGAAAATGAATGGCTGGGTGAAAAGAGAAGAAAAAACTGGAGAGGACCAATAGCGCTGTCAGGTGTCAACCCAAATCATTAATTATTAACGGCGACACGACACTCCCACTGACAACGGTGTCCACGGAATGACAGGGAATAGTTAATTAATGGAGCGAGAATAATTATAATAATATTAACGTCCTCGTAACCGCAATTATATCATTATTTGTTAAGCAGAACAGGCGAATTCAAGTGGTGAATGTGGGCGGGGAACATGTCTAAACAAGAGGCGTCCGCGAGAAAAGGATATCCGACATGGTGTCGTCTGCAATTCCACAACGATCGGATCCCCAGCTTCGTATGGTTTGCGAACACATTCTCTGAATCTCAAAACGGGTGTGCCCACTCCTGACCTGCCGTGAACACCTACACTGCTCCAGTTCTTGACCGCATTTCTTATCATCACAGCTTCTCAACATGCTAGCAACCCCTAAATCACATCATGCCCGATTCATTCAATTAAGGAACTCTAATAGTCCATGCTACTGTTCATTCGTTTATATTCATATTTCAAAGAAAAAGGCCAAGATGGCAGAGCGGGTGAGTCAGATGTGGGAGAAAGTCAAAACTTACACCGAAACTTAGACGCGGGGGCCGAGGGAGAAGGAGCAAAACGCGCTGTGGCAAAGCGGTGCGAGGGGAGAATGTGACGGACGTAGGGAGGCGCGTGGTTATGGAACATCCATCGTCTTAAGTATTGCTGCTACACAACACTGGCGCACAATACTTGGAGATTCAAGAAGTGAGTTCATTTTGATTTTCACGGGTTGGCTGTGGCGCCCAACGTGCAGGGCAGAGGGCCATATCGCAATTGACATTCCTTCTTTTTCTATCCATCCCCGTGTCACTTCATGCATGCACACTCATTTCCCCACCCCTTCTCTCCTGTTTCGGACACCCTCTTCGCTACCAACGTCCACGCCTCTTTTATTATCATGCTCCTCCTATAAACTATTTCTTTATTAATTACTATTTACCATGCCCCGTCACTTTTCTCCTTTTTACCAATATATATCCCGCTCTCCTCCATTATATATTATATATATATATATATATCCCTTGCCGCACCTTCTCACACCCATAACACATCCCTCCGTTTCTCTTCCTCTCTATATCAACTCGGATACATACATACATATTGATTGCAGACATGTTTGTACCTTCCGTTCGAACCAAGAAAACATCGGCCGTTGGGATTCCCACCATCGACCTTTCGATGCAAAGGTCTGAGTTATCGGAACTGGCGGTGAGAGCCTGCGAGCAATATGGAATCTTCAAGGTGGTCAACCATAGGGTGCCTAAGCGGGTCCTCTTGAGATTGGAAGAGGAAGGCAATCGGTTCTTCTCCCAACCCGTCTCCGAGAAGCTGCTAGCCAGCCCCGCCGCTCCGTTCGGCTACGGTTCCAGGAACATTGGTTCCCACGGCGATGTGGGCGAGCTCGAGTATCTTCTTCTCCATACCGATCCTCAATCCATTTCTCAGGTTTCCAAAACTATCTCCTCAAAAGACCCTGCCAAATTCAGGTAATACTTCATTTTCTAGTGAGCATCAAGTGGCCTGCCAGTTATAGCTAGACTTCACTATTCTATACTCTACAACCTTAAATCTTTCACGACTTATGTATATGCGCGATACTTTCTCTATGCCCGGGGAAAAAAGGCCTCCTGTTTGTTTGTTTTGTTTTTTAAGGGCCGGGCAGGCTGGCGGAGTACGTGTGGAATAATGCTGATCATTATTTAATCGAGTTTAACAAATGTAATAAATGTTGTATTGATTTTCTGATTATAAGAACGTTTCAAAAGGAGTAAATCGCGAAGCAGTTGGAGTTAACGACAGCGGGTCCACAAACAAAGAAACTTCATAACAATTTTTTGCCTGTATGATATTAATTAATTCGGTGATGCCCGCTTAATTGCAAACGGCATTCAAGAAAAGGACACCTTTCATTTGTGAGATTAACAACACCGCATCAATTGAAAGAATACTTGCTTGATGGGGGACGAATCTTAGGGCGGAAGGGGAAGTTGGGTTACTACGGGTGTATTTTGTTTCAACGAAATGAGGATAGTGGAGACGAAGAGGTATGTAGAAATGAAGGAACATGTGCAGTTCCCACTAAATAAAATGGTCCAAACCGAACAGCTCACTCTACTGCATGGCAGTGTCTGAGACTTTAACATGACAAGAGATGAGCTGGTCTTGCTGGGATGGGATGGGAAAAGTATAGCCATAGAAGTAGTAGCCCTTTTTTGAAACTTGCATGGCATTGTGTGTGCGATCCTGAACGGTTTTGGTAACGTGGGGACAAGGGCCAAACGGTGGTGGTTCCCCACTACAGTTTGTCTCGGGTCAATCTATTTATAACATAAAGCGCTGAAAGCTTTTAAAAGGAAAAGCGGACAAATAAAACCTGAGGGCCACGTTTATTTCAAAACCGGGCATAAAAGAAACAACAAATGCACAACTTTTCTAGCTCATAAAATATCTTATGAAGACTGTGATATATTTATTTTTGACAACTCGTCCTTAATTGCATAAGTCACATGACTTTAAATATAACTGAATTTTAATCTTTTTTGTATGGTTATCCCGTGTCGTTGGATTAAAAAGGGGGGGGGGGGACATCAATTTTGTTATCAGTCGACGCTGGGTCGAATCATGGTCAATTATACGGGCAGACGTAGGCTTAGGCAATGAGAAACTAAAGAGGGGTACGTAATGCATGGCGTTGCAGTTGTGCGGTGAATGAGTACATAGAAGCGGCAAGGGAAGTGGCGTGTGAGATACTGGAGCTAGTGGCGGAGGGATTGAGGATTCCGGACAAGATGGCGATCAGCAGGCTAATCAGGGACGCGCACAGTGACTCGGTGCTGAGGCTGAATCACTACCCTGCCACTGACCCGTGCCATGATGAAGTGGTGGCCACTAATAGCATCGGCTTTGGGGAACACTCTGACCCTCAGATCCTCACCGTCCTCCGCTCCAACGACGTCAGCGGCCTGCAGATCTCCACCCAAGACGGCCTCTGGATCCCCGTCCCCCCCGACCCGTTCGAATTCGTCGTCATGGTCGGCGATTCCCTCCAGGTTTCCTCATCAATACCCAAAATCTCTTTTAATTTATTTCTTTCCATGTTCCCCCGATTGACACTTGTTGGTTTCTGGAACCATGCAAGGCATTGACGAATGGGAGATTTAGAAGCGTGAGGCACAGAGCGGTGACGAGCGGGAGCAAGTCCAGAATGTCCATGATATTCTTTGGAGCGCCCGCACTGAATTCCTGGATCACTCCCCTCCCCGTGTTGCTGTCCCCACACCAGCGGCCTCTGTACAAGCCCTTCACCTGGGCTCAGTACAAGCAGGCCGCCTACTCTCTCGCCCTCCAACACGCTCGCCTCGATCTCTTTAAAGCTCCAGACTCTCCCCTCCTCATTTCTGCCTCTCCCTGATCCCTCCCTATGTTCTGGCTATTTTCCATCTCCATTTTGCTGGTGTTCTTCTTCTTCTTGTTTCAATAACTATTTTTGAGCGTCTCCCCGTTAGTTTTGTGTAAATCTCACCTCCTAGATGAGGCAATATGTAAATTTCTGTTGCCATGCCATTGGCCATAAATTAGTTCGGAGCCGTGCATGTTGAAGTTCATGACAAGAACCCAACGAACCTCGTCTTAGAAAGAGAAGTTGAGTTTAATTCGCTCGTTCAATGCCGATCTTACTAACTTTAACAAATCATGATGAATCCGCAGCTGCTTTCTGGTTTAATTGCAGTTAAGTACCCATTCAGTAGATTTAGCTTGGACTGGTTTCTCTGATGCCAGGGAAACACAAGGTTCGGGTTTTGATTGCAGTAATTAAACCCCTATGTCCATGGCATGCACCCATGACTTCCGGTCCATAATATTTCATTCATTCATTTTTTTTAAAATAGTAAGATTCAGATATTTGGAGATGACAATTAAGGGAATTGGACTGGGTTTAATGGAACTTGATGACAATAGTGTCAGGGCATGTGAAAGTGGGAATCAATTGGGGAGGGGAACAAGCCAAGTGTCGCCTTCAATGTAGTGGGTTCCAAGAAATGGCTGAGCCTCTTGGTCGGTGAGTATGTGCGCCCATGCTACCCTTCCTGTCAAGTTAGCCCCAGGCCCACTGCACCTGTATTCACCATAATACACTCTCCTGCAATATACACGCACCAAACATTTATAATACGTGTATAAAGGGGATGCGCTTAGATGGTGATATTGAGAGTGGGGGCCATAATGACGATTTTTTTTTTTTGGAGGTGGAGAGTGGTGTAAGAATGAACTCACGAGTCGCGCTTTTGGTCACCCCAGTCACTCCAGCCTTGGGGCACAATAATCTTGTCCATGAAGGTGTAAGAGAAAACAACTCTGGAGTAATCGCCCCACGCTCTTCCCAGATAAGCTCGTCCACTTCCCGTTATCACGCAACTCTTAAACGAAAACCCGCTTTCTAACGACGCATTCGTGCGCTTTTGAGCCGTGATGGACACCGCCTTCTTGGCTATTGAATTTAGATAACAGTTCTGCGCGTCAAATGTGTTCAATTTATTTTATTTTATTTTATTTTATTTTTGCTAACAACAAATGGGTTCAATTATTTACGGGTTAAGGTAAAGATAGAGAGGACGAAGCCCACATTGGAGTTGGGCTTTGCTATAGGCCATCCAAAAAGTGGAGAAGGGACTGAAAGCGGACCTCGTAAAGGGATCTGCCGGAGCCGAAGATGAAATCAACAGAGCCTTGGATGAAGCAATTATTGAAGTAGTGAAGTCCTCTATGGTCGTAGAGGGTGTCTTGATCCCCATAGAAGCTGCAGTTGTAAAATGCAACTTTGGTCCCCGAGACACGAACTGCTACGGCTTGTTCTCCCGCCTTTCCCACCTCGTGCGACGCCGTGTTCTGTTTCACCACGGAGTTCAACAAACCTGATTATCAATTCTTCACTTTGCTTTTCTTACTCGTCAATTTTCTTTCTTTTTCTTCTTTTTTTAAAGAAATCTGGCTTGCTTTCTTTTACTCGGTCTCTCTGGTATAAATGCAGCATGATTAATTACTTGAAAGCTCGAGTTCTGAGGAAGTAGGGGTACCTCAAATTTGATGTTGACGGCAACAAAATAATTAGCATCGACGGCAACGGTGGCACTGTGGAATGTGCCGAACGGCATCCCATCCCTTCCGATGACGGCCGCCGTATCGTTCCCTGTAATAGTTGGCGGCTTCGTAGCGTCGCCTATCAATGTTATGAACTCCATATTTCTGGGTATCACGATCTTCTCCCTGTTTTCGTCATCCCAGGTTAGTAGATACTATTTATTTCCCCATTTCAAAGTTCAATTTAACTTTTCCAACTATATCTGCACCTATTGTAGATGATACTGGTCATTAATATTATAACTCTCGCACCTGTAAACACCAGGTCCGATCGACACGATAACCCTCCTAATGTTGCGTGGCGGAATGCTGTCCAGCGCTTGTCTAATGGTGTTGAAGTCACCACTGTCGTCTTGGCGAACATTGATTTTAACTGTGTTATTCCCGGCCATCCCCGGCTTCGAATCAGGCGCTTTAACATTCCATTGGGTCTTCAAAAGTGTCGCCTTTCGGTAATTCTTGAGGTTCCAGGAAATCCAGTTCTCATAATCTGTACGCTTCTCTGAGTTCCAAGAGGGCTCGCAAGAGCAGCGTAAAAATGAAAGCAGCAGCAGGGTAACTTGGATGAGAGTTTTGGGTGCCATGGCTGTGTTAATATAATACTGCTGCAGCAAATGATGATGGAATAATTTAAAATGCCCAGCAGCGGTGGCTTACTAAGCTAACCCGAACTGTTCATTGCAGAAAAGAAACAATGAGAGGCACGTTATCCTGTTGAATTAATGGAGCAACTTAGTGAAGCAGAACCATATATTGTGGTGGGTAGGACACGTGAGAATAGACCCTTTGGTTTTGTGAGAGAGGAGGAAGAGGATGAAGACGGAAGGATAGCAGTGGATGCCAAGGCATTTTGTAACATAAAAATGAGGATGAGGGATGACATAGGGGTGTGTCGAGTACCTTTTTTTTTTTTTTGGCCAAAGGTGTGTTGAGTACTCATTAGTCATTGTTCTTATGAAGTCTGCCAAATTAAGATTGATTTTAACAATTAAAACTTAAAAAATTAATAACTTGTAATTTTTCATTTAATTTTTTATCACAGTAATACTTACAAGACTAATTTACTTTGAATTATGTACTTATTAAAATAAGAATAAATTAGTTCATTGGCTAAAAAAAATCTTATACCTAAAAAATATGAACTAAATTTTTAAAAATTTAATAGTGTGGCTGATTCATATTGATATATAAAAAATTTATTATTTTAAAGGTTTGAAAATTTATAAAGAATTTATCATTGATATATAATGATATATCATTAACAAATATAATAAATTAATTATAATGTAAAATGTAATAAATATTATATTATTTATTTGATTTAGTCATATAATATGAATTATATATGTAAAAGCTCTTAAAATAATTAATTAAAAATAAAAACTGTAATAAATAAGAACCATTCATCCATACTAAATTTGAACGACGTAAATTAGCGCTTTTAACAAAATTCCATACTGGGAGGAGTCTGGACCCCAAATTCACTCCCTTCATTTTGCAAGGCACATTCACTAGAAACCAAAATTCAGCGCTGCCGTGGATTCCAAGCGTCTGCTCCATCTGTCGGGGCTGTATTCCATTTCCACGATACATTTTTTTAATTTATAACTCTTATTGCGTCACGCTTATCCAAGCATATCCATCACTTTTTAAGATATTTTTCTTTACAGACGCGATTTAATAAATTATCTTTCAAACTCGACTAAGGGCATTAAAGAAAGGGAGGATCATAAACTTACTCTTCTCATCCTATTTAAAGGATATAGAGAGGAAAAAAAAATAATTTTATTTATAAAATATTTATTAATTTTTAATACTCTTCTTTATATCTTTATCTTTATTAAGTTTTAAATAAAAATATTAATAATAAAATTTAAAAATATTGATTAGGAAGTAAAGATGAAAATTTATTAAATTTTAAAATAAAGTTAGTTACATTTAATGTTTTTCTTAACTCTGGTGATTTATAAATAAGACCATAAGAAGTATTTGTAGATAAAGATTAATAATAAATTTCATTTGAAAAAACATGCACATATTTTTATTTTAACTGCACTTTATTTTATATTGATTTTTATTACGAATAAATTTTTTATCAGGATTTTGAGTGTGATTCTCTCTTGATGAAATTTATCCGTGAAATTTTTTGTATTTTATTTACACGAATAAACTATTGATCGGGGGATCTTTATTTCATGAGATTGGGTACAACCTCTAGGTATGTATTGATTTCTTGCAGTGATCATTTTGGTTTAGCATATTAATTCACGCAGTACTAGAAAAAAATAAAATTAGTGACTGATAAATTTATTATTAATTTTAAATTTAATGACAAATCAATCATCACTAATTTTTGTCACAAATTTAACGACAAAAATGAATCAGTCACCAATTTAATAATATAAAATATTTATAACTAATTAATAAACTTCAATCATACTTTATTTTATAATTAAAATTTTTTGGCATGTCCAATCAGTGTCATGCCACCTCACAACTATACATTACTCACCACTCTGTCATGTCAATAATTTATTTTAATTCTCTTTAAATATAGTGTTATCTCCTGTCAAACTTAAAATTTCTCTCTTTTTATATATGCCTTTTGCTTATTGAGCTGTGATGGCTTTTCATTTTTCATGTGCAAATATATATTGCTTAATTGAACACATATATTTAACTTAAATATAATGAATTTTTATATGTTTAATATATTATTATTTAAATATGTTGATAATATATATTATCATATACATACACATTTACAGATATAAATATACAATTCAATTGTATTTATTATTAGTTAATAAATATATTATTTAATATTGAATAATATACATTATCAAAATAAATATTTTTATATATCATTTTATATTATCTATGTTATAATTAAAATATTTTTACATGATAAAAATTTTATTTTATATTTAAATTACATAATAAAAGAAAAAATTATTTTTTATTTTTTATATAATTTTATATTATATATTTTTCTATTAATATCTTGATAATATATATTATCATATACACACACATTTACAAATATAAATATATAATTCAATATTTATTATTAGTTAATAAATATATTATTTAATACTGAATAATATATATTGTCAAAATAAATATTTTTATATACCTTTTTATATTATCTATGTTATAATTAAAATATTTTTATAGGATAAAAAATTTATTTTATATTTAAATTTACACAATAAAAGAAAAAAATTAGTTTTATGTTTTATATAATTTTATATTATATATTTTACTTGTAATAATAGAAAAATTATTTGTGTAATTATTTAATTTGGTAATTTAAATTTTTTTCATGTGAATCTCTCTATGTATATTATAAATTTTTTAATAAAATATTCAAGCTCATTTTATTACTTTTTTAATTAAAAATATCTGTCACTAATATAAAAATTTAGTGATAAAAATTAGTGATAGATTTAAATCGGTTGCTAAATTTATAAAAGTTGATTAAAATGTGATGATGTCCTATATCCATCATAAATTTATGTAATCAATGACATATGTTAGTCTGTAACAAAATTTTCATCACTAATACTTATAATTATCCAATCCGTTACTAAATGTCTGTCATTAATATTAATTTTTTTTAGTTGTGATGTCTCTCGGTCTCTCCCTGCAAACACGACTATTTATCTACTATCCATATTTTGTTAAATGAGATTAACAATTCCGAGAATGAAGAGAGCTACCCGGCAAGCAGGGGCTTGATTGATTTAGAGTTGGGTCCAATCCTTCTAATCCTATTGATAAAGTAAAAAAATAATATTTTTTTATTATATTTATAAATTATATTATTAAATTTTCATTACAAATTTTTTCATTTAACTTTTATATAATGTTGTAGAGAAAAAATATATTATTAAAATATATATATTTGATAAAGATAGAATGAGAAATTATTGAATCTTTAGATAAAGTTAATAAATTTTAAAATTTTAATTTAAATAAAATTTATTAAAATATTTATAAATAAGATCAAAAAAATATATACCATCAATCCCCACGTACTGTGTAGAAGAAGAGAGTAGCAATACAGCGCTCCTTTTTTCCCCTAAAAAACTAATGGAATTGACTTCATTATAAGAGCGAGCAAGAGATCAATAATTGCATAGCTGAGGACAATACACTCTGGATTGTTAAAATAATTAACGACGAGTAATTTTAATTTGGAATAATATCGAAATGAAAAAGATAAATTTTCAAAGAGAGAATAATAAAAAAACTCCAAAATGATTAATTAATTTAAGTTAAATCCCAACTATCAAACTCTAAAAATTTATAATTCAATCTCTCAATTTTATCATTATATTGTGATAAATTTATAATTTATTTTTTAAATTTTAATATGGTTAAATAATAAAAAATTATATTTTTTCTGTTAAAATTTAAAATATAAATTATAAATTCATGATAATAGTGTTATAAAATTAAAAAATTGAGTTATAAATTTTTAAAAATTAATGGTTAAAATTTAATTTAAATTAATTGATGGTTTTAAACTTCAGATGTCATTCTCCCATTTTCAAATTGCAACGGATACACAATGTTGGTTATGAATTGGAGTGAAGCAAGATAAGCAAGAAAAGGTGTTAATAAATTGAGGGTGGGTATTCAGTCGGGACTCGGGAGTGGCAAGCAAGGGGGGTCCACAGCACTGGGGTGAAGCTAATGAAACTATGAAAGCATTGATATTGGGACGTGACGTGGGGGGTGGTCGGCGATCACTCAGTGTTAGGCCCTCCATTGAATGAATAATGAGCACTGCTCAGCATCCTACTCGCAAATTCATATTTTAATTTCCAAATCACACTGGCTTCATATATTTCTTTTTCAATATCTTCCAACAAAAATATTATCATCGTTAAACACTTTTAAATAAAATTATATATATTAATAAAATTTGTTAAATATATTTTATAATTTATTTTTTTAAAATATAGTTATAAACTTTCAAAGACTTTCTACATTTAACACTCCATTTATAATGTAATATTAAAGAGAGAAAACATGAAAAGAATAATAATAAAATAACATCATTAATAAAATTTATTTTTATTAAAGTATTTCATAATTTAAAGTGGAAGAATTATATACGGTCTAATAATTTGATACCATCGTCTAAAAATTTATTTAGTTATTAAATAGAATTAAGCTCGTTTCAAGTCCGAAATTTTCTGGTTATGCCCGGCTCCCTTAAATCGAAATAAATAAATCTGAATACGAGGAATTAAACTAAATATGGGAAACTGGATCGGAAGATCGATGGAGTGAATGTCATATCACATGTGTGACTGAGTGGAGAGGACCGGCGCATGATGCAAGGGATGACGACCACTGCACATGGGAATAGAAGAAGCAAGCATAGTTGACTGCCTAATTACGTGTACACAGTCGAGGACTCGACTGACGTAGCAAGACTGAAAAAGCTTTCAAAGGTTGCGGCCCTTCATTAGTGCTCCCAATGAGAAACCCATTGAATTTTAACCACATACTCCCACCGCGTTTACATATAAAATATTTTTAATGCGTATTAATAAAAAAATATTATTTAATTAAAATTACATAAAATTATAATAATTGTTCAGTTTTTTGCTTCTAATAATATTATATAATTAATATTAACGTTTTAATGAGTAAAGTTTATAATTAATATCTCTTTTATTTTTAAAATATAAGTAAAATTATTTCATTATTTAAAAATATTATAACATCCTTTATATTTAAGAATAAAATAAGTTTTTAAAAAATATTTTATATAAATGTAGGGAGTATTAATTAATTATCCCACGATATGCTCTCGAAGCAGTCTCACTTTTCATTCATTACTATCGTTCTTGTGAAAAAAAAAAAAAAAAAAACATGCTTCGGCTCCCTCCATCACGTTAATTTTCGTGTCACTTCCTCTTCTAGACAAGTAGATATTTATATATATATATTATCTTTTCCATCCTAAAGGTAAAGTTAATGAATCTTATATTTATTAAAGAATAATAGTTATATTTTAAAAATTGTTTAAAAAATATGTAATATCACAATTTTGTTCTTTGCAATTAATCGCGATAAGAAATTGTTCTCTATAAATTCAAATGATAATAAATGAACCATGAGTAAAATTAAAAGAATATTAATTATCTTATATTAAGTACAATAATTTTTTTTTTAAGTTTGTCTTTATATTAAAGATGGGAGGAAGTATAATGTGAAATCTTGACGGGAACGTCGGGAAATAAAAGATATGTATACCAAAATCGGAGCACCGCAGAAATCAAATCTTTTGCCACACAAGCATGCTCCATTTTTTTTCCTCCATTTTTTTAATCCTAACCATTTAAATTATTTTATTAAATAATTTTTTAAATGATAAAATTAATAAAGAGTGAGGACAGGGGAAATGGAGGGAAATTGAGGACAAAAAAAGTGAAGAGACTCCAAATCGGTGCATCCACATACACGCAGCATTAATTAATTTCTTGATCAGTATCAGTACGTTATGCTAGTTGATAGGGGTCAGAAAAGATCAGTCAATGTAATTGTTGAAGAAATAGACAAATGATGCTACACATGCATCGCAGTTTATTTTGGGGAAAAAAAAATCAATATATAACTACGAGTCGTCCGCGAACTGCTGTTGCAAGAAGCATATGTTCTCGTAAGTCCACAGATCAGCATTGCCTTCTTCAAATGCCTGGAACTCTGGCAGATACTCCAAGTGACGATTCCCTGAGCTGCAGGCTTCTTTTGTTTCTGTAGAGTGAGTGCGAGAGGAGGTATCGTCGTCCCCGCTGGCCATGGAATGATCAGACAGAGAAGTAGATTCCACATGATGCAGCGGCCGGGAGCAGTACTGGCTGCAGGGCGATGCTGTTCGAGATGACGAGGCCTGGATTCGTTCCACCAAGCGAGGAATCCATACGAAACGCAGGGCGTCTCTAAACTGTTTGCTGTTCACGTCACATTTCATTTGTTTGGCCTGCTTCACCACTCGCGTCCTCCAATAGTTCTTTATCTCGTTGTCCGTTCTGCCGGGCAACTCTTGCGCTATTTTCGACCATCTTTCCATCATTTCAAATAAAAATATCAGCATCTCTATAGACAAATTATAGAAATTAAAGAAGTCAAAATCATATTATAACTAGGTACCTATTTCCCCATCGGGAATGGAGATCGAGAATTAAGAGCTGTTCTTGGAGAGAGATATTGCCGCGCCGCACATTAGGACGCAGGTAGTTTAACCATCTTAATCTGCAGCTCTTACCCGTTCGCTTCAGACCTGTCAGTACGTGCATATCAGCATCCACAATATGATCAGTTAAAAAAAAAACAGAGAGAACAGAGGCGGAAGAAGCAAGGGTTTAAGAGGACGAGGGCATGCATGCCTGCGGCGCGAGCGAGGGAGTTCCAGTGGCCTTCGCCGTGAAGGGAGATGTAGTTAGCCAGAATAGTATCCTCTTCCTCTGTCCATGGCCCTTTCCTGATTCCCATCTCTTCTTCGCTTCCTGAAGACCCACAATCTGACATGCTTCTCGACATCTCGACGCCTTTGCACTTGACATTCATATTACAATAATCAATCGCTTGCTGCTCCATAGATTATATATATCTCTATAGTAATATACCCCTTGAGAGAGAGCGAGGGAGAGGCAGCTGTTTTGGAGGTTAATGCTTTGGCTTGGATTGTCAAAGAAGGATGATTATATAGGGATGAGCTGAGGGTGGCATGATTATTTAGGAGTAAATGCACTTGAGGGTTTGAAATGGACAAGCCCGTAAAGTGCAGGACTGCGGCAGCCCGCGGAAATTGTTAATTGATTTTATAGGATTAAATTAAATTATACTGGAATGTTTTGGGGTTTTAGACTTTGACTGTGGCACTTGTGGTTGACCTTCTGACTTAGTTCACACGCATACGGGACAAGTTTCCAAATAAAATAGCAATCTTTGATATTACTGGAAGTCAACTACTGGTTTGCAGCAAACGCTACCGGGTCAGACTTCTGATTGAAAAAATATTAAAAGAAATGAAGAAAGGGTGTTGAATCGTGAATGTGGCCAATTTTTGCAACTTGTGCCAAATTCTCTCGCTGGGTCACTGCCAGCCGCTGTCTGCGCTACAAGGTAAACTCCCCCTTTAAATTCTAGTTTTCAAAAACAATACTGTGTGGAAGAAAAACAGCATAAGGCAAAATAAGTGATTAAAAAAGAGAGAAAATACTAACAGTCGTATAAGGAATTAGAATCCTTTAATCTTAATACTTTTAGTTTCATCACAAAATTTTTTTATATTAAACTTTTAAATATTGACAAAACATTATCAAATGTTGACTTATTAAATTTAATTTTTTAAAATAATAATGATTAATAGAAAAAATAATCAGTTCAAACTAACTATATTAGGGTTAAATGATTAAAAATATAGTACTTTATATAATTAAGAGATTAAATTAAAACCTTATGTAAAATTAAAATACCAAACTATTCTTTAGCCTAAAGTGAATAGCATTTGGAATTTTAATTTTTTAAAAAATATCTTCTATTTAACAACGAAGAGAGGGGGAAAATATTTAAGAAGTAAAATAATAAGATATAATTTAAAAAATCATTAATAATTTATTATTATTTTTAAGACATCTTATATTATAAAACATGAAATAACTCAAAAAAAAAAAACATCTATCCTATTCTTTATATGATATATATTTGATAGTGACGAACCTTTAGTTTTCGGCACATATGAAACATGACTCCAGCAGCCCTTGGTTATGTCTGTGTTTTCCGTTGAGAACGTTCCAGAGATAGGATGATTAATTCATGACTTTTTTATTTAGTTTTAGGTTGACTGGCCCACTTCAGCAAAAGTGGCATGCTTCTAATTTCCACGCGTCTGTAGAGTTGACGAGCAGCATGCCAGCATCTTACCCAAGTCCTACGTTGTTTGGTTAATTACGTGCGCCCTCTCATGAATTCCATACATCGCTGCCATTTTAGCCTACCAAATTTAATGCCAGTATATCACTAGTTAGGTTATCATTCTTTTGAAGATTAGTTGAATAATTGATCCTGCCCTATATTTATTATCGATTTATTTTATCCGTGCTGGCTTGCGCCTTATTATAGAGAGTATACAGCAATCAAAATTCAAAACTTCAGTTTTTTCGTCGTCTTTAGCAATGCTAATTAATTAAACATTTAAAACTCAGTGCGTATCTTGCAGACTCGATCCCAAGTAAGCCGATCTTTATATATATATATATATATATTTCAATTTGAGTCTTAGATTATACTCTCTCCTTCTCAATTTATAAAATACTTCTAGATAAGATTATATATATAAATAAAGTTTATTAAATACACTTTATAACTTTATTTTTTCAAGATGAAAATATAAATTTTAAAAAATACTCTTCATTTATACTGCTTTTGTGAAAAAATATTAAAAAGAGAAAATATATGAAAAGAGTAATATTAAAAAAGTATTATCATTTATTTTTGTCAAAGTATTTTATATTTTGGAATACATAATTTTTTAAAAAATATCTTATAAATTAAGACAATGGAGTACTATAAAATTATAAATCTGAAGAGGCTATCGTGCCTGTGTTTAGAGCTCGTGTATTATTCAGCAAATTTGATGGGCCTGTTCAAAGCAACCCAGGTGAGGACGAAAAATTTTAATCTGTACACATTAATTGAGTCATGATGTCCAAATTAAACTAAACTAGCTCAGCCAGGGGCACTAGCTTATTATGTTGTGATCGATAATCTTTTAAGCATAAGGACGCCAGGCCCAATAAATCACGCAACCATATATTTGTGTAATTTTTATTAAGACTTTAGCGTATGTAGCCTATGCTATAGGATTAAACCAAGCAAATAATTTAATATTTATTATATTTTACATTATGATTAATGTATTATATTTGTTCATAATATAATATTATATATCATTGATTTGTAAATTTTCAATAATAAGCTCCTTACTTATCTATAATAAATCCCATATATAGCAATGTGACTCGGTCATATTTTTTAATTTTTAAAACTTGGTCTATATTTTCTGAGCACAATATTTTTTTTAGCTCAATTTATCCATTTTTATTTCACCCCACTTTTTTTTGGTCCTGCTGTAGAACCATTTTCTTCCTTTTAACATTTAAATTAAAAAAGATTCGAAATGATCCTGCGTTGCCCCGGTGGGAGGGATTTTTTTTTTTTTTCTAATCTTTTTAATTAACGCTGACGTTTTTTTGGTCCGATGATTAAAGCTTGCGTTCGAGAAAATAGATCGAGGCCGATCGCTATCTCGTTGGCATTGAAAAGGGAGAAGACAGGAAAGTTATCTCTTTTCTACTTTTCTATCGGCGGGATAAAAGCACGTGGATCAATGTTTCGAAATTGCTCCAAATTTTTAATTTAAATTTTGTGGAGATGATATTCATATTTTTTTTATTTTATGAAGTTTTTTAATATTCTCATTTATTTTATTAGTTTTATAAACATACAATCTTTTTTTTTATTAAAAAATTTCATGAAATTCATGAATTTCATTTTCAAAGGATTTTTTTTTCGACCTGGAATTTCAAAGGATTTAAATAATATATTTTATCATTTGAAATCAAAATGCACTATATTCTTTTGGACTAGCAAATTCATCCGCAGAGTCGCAGAGCCGCTGTGTGGGTTTCTGGCAGGTTCCAACGAGAGAGGGGTCTAAGTCAACTAAGTAGCGAACAATTTGTGCGAGAGAGGGGACTAAGTCAACAAAGTAGTAAACAATTTGTGAAAGGCTGCCAGGATGATGCTCTGAATCTGGAACACGGTATCGTTATACTTCTCATTCTCATTCTCATTCTCATTCACATGGTGCCATCCAAAGTGGCCCGTGGGGTTCCCCCCAACCAAAAACGGGTCCACCTGGCCCCGTCAAAAAGTCAAAATTGCATTTAATCCTTCTAAAATTTCAACTTGTACCCCATTCATCTATCCAATTTTTGCTCCTTTTCCCGTAGGCCATAGTAGTTACTGCTGTTTTTCTTTTTTTTTTTTGTTAACTGTGTAATAAGTTTTAATTTAATATATGTTCGTCATGTAAACAATAAATATTAGGCGTGTTAAAAATATTGAGCTTCACTTAAATATAAAAGATATATAAGATTTGATAGAACAAATGTTTTTAATTTTTTTTTTGAAACGTAAAAGGATTATAAGTCTAATTTAAAAGTAAAATTGACTGTAAAAGTGAAAAACTATGAGTGTAGAATGCAAATCTTTGATTGAGTGTTGACTGTCCTTATTCTGTCTTCGTATTCTATTTATAGTATCAAAGTGGTGGTAGCTATTACTTTAAGACCTAGAATGTTCTGCCAAAAAATCAGGAATCCCGCAAAACTCATTACACAGTCTTTACTCAGTGTTCTCCATTTTTGATAATCAGCCGGTCTCATCGAGATACTTGAGCATGATGTCCGTAGATTTTAGAGTCACTTAGGATCATGTCTTTATGTGCCAACGGTTCAATGTTTGTAACTGATGAGATTTTCGCATGTTTATTCTATCTTGGCCTTTGAGCTCAGGGTCAGCCCCTTTGTTCGGATTAGGTCTGACTTTTTAATTATTCAACCCAAATAGCTTTGTAGCCTATCAAGCGACGTTTCATATTTTAGTCCAAACAATATATATAATTATATTTATTGAAACCACTGTTTATATTATGCATAAATTTACCCCACCAATTAATCTTTCTTTGTCCTTGTTGCTTAACACAAGTACATAGGTTATAGCAAGTAATATAATGAAAGTAAATTATTATTTCTTTGAGGATATGTTCAAAAACAATGATTAAACAAAGGATGAAGTTAATTTAATTAAGTTGAGCCACACATATTATGTAAAAATAATTTTGTAAATTAAATTAACACTAGAAAATAAAGAAAAGTAATTTATTCACAAACTTCAAACAAAAATTGGGACCTAAAATTATTTTTTACCCTTGCATTTCATAACACCAAAATTACCTTCTTTCATAAATGTTTTTAATGAAAATAAGTGCTAACATAGGGCTCTAAAAATACTTGAATAAGTTCTCTCAAGTTATGAATAAGTGTTTAGTTAAATTAATTACCCAATCTCTTATTACAGTTAATAAAACTCAATTTTAAACACCAACCCTAATGTGGCTATACAAAACTTGCAAGTATATTTCCATCTTACTAGTAAAACCATCCATTTAACATGCAAGTATCAAGTTCTTGTACAATTTTATCAAAGTTTTACACCTATCTTAGCCCTCTCAAGCATCAATTAAGTGAACCTAACATCTAAATGGTGGCTGGTCACTTGAAAGCATTAAGAAAAGAGTAAAATAAACATATACATATATATAATTAATTACAAAAAGAGAGGAGGAATATAATGTTAATCTATACAAGGGTTCAAAATAATTCTAGAGCAAAGAGCTTAGCTACTCATAAACATCAAAGAGCTACAAATACACAAGATATTCATAGCCATTACAAGAGTACAAGAAGATAATGGAAAAGAAACAAAGGAACCAAAGAAACGGAGCTTCAAATCTCTTCAAAGTTTCAACTCTTGGCCCCAACTCATCCAAGACTCAAACCCTAGCATAACAAGGCTCGTAAAAAATTTTCAAGTGTGTAGCATCCGTTTTGGGTCGAGCTCTCAGCATATATATGTCCTAACCAATCAATTTCTAATAAATAAAATACAGTATTTTTCTAACAGCAGTGAAAGTCGCGGCTTTTTAACGACTTTGACAGTTTTAAACTGTTTTCACAATTAACAAAACTTATCCTTTTTATACTTAATTTTTTTATCCAAAAGCCTTTCAAAAATATCAACAAAACTTCAGAAATGCATCTAATTAAGTCTTAAATTAAAATAACATGTAATTAAGCTAAAAATGGAAACCTAAAGTAAAATGCACATTTTTTTTAATTTGGGCAATAAAAGTATATACAAAGGAGGCAAAATGGATTAAAATCTAATGAAAATATGATGAAATGATGTGAAATTCTAGAGGTTAACTGCCCTCATTCCTCACCTTTTTCCTAATATGAAATGTCACAATGAATTTTATTGGAATAATATAACTTTTAATCCCTTAAATTGCCTTAGTTATTGATTTGATTTCTCAAGTTTAATTTTTATCAATTGGTCCCTTATATTTTCTTAAATTATCATATGAGTGCTTAAGTTTTAAAATACAAATTGACTTTTAAAATATTTTAATTTGTAAAATATATTGATGACTTGACATATATATGTAACTAAGTGAGAATAAATTAACCCTCAAATTAATTCAATTTTTATCAATATATTCTCTTACATAATGTTTTATTCTCTTGTTTTTAAAATTTTAGAGTCTATTTTTTCCTATCTAAGTGATTATATTTTTTTATTAATTTACATGGCTTCCATTCATATTCTATTATCTGTGTTGGCAAATTTTAATAGTGTAACCTCATTTTTAAATATTAATGACCAAATCGATAAAAAAATAAATTTAAAGGATGAGATTGATAAAAATTAAACTTGATATCTAAGATAAACTTAAGGGAGAAAAAGTTGCATTATCTCTATTTTATCCCCTCAGCAAATTTTATTTACTTAAGCTTGACCCCCCTCCAAAAAAAAATCATCCCTGAATATTCCGTTGCCAGGAGTTATTCATTTGATCGGATGAAATATGAATATCAAAACGTGGACACGTTTTAATTTGAAACCAGCAATGCCCGAAGAGATATCAAGAAGAGGGGAAAACAGCAAGGAGAGAGTGAAATTCTGCAGGGAGCATGAGGGTCGGATGAAGATTTGGTCACTCCGCGGTAGTCACGGTGTTCAAGGTGCAATTCCCAAGTTGAGATTTGAGTTTAAGAGCAATATACGGCGTGCTTGAATTTTAATTTAAAAAAATTGATCAATAAAACATGATATTTAGAAAATACTTGTTCAAATTCATTTTGATAAAATTAAAGATGTTTGAATAATTTGTGTAGAATTAATTTTTAATATTCAAATTACAATAAATGAATTTTTTTATAATGTAAATTCTGATAAATAAAACGGAAAACAAAATTGTAAAATAAACATTTTGGCAGCTCCAAAAAGTTACAATTGATTCTCAAGTGACGTCTACTGTCAAATGAAATTTAATTTGGAAGCTAAATTGAGTTTGATAAGATTAAAGGTGATTAATTGGATTCAAAGTGATTAATTGGGTACTTTTTTACAAAATCTTGGTTTTGGACCCCAAATTTGATTATTCTGGGATATCCAAACATGCTAGGAAACAATGCTTCCCAAAACACCTAATTCACAACAACAAACGCTTTTGCTATATAGAACTTGCGTTCAAATTGAATGAAAACGATAGCATACAAAGGGTGGAACCTTATTTTCAAACCAAACAGAGCATAGCATGCAGAGGACATTAGCATTGGAGTTGAGAATAAAAACCAGGCATATGAGCCTCCTATTTAAGTATATTTTTATAAGGATTTGGATTTAAAAAAAATTATATTTTTTTAAAAAAATTAAGTTTTAAATCTCGACCACAATAAGCCCTTGAAAAAAGGGGGGCATGGATTTGAGTTGTCCTTTTATGCCTAGTTTATTTTTAACTATAATAAATAAAATATTTTTCAATTTTTAAGTTTAATTTAAATTTTAACAAGTATGTTTATACTTTAGTATAAAATTTTTTATTATTTAATTTTAATTTTTGAATATTATATCTTGGATTTTTAAAAATATGAAATATTGTAATTAAGAAATTAATTTTAAAAAAATAAAAAAAATGAAAAAGCTCATGAGCTTGAGCCCATATGGGCCAAACCTATCTATTTTCCATCTCCAATGAGCATTTGGGGTACGTTAGGGCTGTGCATGGGCAAGGTCGTGTAGGGTAGCCCATTAACTCGATACCCTGCCCTAAATGTCTTTGGGTAAAAAAACTATATCCAAAGCTTGACCTTACTTGAAAGATGCCCGACTTTAGAGGGGCCGAGCGGGCAGGGATCGGGCACCTCGAGCAGGGTCTCCAGCCTTGCCCTACCGAAACAAAGAATCAAAACCATCCATACAAATATGAAATACACTGTAGCAGATTAATTATTTTCATGAACAAATCACTTTAAGCTCTTATTTTAAAAGTAACAGATTGTTAAATATCACTAGTAAAAATATTATGATGTCATCAAAAAACTTAATGGCAAAGCAAATATGGAAGGAATTTTTCTTGCAAGTCACAAGTGCTGTCTAATTCTAAATTCTAAGGAATATAGAAATATTCAACCTAAGGTTTACAAACTTGATCATCAAGGCACCTAAAAAAAAAAGAACTATCATTTATGTTCCCATCAAGTTAACAAATTACATCTTATATTATTATTTTTTATAAAAAAATATATTATATCTCAGGCCGGGCAGGGTCATTTGGTTGGATACCCCAGCCCTAAACCCTGCCCAGCTCGAAGATCGGACTCAGCTCGACCATACCCAAACAGTATTGGGCAATTTTTTTAAAGCTTGGGTTGGACATATTTTGCTCGGTCGGGCTGGGCATCTTGGGCTTATGGACATCCTGCACAAGCCTAGGGTATGTTGAGCAAGAATTTTGTATGGAATCATTATTATGATCTCCTATCCCACAATGAACTAGGAGTGTGCGTGTAATTCAATTAGTCGAGATTTCAACTTAAACTTCATAAAATTTTGCCCGCCTCGATCCCTAAAAGAAAAAAAAACTAGCTGACATAATTTGGACATGTTTGGACAGGACATTATTTAGGTAGGGCTATGCCACGAGCAGGATATGTTGCCCTGCCTGTCTGGCACAGCTTGAGGTACACTTAATATATATATATATATATATATTTACTTTTTCAAGGGTTAGTTTTAGAGAGAGAGTCTTGGATTTGAGGAAAAGGGGAATTATTCATTTTTGTCTGCTCCAAGTCTAGCTCGCAGCTCCAGATCCACACTCCACTCTCTAACCTTAACCGAAGCGATCACAGTGTCACTCTCCTCTCGCCCTCTCCAGTCTCCACCATGCCACCATGGTTTACCCCTCCTTCTCCCCTCTTGGTCTTGGTGTCTCTCGGTCTGCTGCTCTCCAATCTCCACAGCACAGTGCTGTTCTTGACTTCTTTCTATATTCTCTCGATCTCTCGTCATTCTCCTCTCTCGAAGTAGAAGCTTCGTCACAGCACAAAACAGAAGCTCTCGTCACAGGCTCACAGCATAGAAGCTCCTAGTACCTCGTGGCCATTCTCCTCTCTCCCCTCTCTCAAAAGCGCCAACAAGCTTCACTCTGCCCAGGTTTTTTTAATTTTCCCTTTAAATTGACTAGTTGTTTAAACCAGTAACCATGCCTTGGATCTCGCAAATTTGCTAATTATTATTGGTCGGCCCTTAAAGGATTGAATAATGTAACCCCTGTTTCCATGTTTTGTTATCCTCTTGAGCTTTTCATGGCTCTGGAATGTTTAGAAGCTGGAGTGAAAATCTGTTTGCTAGTTCATTGTGCCCAAAAAGCCTAGACTAATGGAAAAATTGGTTGGGTATACAGTTTTAAGAGGCGTTAGAGGGAAAATCTACTTTTAGTGCTAATGATTAGAGATTAAATGCATAATTCAATTGTTAATTGAACAGACTGTTAATGCAGGGGGCATAGGAAAGCCTACCTATATGATGCCCTTTGTTATTTTCAAGTCGTGAATTATTTGTGACACAGTAAAAGAAAATTTAGAAGAAAGAGAACAATTTTTGCATATTATATGCTTCTACTTTGTTATTTTCTTTTACCTATAGACATAGATTGATTTTAGAGGATTTCAATTGTCTTAAACATTTTTTCACTAAATGTTGAATTATAATTTTGATGTAATACGGTAATTTATGACTTTCTTATTATTTTATCATGGATTGTAAATGAACTAGAGTGGATTTGTATAGTTACATTTAGTAGAAGAATATAATTTGTGCTTCTAAGTGAATTTATGTGTGTGTGAATGTGTTGGACTTGGATTACATTTTAGAGTTGTGTGTGTGTGAATTATTGATGAGGTTTTTATTGTTTCATGGACAGAAAAATGATAAAGTAATATGTTTTTCTAACAATTAACAATACACACTACAAACACAATGATTAGATCTTTCTTAACAAACAATTTGTTGAATCATGAATACTTGAATATTGTAGCTGTTATTGTGAATTTATGGTTTATGTTTTTATAGATGTTATTTTGAGTTGATGAGTATGATTATTATTTGATGGGTAGGGTGGCTCTAAAATGACTAGCTTGCCTAGCCTAAATTAATAGGTATTTTGCAAGCAAGAATTTTACAACCCATGCATTCTTTCAATTGGACATCGCGCAGGGTAGAGCCTATGTGCACCTCTACAATGAACTAAACAAGTAGGAAAAATATAGATGGGTGCATGTACAAGGGCTAGAGCCATGATTTTTAATGGGAGGTTGATATCACAAAACACATACTATAACTCAATAATGTATATATATATATATATATATATGTTTTTAATATTACACACTAAAAATCGATGGTGTTCTTTCATTATTTATCTCTTTTCTCTTAAATTTTTTTTTTCTTTAGATATCTTTCAATCCTAAAAAATACGGATTGTAATATATATATATATATATCTAATGTAAAATATTATAAAGTATTAAAAACTGGAAATATCATAACACAAATCGCACAATATATTAAATATATATATATATATATATACATAAGATGTTGTAAATCATGACATATGTTGCACAGTAAAATAAGAAACAATGAAAGAGCATATAGATACTGAAGTGGTTCGCCTTAAACTTGTCTTTATATTCACTTAATTGATACTGCCCGGGTCGTCAGATTACAACCAACTACCAAGGTCATTGATTTAGGCTTCAGTGAAAGGATATGAGCCAAAAAAAAAAACAGAGAAAACAGGCGGAAGATCGAAGTCTGAGGACACAGAGCAACGCAAGCTATAGAGAGATTGCCTTTGCTTGAACATTGATAATGGGCGGCGGCAACTCATTCAATTCTCAAAGGCCAAACCGAAATCATATAGTATAAGATACTCCGTAATTAAATTGTACCTCTCAATTAAACAATCATTTAATTTCATATTAATATTATCTTTTTATATTCACTCTTATTTTAATAAGACCCTATTTCACTTTAAAATAAATATAAAGTGATTTATTTATTAATGATATTTAAAAATAATAATAATTATATTTTAAAATATAAAAAATGTTTTATATTTTTAAAGGGAGAGTATATATTTTTGACTCAAAAGAAAAAAGTTACTTTATAAAATATATTATATTATATTTATACATAAAGAAAATATATTTTTTGGATGTTAATTTTTTTCAAATTTTTTATATATTAGTTTATATTTATTAAAAAAATAGATCTTATGTTCAGCATCAAATGCAAAAAAAAATATATTTTGATAAAGCCAAAAATATAAAACACATATGTTTTATGAAGAAAAATTAAAAAGTCAGAGGGTCCTAATCTTCTTTGTCTCTACCACTACGTAAGACAATTAGACCCAAAGAACTTCCTTACTAGGCCCACTTAAGGCCTCGTTTATTTTGAGCCTAGGTGGTTAAATTATAAGAAAAATAATAATAAAATTTCTTTAAAATATATAAATAATAATTTAGTTATTTAAGATGTAATAATTTTTTTGAATTTTTTAAGGATTTTTCTGTCGGTAATAAATTTATATAAATTATTAAATTATTCTTGTTAAAAATAAATAATTTATAAATTTTGTTTAAATATTCATAACCTTTCTTCTTATATTCGCAATAATGCAACAAGAAATTACAACTTCGCATGTTAAATTTTTTATTTGTTGATGCATTGTTGCGAATATAAGAAGAAAGTTGTGAATATTTAAACAAAACTTGTGAATCATTTATTTTCAACAAGGTAATTTAATAATTTATATAAATTTATTAATGATAGAAAAGTCTTTAGGAATTTTAAAAAAATTATGGCATTTTAAAGGATTAAATTATCATTTATATATTTTAAAAAAAATTTATTGTCATTTTTTCTAAATTATAAGATGATTTGAAATAAAATTATGCATCTCAATAAAGCTTAATAATGATAATTTACAAACTTTTTTTTAAAATACAATTATAAACTTTAAAAAATATCTTTACACGCTTAATCATTAATCCTACTCCTCCAAAATAAAAGTATTTTCCCTCAGCTTGGCTTGGTTCGGTTCAAAATAATATAAATAACCTAGTACATATAAAATAAAACAAAATATTTTATTTTTCTATTTGTATTTATTAACCTAAATCTTTATGTAAATTTTCTCTTACTCATTATGAAGTATTTTCATAATTGAAACTAAGGGTCAAAAAGAAAAAATATATAATTTTATAAGAATAAAGACTTTATTGGTATTCTTGTTTTTATTAAAAATTGCTTATATTTTATACTGGAAGAAGCACACTACAATATTATTTTAATTTTTTTTCACTTGAATGGTTATATTAAAAAAGTATGATGAATGAAACCTTAATTTTTTTTTCAAATTGTTTTATATTAAAACATCTCTAAAATTATTTTATAATTTGGTAGGAATACGTATCTCTAAAATATGTAATATATAAATTGGCAAACTAATAAAAAACTGATGAACTGATGTCACAGCAGGAGTCCAGCACTTACTGCTGATAAGACTTCTTAATTTAATGACAACAGATTCTGCAAGAGACATAGATGGAAGCATGTGAGGTAACAAGACAAATGATTGGGAGTTAATGACGGGGTGACTTGTGTGGGGGCTGAGGGAAGCCCTCAAGTCACTGAGGGAAGCCATCACATGGTATTCCAATTGACAAAGCAAGACACCAACACGAGAGGACTCCGCACTCGCAACGCAAAAACGTACATTTTAGTATTTCCTCTCCCCATTGGATGACCCCTGATAATGCACATCACATTGCTTGCTTCTAACAAACTCTTTTCCCCGCCACATTGCGATCCAATAGTATGCTTTCACAAGCGTAGAAGCAAATCCTACCTCCTCGCCTACACTTGCGCACAAGGCAGCGCTAACTCAACTAAATCATTTGACTTTATTGGTTAAAGACAAAGCCAAGGTGAGCATCCATTTCCACACACTTGTAGCGCTGACTAGCTCCCTCCCAGTCGCCATAATTAATACAATACTTTTGTTCTCTTTTGCCATATACCTAAATATAATGCCTACGCTGTAATTTTGTACAGTGCAATCATGAATCACAGGCGACGTTGAGCCCTCCAGCTCCAGCGTCACGCCACCGTTGCCATGTCTTTTCCTCTACACATCTTCGAAAAGTTGTTGCTGCAAAAACCAAATATTGTCGTCGCTCCACAGTGTTTCAGCCCAATCCCCACCGCCACCGCCACAGCCACCACCCAGGCCATTATTTCCCTGCTCCGATGCAACGCGCGGGCAAACGTCGGACCCGTTTTGGGAGCCATGCGAAACATGTTGAGCCTGCCACGGAATAGAGGGGGCTTGGTGAAACTGGATATCGAGAGGCGTGACGGAGGAGTGATTCAGGGTGACGGGAACGGGCTGGCAGCTCGGGTCGTATTCTGACGTTGCCGCCCGTATCCGCTCCAGCAAGCGGGGCATCCACACGTAACGCAGGGTGTCTCTGAACTGCTTGCTGTTGACGTCACACTTGAGCTGCTTCGCCTGCTTCATCACTCTCGTTCTCCAATAATTCTTAATCTCGTTGTCCGTTCTTCCAGGCAAATGCTGCGCTATTTTTGACCACCTGCATCGGTCATGCATTCGTATATATCAAATCAATCAATCCACCCCTATTATTTGACTCTGACTTCCTTTTTCCCAGAAAAAAACCACAGATTTTTTCTTACTTCATTAATTAATATTTACCTATTTCCCCACCGAGAGTGCAGATCAAGAATCACTATCTGTTCCTGCAGCGTGATATTTCCGCGCCGAACATCGGGACGCAAGTAGTTCAGCCACCTTAACCTGCAACTTTTGCCCGTTCTCTTCAAACCTGCAAATTCCACAAGTTTACATTCAATCCAAAATCACTGCTTCATCATGTATAAACTGAGGGCTGACAGCTTTGAAGGCGAGATCATGCGGAGAGAAGGAACAGAGTACATGCCGGCAAAGCGGGCGACGGAATTCCAGCGACCTTCGCCGTGGATGGCGATATAATTGACCAGAATGGTGTCCTCTTCCACAGTCCATGGGCCTTTCCTTATGCCCGTCTCGTCTTCACTCTGATGCGCCTTCCTCTTACTCCCTCCTTCCACCTTCATTTCCATTCCCCTGTTGTATCAAAATCGGCGCCTCTCGGTCCGTGACACTGTAAGTGTGTGTGTGTTGATAGAGAGGGGTAAGAGTGAGAAACTTGTATGAAACGGTGCGAAGGGGAAGAACAAACAGCATGTGGGACTTGGGCTTGGTTAGTTTAAGTCGCTGGGGCATGTGGAGCTATATATAGGATGAGATAAGAATAAGCTCGCTCGGAATTCTAATTCTAAATACGAAAATGATAGTGGCCAAGTGACTCCCTTTGAAAAAGAAAGCACACCAGACTCGTTTTTCTTAAATCATGCAATTATAATAATTAACAACAGCTACTGCTTCGTTTAATTCAGTAGTGCTTGGAGGATTAAGACAGAAGCTTGCTGTTTATGGTTTGACCCGTGGACTTTTCCTTATCCCTCCGAGACACGCGCTGAGAAAGAAAGGAGAGCTTAATTAGACCAACTCATGGGTTTGGTTTATTCTATTCATTTATTTTTGAAACCAGGGAGAGGCTTTAAAAATTGGAAAATCTTTTCAATTTCGATACTCCTTTCTCTGTATCATGTGACGATGATGAAAGGGTGAGATCCGCATATGTTCGCTAAAGCATTCACTTTCTTTATGAAATTTACAAAAGGGAAAGGGGCGGAACGCCTATCGGGCCATGCCTGTTAACAGAGTATTAACTGTTGGCCGAGAAACAGATAAAAAAAAAAAATGACAAAACAAAAACGGAGATGGGTCCCCGGTTTTTCCTACCAAGGAAGAAGGGGAGTGCCCGTGGAATGAAAGGCAAAAATCATGATTAGCAACCACAGATCTGCACATAAAGAGAAGACTTTCTTAAATCTGGATTCAACGTTTATTAGGTCAGTGATATGTGAGAATGCGAGAATTTTCGTTCACACAACGACAGGTCAAAGGAAAAGACGATGAATTGGACTTGGTTTGAATAAATTTCAACCCAGTGATGGGCGCAATACACGAAGGTAGGAAAAATTCTCATAACACGTTGAACAAAGCATCAAACAGCCTCCAAATGAGGAAATTTTGTTGAAGTCTCGAAGACTTGGGGAAGCAAAGCCTACAATACGGGTAGGGTGTGGCTTGGACGAAGGAGAGAACTGCCAAACGCCCCGAGAGAGCGAGAGAGAGAGAGAGAGTATTGGCGGGCCCCGCAAACTTGTTCGACCCAACTTGATACAGAGTTTCGGCCGTACACGTCATCATAGGTATCAAATGCAAAGGAGTCAGTAGCTGAAATGCCTATAAATTATTAATTTATTCGTGATTTTGATGAAATTTGACTTGCTGGTGCGTAGAGTCGAGCAATCAATTACAATCGAAAATGGTTGATGCATGAGATATTTTTTAAAAAATTAATAATTTATTTATAAAATTTATTTTAAAATTACCTCTTATTGTTTTACTTTTTAAATATATTTTTTATCTTTCATTTGTTAAATGAGGGGTATTTTTATAAGCTTATATGTTTTTTTTCATAAATTAAATTTTTTATAAAAAAAAATTTAGATAAATTGTATACCGAATTTTATGTAATTGATTTTGTTAGAATTCACAATTAATTAAAAAAAAAGTCTCATTTGAAAGGAGTAGAAAGGAAACGTTTGTGATCGGAAAAAAGGGAAAGCAAGCTCTTACTAAAAAAAAAAAGGAAGAAAGAAAGGAAATGTGTAAATAAAAGAAGCGACGGGGTGAATGCTGCCGCAAACGTGGGGATTAACTATGAAGCCACATCCCGCAACTTCTGCAAACCGTTTTTCACTTTGGTTTAGGATCTACGATTCTAGATCACCACGACTAAACTAGTGGGACTGCAAATATTGGGTGCAATAATGAGTGCGGATAAATATTAAATTAATTTAATTTATCTCTCACCGGTTTTTTTTTTTTTGCTGTAAATATGTGTTAAAATGCCAAAAGTCTTCTATTTCTTGCTTAAGGAGAACTCCAATGATATAAATATTAACTAGTGAAAACAACAACAACAATAACAACAAGCCTTTATCCCACTAGGTGGGGTCGGCTACATGGATTGCAAGACGCCATTGTGCTCTATTATTTATTAAGCTTTTAGAAATATTATTAATTAAGAGATCACGTTCAACAACTTCCAAGAGTGTTCTCTTAGGCCTTCCTCTACCTCTCTTAATCGGACTCAAAGTTATATGTTCCACTCTTCTCACTGGTGCCTCCCTTGGTCTTCTTTGTACATGCCCAAACCATCTCAATCGATTTTCTACCATTTTTTCCTCAATAGGTGCCACCCTCACTTTTTCACGTATGTGCTCATTTCGAATTTTATCTTTACGTGTATGTCCGCACATCCATCGTAACATTCTCATCTCTGCTACTCCAACTTTATGCTCTTGCTGTCCCGTTAGAGCCCAGCATTCACTACTATATAACATTGCCGGTCTGATAGCAGTACGATAAAACTTTCCTTTAAGTTTATTAGGCACCTTACGGTCACAAATAACTTCTTTAGCTTTTCTCCAATTAAACCACCCAGCTTGAATTCTATGTGAAATATCTCCACTGATTTCGCCATCATTTTGAATAATGGCTCCCAAATATCTAAACTTTTCCACTTGAGGTATAATTTGATCTCCCAATTTCACTTCCAAATTATTTTCGAATAGTCCTTTACCAAATTTACAATATAAATATTCCGTCTTACTTCTACTCAGACGAAAACCTTTCGACTCCAATGTCCTCCTCCATAACTCAAGTTTGCAATTAACCTCTTCTCTTGTCTCTGCTATAAGAACTATATCATCCGCAAAGAGCATACATTTCAGGATTTCCTCTTGAATATGTTCCGTCAAAACATTTAAAATTAAGTTGAACAAATAACGACTCAGAGATGATCCCTGATGTAGTCCAATCTTTATAGGAAAATCCTTTGTTTGACCACTAGGCGTTCTTATACTAGTTTTTACCCCCTCATACATATCTTGTATGGCTTTAATATAAGCAATCCGTACTCCCTTTTTTTCCAACGCTTTCCAAAGCACTTCTCTTGGTATACGGTCATAAGCTTTTTCCAAATCAATAAAAACCATGTGTAGATCTTTATCTTTACAACGATACTTTTCTATTAATCCCCTTAGTAGATAAATCGCCTCTGTAGTTGATCTACCTGGCATAAAACCAAATTGATTCTCAGAAATACTTGTCTCCAATCTCAACCTGTGCTCAATTACTTTCTCCCACAATTTCATTGTGTGGCTCATGAGTTTAATCCCTCTATAGTTAGTACAATTCTGAATATCTCCTTTATTTTTATAAATAGGAATTAATGTACTTCTCCTCCACTCATCAGGCATTTTCTTGGACCGTAAAATCACATTAAATAACTTAGTTAACCATCTCACCCCTTCTTCACCTAAACATTTCCACGCTTCGATAGATATACAATCAGGTCCATTAGCTTTACCATTTGCCATTTTCTTAAGAGCTTCCTTTACCTCCTTATCACGTATTTTTCGATAGACTGACAAATTTTGTTCTCCTTCACCAGTTACTAAATCCTCCAAGTTACTAGATGAATCCTCTCCATCATTGAAAAGTTTAGAAAAATAAGTCTCCCATCTATTTTTAATTTCATCATCTGTAACTAAAATTCTTCCCTCTTCATCCTTAATACACCTTACCTGCTCTAGATCTCTTGATTTTCTTTCCCTACTCTTGGCAATCTTATAAATATTTTGCTCTCCTTCCTTCGTCTCAAGGTTCTTATAAAATTCTTCAAAAGCTTTGGAACGAGCTTCACCCACAGCTCTCTTAGTTTCCTTCTTAGCCATACGGTACCTCTCCCAATTTTCCTCATTGTTACACAAATGTATGGCTTTAAAACAGTTCTTCTTATACTTGATTTTGTCCTGTACACTATTATTCCACCACCAAGACTCCTTATCTCTCGGACCAGAACCTTTCGATTCTCCCAAAACTACTTTTGCAACCTCCCGTATCTTTTTAGCCATATCCTCCCATATGATGTTAGCACTTCCCTGAGAATCCCAAATTCCTTTATCTAAAAGATTTTGCTTGAAAATATCTTGCTTCTCACCTTTTAATTGCCACCACCTAATCCTTAGTGTTACTACTTGTCGACGTTTTTGGATTTTACTCATAATACACACATCAAGGACTAGGACCCTATGTTGTGTCGTTACAGCATCTCCAGGGATCACCTTACAATTTTTACAAAGTTTTCTATCTGTGTTCCTAACCAAAAGAAAATCAATCTGCGACCTTGAGGCTCCACTTTTGTAAGTGATGAGATGCTCATCTCTCTTCTTGAAACAAGTGTTGGCAATCTTAAAATCATACGCCAATGAGAAATCAAGAAGAGTTTGCCCTTCATTGTTTAGCTCTCCAAAACCAAAACCACCATGCACCCTCGCATACTGACCAGCTTCCCTCCCGACATGCGCATTAAAGTCTCCTCCAATAAAAATCTTTTCACTCTGTGGTATGTGTCGAATCAACCCCTCCAGATCCTCCCAAAATAATTCCTTAAGACTGGCTTCTGTCCCGACTTGCGGCGCATAAGCGCTAACAATATTAACAGTCTCACGTCCAATTATCATTTTTAAAGAAATAATTCTGTCTCCAATTCTGCTAACTTCTACAATGTTCTTCTTCCACTCCTTATCTATAATGATGCCTACTCCATTGCGTGCACTTACTTTTCCTGTATACCAAAGTTTGAAACCTTGAATATCCTTAGCTCTTTCTCCACGCCATTTTGTTTCTTGCAAGCAAAGGATATTGATTTTCCTTTGAATCATAACCCCTACAACCTCTACAGATTTACAATTTAATGTCCCAACATTCCAAGTACCAAATCTAATTTTGCTCTTATGGACTAACTTCTTTAGCCGCGTGCGTCCAGAATGACGTGGTAGCCCTTGCTCATTTAACACTACATCCGGGCGCCGATGCAGCGGCTCTAACTCACTTATCACTGTACTCGAGCCATGCAGCGCGTTACTTACGGGCAACGACCTAGCATTAACATTATAACGTCTATTGTCCATGTTCATGATAGATTCAACAAATTTTTACATTGGCTGTTGATGGCCTAACACAACCCTCCTCCTTTACCCGGGCTTAGGACCGGCTATAAACATAGGCGGAGTTAAATATTAACTAGTGAAAATAGACTAATATAAATTTCGCACAAAACAAGCCAATGTCAACCACTTACAATTGAAAACAATTGATTCATCCTTGCATGCGAGTTAAAATGACATTAGGCACTTTTTACCGATTTTTTTTTTGGCAAAAATACATATTAACTTGCTTACTAGAAAACAAATGCCACTTGTCATTAATCAGACTTAATTCTTATTTAATCCTTAGTTTAGTGTCAACATTCAGAAGTCATTGACTTTATGTTTTTTGATTTTTTGAAACCGGTAATTTAACTGGAGTTAAGGCCACCCAATATTCACCCAAGGACTGTGCCTATATATTTTGGAGTATGCAATGTGCTTAGTGCCTATCTTTTGAGTTTTCGAGCCTCTTAGCTTATTTTCTTCTCCTTTGTATTATTGTTCATCTGAGTTTATAATCTGGTAGTTTCTATTATTCTATGCTCCTGTTCGTTTTGCAAAAAAGCTTGCTTAATCCTAAAAAGCTGCTGTGCAATTATTGTTGTAGTGAGATAGTTCTTAAAGATAGTGTTATTGGATATGACTCAGACTATGATTTTATTTGCCAATGGTTTTTATTTCTCAAGCTTTAGAAGATCAAAGAAGACTCAATTTTGAATCAGATGGCTCTTCATGCTTTGCTTTAATTCTTGAATCCATCTTTCGACTGTAGTATTAGAGTAATGGTAACTTTATAGCTTGCTTAGCAAGATTAGTCAAGACACACGTGTTAGACATTCATATATTGTAAGCCAAGTGTTTGTTCTATAAGTATTGTAACTCATCAGTGTATCAATATAAGTTCTCTTTCTCTCTCTATCTGAACTACTTCATAATATGGTATCAGAGCAGATCGCTTGACCATGGCGACTGAATCCTCTAAATCCTCCTCCTCCGCCAAGCTTGGCATTCTTGATTCTGCCAAAGGTGAGACTGTCACCTTCACTCACAATATTATAGTAAAGTTAGATGAGAAAAATTATCTTGTTTGGAAGCAACAAGTTGAAGTTGTGATTCACGGCCATGATCTCCAGAGCTTTATCGAGACCTCCAAGAAGCTGCCACAATTTGATTCTCTAGAGGATCTTACATTAGGCATCGTCTCTCTTGCCTATCTTCTATGGTACCATCAAGATCAATTACTTTTCTCCTAGCTCCAATCCTCTGTCTCTGACAATATGTTAGCTCGTTTGGTTGGATGCACAACATCCTATATGCCTGGAAGAAAATTGTTGATTTCTTCCAAGCTCATCACAGAGCAAAGATCCATCAATATAAGAAAGAACTTCATAATATGAAGAAAGACGATCGATCTATTTCAGAATACATTTTGTGTGTGAAAGCCTTAGTGGACGCATTAATCACTATCGGACATTTCGTTTCTGAGCAAGAACAGGTTGAAGTAATTCTTGAAGGATTACCTGATGAGTATGAGTCGATTGTATCCTCTGTTAACACTCAACGTGAGCCTTTCTCACTGAGTAAGATCGAAACTCTTCTGATTGGTCATGAACTTAAATTGGCCAAATCACTCAAATCTTCACTTGATGGTGCGTTGAAGATTTCACTTAATCTTGCTCAAGCTCAACCAAAGACTGATTCCTCTGCTGCACCACAATCTGTACCTGCCTTATTACTTGCTCCAGTTCATTCGCATCAATTCCATACTCGTGGCGGCGGCAGCGGTGGCCCAGGTAGGGGCCATGGTGGTCGTAATCAAGGAGGAGGAGGTGGACGCCGTGGTCGTGGATACTCTCCCCGTCCTATTCTGGTTTGTCAAGTTTGCAATAAGCCTGGGCATTCTGCACTTTTTTGCTATCACAGGTTTGATCAATCCTTAGCCTATCCACTTGCACCTCGTCCTCAACCTCAACTCAATTATGCCTCTATTCACTCTGCATTTTATAATCCTTATGCTTTACCTACTCCTGAATACTCATATCCCTCCAATAACACTTGGATTGCTGACTCTGGTGCTACGCATCATGCTGTACCACATCTTTCTAATTTGATGCAAGCCACTCCTTATTCTGGATCTGGCCAAGTTTATGTTGGCAATGGGACAGGTTTGTCTATAAACCATTTAGGTCGCTCTCATCTTTCTACTATTAATCCTTCTCATCCCTTACATCTCACAAATTTACTTCATATTCCATCTGTCACTAATAATCTTCTTAGTATACCTCGTTTAACTTCTGATAATGATGTCATTGTTGAATTTGGTCCTCATCATTGTTGTATAAAATCACAGACCACTCAACAACCTCTTCTCACGAGCAACCGTAGACCTGATGGCCTATATACTTTCTTATTAGCAAGTTCACCATCCAATACTTCTGCTGGTTTTACTTCTGCTGTGTCAGTTACTTCTGTTTCTTCTGTGATGACTGGTTCTCTTAATACTACTACTGTACCATCTCATATTCAGCCTACTTTACTTTCTGCTTCACACACTTTGTCTAATATTGACTTGTGGCATCAAAGATTGGTGCATTTTCCTAGCTTTTTAATTCCTGCTTTACTCAAAGGTTGTAATCTTGTATCTGTACCTCAGATATTTAATAAAACTGATGCTGGTTTTTGTTTTGCATGTTGTATGGGCAAGTCTCATAAACTCATTTCACTACCTTTTACAACTGTTTATCATTCTCCGCTTGAATTAATTTTTGCTGATTTATGGGGGCCTGCTCCATGTCCTTCTATACATGGTTCTTTATATTACATTGCCTTTGTTGATCATTTTTCTCAATTTTGTTGGATTTATCCTTTAAAACGTAAATCTAATACTTTTACTGCTTTCCTGCAATTTAAAGCCATGGTTGAAAATCAATTGAATGCCAAACTTAAAGCCTTACAAACTGATAGTGGTGGTGAATTTTGAGTTTTTGACTCTTATCTTGCACAACATGGCATATTGCATCGCTATTCATGTCCATATGCTCACTATCAAATGGGCGTAGTTGAAAGAAGACATAGATATATTGTTGATACAGGATTAGCCTTATTGTCTCATGCAAATTTACCTCTTAAATACTGGGAAGATGCCTTTCTCACTACCACATGTGTCACTAATCTCCTCCTTTCTTTAGCCATTAGCAATGTTGTTCCTTATTTCAAACTTTTTCATAGAAATCCAGATTATTCCTTTTTACGTGTCTTTGGTTGTACCTGCTTTCCCTTACTTTGCCCTTATAACTCTCATAAACTAGCTTTTTAGTCTGACCAGTACACCTTCTTGGGGTATAGTATGTCCCATCATGGTTATAAGTGCCTTGCATCAAATGGAAGAATTTACATTTCTAATGATGTTCAATTTAATGAACATTCTTTTTCTTTTCATTTTGTATCCTCTACTTCTGTAGCACCAGTATCTTCTTCAACGTCTCTTCTATCATGTAATATTCCTTTTGTTTCTTCTTCCTCTTCCTTACCCTTTTCTTCTTCACCTCTGTCTACACATCCTTTATCCTCACCACTCACTCTACCATCATCTTTTGCCTTTTCCTTATCTCAATTTTCTACCTCCTCTCTTCCTTCTGCTGCCATTTTACCTATTCTTGCTCCTGTCTTCCCCTCCAACAGCCTAATAACAATCATTCTATGGTCACTTGTTCCAAAAATGGCATATTCAAATCCAAACTTCTTTCAGCCTTTATTGTTGTTACAGAACCTCCCATTGATCCATATGTTGCTCTCTAAGATCCTAATTAGAAGCAAGTTATGATTGATGAATATCAAGCCCTTGTCAAAAACAACACTTGGACTCTTGTCCCTCCACCTTTAAATCATCCTGTGATAGGTTACAAATGGGTGCTTAGGCGAAAGGATAATCTAAATGGTTCTCTCAATAAATATAAAGCTCGTCTTGTTGCTAAAGGTTTTCACCAAACTTATGGTTTTGACTATACAGAAACCTTTTCTCCTGTTGTTAAGCCTGCCACTATTCGCACTGTTCTTACCTTAGCTTTGTCTCAGTCTTGGAATATTTACCAAGTTGATGTCAATAATGCTTTCTTGAATGGCACTTTGGAAGAAGAAGTTTACATGTGCCAGCCACCTGGTTTTGAATCCTCAAGTTAGTCTCTTGTTTGCCATCTACACAAAAGTCTTTATGGTTTAAAACAGGCTCCACGTGCTTGGTTCAATCAACTTACCTCTGCCTTACACAAGTGTGGTTTTGTTTCTAGTCGCTGTGATCCATCCTTGTTTATTCGCTCCACCTCATCTACTCTCTCTTATGTGTTGGTATATGTTGATGACATCCTTATTACTGGCAATTCTGTTACTTATATTGAGCAGTTGAAAAACTGGCTGAATACTGAATTTTCTCTTAAAGATCTCGATTTGTTCAACTATTTTTTGGGTATTGAGGTTAAGAATCATGGTATTAGAGTTCTCTCTCTTTCACAGCAAAAATATGTTCGTGATTTACTTGCTAAGGTTGGCATGTTGCACTCTAAAAGTATTACTACTCCTATGGTTTCAACATCCAAGTTGACCAAATCATCTTCTGCTATTTTCTTCAATCCACAACTGTACAAATCTCTTGTTGGTGCTCTTCAATATGTAACCATCATACGCCCAGAGATCACCTTTAGTGTTAACAAAGTTTGCCAATACATGCAATCTCCTCGAATGAATCATTGGCAAGCAGTCAAAAGGATTCTTCACTATCTCAAAGGCACAATCACCCATGGTTTATTCTTTTCTCGTCAATCTTCTCTTAGTTTGCAAGCCTTTTGTGATGCTGATTGGACAAGTGACCTAGATGATCGCCGTTCTACTTCTGGTTCTTGTGTATTTTTTGGTGGAAATCTCATCTCTTGGTGTGCTAAGAAGCAGCCCACTGTTGCTCGGTCTAGCACAGAAGCTAAATACAAAAGTCTTGCGAATGTCACAGAAGAACTCACATGGCTTCAGAGTCTTCTCACCGAATTAAGAATCTCTAATCGTCATGTTCCCATGATTTTCTATGATAATATTAGCACAGTACAATTGGCTCACAATCCAGTACTCCATCATAGAACTAAACATATAGAGTTAGACTTATTCTTTGTTCGTGATAAGGTTCTTCAGAAACAGATCAATGTTGAATTTGTACCATCTATTGATTAGCTAGCTAATATCTTTACTAAACCTTTATCTCATGCTCGATTCACAACACTCAAGACCAAACTTAAAGTTTTTGATGTTGGTTAATCCACTTGGGTTTACGGGTGGCTATTAGAAGAAATAAATTTATCCACCTTGGGTCTACAGATGATTATTAGAGTAATGGTAACTTTATAGCTTGCTGAGCAAGATTAGTCAAGACACACGTGTCAGACATTCATATATTGTAAGCCAAGTGTTTGTTTTATAAGTATTGTAACTCATCAGCGTATCAATACAAGTTCTCTTTCTCTCAGTTTCTTTCTCTCTCTATCTGAACTACTTCATAATATGTAGGAGGAGTGAGATAGGGTGTGCATGTTCCTTTTTAAATTTTTTATGCTGAATTAAGTTTAATTAAGACATTAAGTAGTTGTTACCATAAAATTAAAATGAAAATGACACTTATGCGAAATGGTCCCAAGAAGCTAGATTGAATTGGCATATTTTTAGGAATTGTAATTCTCACTTCGTCAATTCTTATAAGAACCAGCGCCATAAAATTAAAAAAGTGGAAGCTTTGAATAGGGAAGACAAAATGTGGTGTTATGATCAAGAGCTCCTAAAGCAAATAACTTCTGATTATTTCTCCTAATTGTTCCTTAAGGAAGTTCAAGATTGTGATTTTATTGCAAGTGATGTTTCTTATCTGTTAATTGATGATTTTGTTTAGAGATTTTGTAACTCTAGTTTCCAAGAAGTAGAATAAAGTTACTTTATTTGATACGAGGCCACTTAAATCTCTGGGCCGAATGGTTTTAATGTCTTATTTTTCCATAGTCAATGGAACAAGGTTGGCAAGTTTACTGTGGAGGTGGTGAAGTTTATTGTTGAATATTAGAAAGCTATTGAGGATATTAATGGCACACCCATTGTTCTTATACCTAAGAAGAACCCTCCTGAATTTGTTAGAGACTTGAGGTCTATTAGCATCTGCAATGTGACGTACAAAGCAATTACTGAAGTGGTGTAAAAAAGGATCAGGTCTTTTCTTCCCTATATTATTTCTCCCAACTATTGTAGCTTGGTTTCAAGGAAATAAAGTCATGACAATATTATTGTAGCTCAAGAGGTTGTTCACTTTATGAGATCTGTGAAAGGAAGAAAGGAATTTATGGCGATTAAAATAGATCTGTAAAAGTCTTACGACTATGTGAATTTAGACTTCGTCAAAAATTGCCTTTAGGAGTTGAAGCTACCTTCTAGTATGATTAATCTTATTTATTTTGCCATTTTTACTTCTAATATGCACTTGCTCAAGAATAGGACCAAAGGTGATGCTTTCTTATCGTCTAGAGGGATTCATCAAGGGAATATAATGCCTCCTTATTTATTTGTTATTTGTATAGAGATGCTAGTGCATATCATTCAATAGAAGATGAATTTGGGAGTATGGAAGCCCATCTGTCTTAGCAAAGATGGTCCCCTTATATCTCATATTTTGTTTGCTAATGATATCATTCTCTTTGCTGAGGTGAGTTTGCAACAAGCTAAACTTGTTAAAGAGTACCTTGAGACTCTTTGTGATGCTTTTGGGGTTAAAAGTGAACTCCTTAAAAACTCGTATGTTGTTCTCTGAGAATGTGAATCATACTCGATGCTTGGAGATTAGCTATTATTTGGAATATTCTTGCACTTTAGACTTAGGTAAATATCTTGAGATCCCTCTGCTTCATACAAAGTCAATAAGTTATTCAAGACACCATTGATAAAATCAAGACTTGCCTTTCTAGATGGAAACCTAGCTCTCTCTCCTTCACAGGGCACACTACTTTAGTGTTTTCTGTTACTTCAGTTTTTTGGGGGCATGTAATGCAAACTTCTTTGCTTTTTAGTATTATTTGTGAGGCTTTAAATAGGTGCAATCATACTTTTCTCTAGTGAAGCTCTAATGAACAATGTAAGGTGCACTTAGTTTCTTAAAATGAGGTGTATAAGCCTAAGAAGTAAGGAGGTATTGGGCTTAGACATGCCAAAAATTATTTTTTTTTTCTTTCCTTATAAAGCTTGGCTTGGGGCTTCGTAAGAAGCGGGATGATTTCTGTGTTAAGATGGTAAGAGATAAGTATATATGTGGCAAAGATTTAATTTATAAGATTGATGCTAAACGCTCAAGTACACTTAAAATATATCTCCTTTCTCCTCCAACTAAACATAGCCTAAGTCATTAATTAGAGAACAGTACAGCAAGAATGTATGTAGTTGCATGTAGAGGTGGGAATCAAGGTTGGCTCAGCCCTAAAGGTCTCAAGCCCTAAAACCAGGTTATCTAAAATTTAATTTATTTATAAGACCCAGCCTTTATTTACAAGGCTCAAGGCCTGGCCTTTAAGTCTTCTTTCTCACAAAAAAATTATTTTAATATAAATAGACTATTCTAAAATTTAATATAAAATAAATTAAAGGCTCACATAAAATTCAACATAAATTCAACAAGAATTTACAATTTTAAATTTAAGATGAATATTAAAATCTTCATCAATGTAAATCAAAATCCTTCTCATTATTATTTAAAAATAAAATTTAGATCCTTTAAATGCAAGTCCACTTGTTGAAGATAAAAGTGCAGATTTAATGTTAATCATCTCTACAACTTTTTTTTCATCACCTACAATAAATATTAATTAAATTGTGTCATTCTTAGTCAAATATATGTATGTATGTGTGTATATATATATATAAGATAATCCGGCTTATCAGGGCTTGAAGGGTCGTTCAGGTCCAAGCCCTTTTTAACCGGGCTTATCAGGGTCAGGCCTTTAAGCCCGGTTACTTTAAAAAAATTTAATTTTTAAAGCTCAAACTCTTATTTAAATAAAGTTTGCAGGCCCAACTCTTATTCCTGACTTTAGTTGCATGTAAATTTTATCCATCCCTTACACTCATCTCGATGTTATTAAATACATGCTGGCATTGCCATTTGAATTTGATGGTTTGTTTTGAGTATCAGTGAAGGATTATTGAACCTTTTTTTCATACGGAGGATTATTGAACTTTAAACGCCATAATTAAAAAAAAAAAAAAAAAGCGATCATGAACGAGATGTTATCTTTTTTGGCCCCCCCATGAACTTACAATTAATTGTTTGGAAAATAAATATTAGAAAATTCAATTACCGATAAATCTGATGACACGAAGCATATTTTACTTAGAATTTCGTGATTAATAAATATTTCCATGTTGGTTTCTTTTCTAATTTTCGATGATGCCACTGCTTTAACTATGGATCCATCCTTATAGGGCTAAAAATAGGCTAAATTGAGTTAAGTTATGATCAAATAAGCTTGAACAATGTGGTAAGTTAAAGGCCTGAGCCTGGTCTAAGGCTTGTATAAGACTTTTCTCATAGTTTAAACTTGAGTCTACCTAAAGTCTGGTTTGAAAACCTATTTAAAAGCCCACTTAAAAGTAAGCATTTTAAATAGGCTCGTATTTTAATTTTAAACATCTCAAATATACTTTATGATTATTAATATGCAATATATAACCTAATTTATAAATTACAATATATAATAATTAAAATAATTTACCAACTACAATACAATAATAAAATAATAACATTAAAATTAATATATAAATACAATCAGATTGAAAATATAATTAAAAATAAAAAATATGAATTGATTAAAAATCTCATGATAAAATTAAAATAGGTCATGATATAGGCCCCTTAACCTATTCTCACCCTTACATCCTTGCATGTGATGGTGGCATGTTTGAGAATTAATGAAGAAAATTTTGTACCCTTTCATGTTCTAATCTGCTTTTTAAAATAACAATTAAATACAAATGTTCAATGTAGAATAAATATGCCAATCTAGTATCAGATAAAAAATTAGTAAAATAAACATCACAAATGTAACAACATTTAACAAGTAAAAAAATTCATATAACAAAAAATCAACTATATTTAATATTCAAAATTTGATATCATATTTCCTATTTCTCAACAATACTTGTGAGATTTAAATTTTATACTTTGAGAGCATATGATCCAGGACAGGTGTCCCTTAAAAAAAAAACAGAATTTGATTCAATAGAATCAGATAAACGTGGGTGAAAAGTGAAAAGTAAGGCCACTTTAAGCATTTAAATAACATTACCCATTAGCCATCGCTCCCAATTAGATCGCGCAAGAAGCCAAGAAATGAGAGCTAATGTGACACGGAATGTAACGATTGTTCATCTTGCAGAATAACATAAAAAATTAATTGATGATGAATTATTTTATATATAAAAGCCTCGAAAGTCGGTACGTTTTTTCAATTTTAGTTGAAAAATGAGTTCTTAAAATCGTTTTATAAGAAGACACATTTGCAGAACGGTTAAACCGTTTCGTAAATATACCGATCAATCAAAATTAGATTGCTTCATTTGCGCCGCCATACGTGGAAGAATAACTCTCACAGGGTTGTGGTTCTTTAATATTTAAGTAATCAATACAGTATCGTTTAAGAATTTCTCAAAGGTTAATAGGATGGCATGGTCATTAAATAATTATTGCACTTTGCAGTACGTACGTGTAAGCCATATTAGAGTGACGTTGCAGTTGCAAGTGAGGATAGCTTTAATTTTATTTTTAAGCCAGAGTGGGTAGACTGGTCAAAAAGTCCAAGTAAACAAAACATTTGTTAACTACACATCTTTTTTTCCAGGCCATCTAATTAATTTATTCATCGAATGGGGAACGGACACAGAGTTGAAGTTATTGATCTAAGAATCACGACCGAGACACGATCTACAATTCAGATGCTGCTCTGGATGACGAGATGATAATCATAACATCTCATTCTAATCCGGTCAAAGCCAGGATACCTTTCCGTAGATTCCTTATCTTTCTGCTGGCTTCGCCTCTAACAGCAAATGATTTCTAAGACATGTTATGATCTGCTCCAAGACCTTGTTTTTTGGCGGAAACAGTTATTCAATTACTTGCTTATGACAAAATGATGGTTTTAATGCTTATGATCGGGAAGGCATGCATATGCTTAGACAATTTAAACGGGAGATCAGGTGATTCACATGTCTTGATTTCAGGTGTGTGCATTGAATTCAGTGAATGGGTGAGAATCCCTAGGATTGACCGGCCAACACGAGCTGGGTTTCTCTTGGACCATGAAAGCCCTCACCTCAAATATACCCGACCTCTGCACAGACACAGAATATATGTCAAAAACTGCTTTTATTTGCTTTAAGAATTCAATCTAGACCATGAAAGCCCCCCATCTGTCCCACACCTTTGCATAGGACATATGTCCTACTCTTTTTATTTGTTTAGAACAAAAAACATTTAGAATTCAAAGGGTTTGGTCGATGGGCATTTATGAACCAAATGTTCCTTACATCCCACGTACTGATGTCTGCTGCTTCCGATTGCTTAACACCTTTATGGGGCCCCCGAGCATGGTTTCGATGAGAAGGTACCATCAAATATAATCCTCAAACTTTTTTTTGGAAAGAAAACTAGATCAAATCTTTTTTTTTTTTAATTTTTATTACATTAAAATAATCTTTATTTTATTTTAGAAGTCATTTGTCACAAAACTGATGTCATTTCATGCACTATTTTGTACTCCTAAATATTGATGAAGTGAACTCCTTTTATGTGTTTAGTAGCAAAATTGTCGACGTGTTAGCGTAACTCTCTTGGGGCTTTATAAGGATATTGTAATCTTGTAACGGGCCTTTGCCTGACTGCTTACAAAGACTTGGCGGACAATTCTTATGGCGACTCTGATATGTCACACTGGAGGTGGACCACGATGTTTAGTATCACTTGTGAGACTCTGTGGAAAAATAGATGCAAAGGTGCAATTGTTGGGGCAGGAAAATGGAGCAACAGATATCTGCTATAATGTCAAGACAGAGCTCGTGCGTGGATTTTTCATAACTTTGAAGAATTAGGTGATAAGTGGAGTCCCCCAAGGAATGATTACCTCAGAATGGATGTTGATGGTTCAGTAAATCAATTTCTCAGACTGGGACGTAGAACTTTTGTATTCCAACAGGAAAGTGATTCAGCTAGCAGACTGACTTGCTAAAGATGTTCAAAATAGAAATGATGATTTTACTGTCTGGTATGAATCCTTAGTGCAATGTATTGACCTATATTGGTCCGATAAATTGATGTTATGTTTTCTTTTGCCCAAAAGACCGGTGGACAAGAAATTGATTATCTTTTCTTTCAAGTAAAAGTCCATTTTTGCCTTGAAGTATTTGTTGGAGCATTTCCGTCTCCTGAAATAATTAAATTGAAGTATTCTCTATTATACCGTTAAATCTTTAAAAAAGTTCATTAAATTAGAGTTAAGTCCAAGTCAGCTTTTCTTAATGGATGTTTTTGGGGATAGAAGATGCTTTAATTTAATTACTTTAGAAGCAAAAACGACCTAATAAATACTTTAAAATATTGGAAGCTTTTTGAAAAATACTTTAAGAATAAAAATATATATTTATCCTTTCTTTTATTTCCACCAACTCATGTTGATCTCAACCTCCAATGCATCCGTTAGTGTTAAACCCATAGATTTGATTTTTCAAAGAAAACACGCGCACTAACTTATAATGTCTACTCCTGCTTGCTTAGTGTTTTTCTTTTAACTAGAAAAGAGCCAATTTTATTCATCACCCAAAAAAGATATTACACACATACTAATAGCGGTAGTCAAAAGAAAAAACTTATTAATATAAGGTAACACATAAAAAACTCACTGAAAAAACCAAACCAAACAAAACAGAATAGGAAAGCAAAAAAAGAAAAACACCAAAAACAAAAAACAATAGCAAAACAGCAGCATAGAGAGCAATAATCAACCAATTCCCCTCTTATAGAACAACACATTAGACATGCCAAGAGCTTGAGCAAAATCCCTTCTCAGAACCCGAGCAAGAGAGGTTGGGGCCTTTCAGCGCAATCTACAGGACAAAACCTCTTTGAGCTATTCACTGCTAACCAATTAGCAAATTCATTCATTGACCTTGAAATCAATGAAATCACAACATTTAACAGGGATTTCAGGGCCACAGGCATATCCTCAACAACTACTTGACACTTCCAAGCACAACGACCTGCAGAACCACTAACCAAGCAAATTATATAACACGGCACAATCAGTTTTAATCACACACTTACCAAACTGAAAATGAAAATGCTTCACCAAATCCACCGCCTTCCTTAGATCCACAGTTTTTGACATAAAAGATGAAGATGAGCTGATTTACTCTGCATAACCATTAACAACAGTCCCACTGTCATCCCTACGAAAAACCCCAATGCCGGCTTAGTTTTATACTGATAAGAGCAATCCACATTAGTTTTGACAGCATGAGCATTTGGTAATTCCCAACACCTTTGCGCCTTGCGTTTCTTCTTAACTAAACCCTCCTCCAACCAACAATTGGCTATCCAATGCTCATCAACCAAATCAACGGCATCATTCAAAACCTTGACAGGATCAACACTTTGCAGCTGTAAAACCGCATTGCATCTCATCTTCCAGGCCTGCCAACAAACAGAAGCCAAAATGGCCTTCTGATAGTCATTTACCTGATCTTCTTTCCCAATCATATTCCAAATCCATTGATTAAATCTATTAAGATCTATTTTTGAAATATGAACATTAACAGGAGACCCATCCCAGACCCTACGAACCCAGTCACACAGCAATAAACAGTGCTCCACAGTCTCCTCCTTTCTGCCACAAATACCACAGATCGAGTCAGTGCCATACTTTCTGCGCACAAGCGCCTCCTTTATAGCCAAACTACCAGTCATAGCATGCCAAATGAAATGTTTCACTTTAGGAACCGCTTTGAGTCTCCAAATCACCTGCCATAAACCATCAAGGACTCTATAGCTATTCGAGGTAACGGGTTTCAATTTCACAGCTTGAGGCCTTTTACTTCTAATAATGACATGCCCAACCTTAGCCTCATACATACCATGAGCCTACACACCCATGCTTTCTCGAAGCAGTTTGTTTTCCCATCATAATTATTAATTAATTTAATCTCATATTCTGTCACCTTTTTTCTTACACCCTAGCCGACAGTATTCTCCTCAACAATTGTGGACTTCAAGATCAAACGTGTGGCCTTAGCTTCCATATTAAAAAATGAGATATAAATCTTTCCAAATTGAGATACATAGATTCATTTGAAATTATTTTCTTTTAGTATTTTCCTTCATTATTATTATTTTTTTATAAGATATTAAATCTTCTCTATCTTTTTAAATAAAACAACCCTCTAATTTCAGAGAATTTAAATCCATAAAAATGGACCTAATTTTTTTTTCTAACCAGTACTTGTTGAGCATACATGTTCTCCTCAACAATATTCTCCTCATGCCAACAATTCTCCTCTTTTTATCTGCTGCTTCCCTAAATACTGGTTCCATTTCGTAAATTAGGCTGAAGAATATATGTATATATGAAATAAAAAAGAGAGGCTATCTTAATTAACACGTCAGTTCAATGATTATCTTAGATAATAATACCCATTACACTATCAAAACAGGGTTAGGGGCCTCTAATGTACCCTTCTCTAATGTTTCTTGTAATGCCCCAATTTCCTAATTTCATTTTTCATTTTTCGTTTTTCTTTGAATCATTGGCTTTAATATAAAATAAGAGACATTTGAATATCTTGATATTCTAAAATGGTGAAAATTTATATTTTTATGATTTTTCAAAACTAAAAAAGTGTATTTGTGATATTTTTCTTTAAAAAATCATAAAAAATATAAATCTTCATTATTTTGAAACATCAAGATATTCAAATGTCCATTATTTTATATAGAAGCCAATAATCGAAAGAAAAATGAAAAAAAATTAGAAAGTTGGGACATTATAAAAGACATTAGAAAAGGACACATTAGAAGCCCCTAGCCCATCAAAACGGAGGTGCGCCTGTCAAGATTCAACCTTACATGAAAGCAACTCAAAAATGATCAAAAGCAAAGTAAGAGAAACTGGAATGCCCGAAATAAAGCAACGGGTTGGACAGGCAAAAACATTAAGCAACGGTAAATAATGAGGCTTGTTTCAATATGCAAAACAAAAGGCGTACGATCACATGTACCCATCCTATATGACGTGTCGTTCCAATTACTATTTCATGAACCAGGATATTTCAAATTGCCTCATGTATTCAAATAAGTATCATACCTAATACTAATACTTCTTCAATATATATCTATAGAATATCAAAATATTATTTTTTTAATTTTTAATACGTTTTTTAGACTTCTAAACTATGAGTTGATGCTTTAAAACTAATATTTCAATACTATTTTAAAGAAATTAAATTTTATTAAATATCGTGATATTAATTTTTTTGTTACCAATATATTTCTGTGTGATTTGCTTGAAGTCAAAGATTAAATTTTTTTAAAAAATAAGTTTTAGATATACTAAATGGATAAAAATTATATTTTTTAATTATATAAATGTAAGAATATAATATTTTGACATGTAAACCCTAAACATAAAACTATTAGTAGAGATTAGAAAGTAGTCAATTAAGCAGAGATGAAATAAAAGTATAATTAATAATTATGTCTTGCTTGGTATTTTTATAAAACATTATATGCGTATGCTAGGTTGGGTATGAAATAAAAGTATAATTAATAATTATGTCTTGCTTGGTATTTTTATGAAGAATTATATGCGTATGCTAGGTTGGATATTTTTTAAATTGAAATTTATGTTTTTAATATTTTTATGATTTTTTATAAATGTATTTATATGTATCGAAAATATATTGTATCTTATATTTTTAAAAATAAAAGTATTAACGTATTGAATATTTGTACCAGTATTTGTGTAATATAGATTACTATCACATAATGCAAATAGCAACGGGTTTGATTATGATTACCCAGCAAAAAAAAAAAGGAGGGTATAAAAAAGGACGTCTGAGCATTGGTGGTGGGTGAAACACGGCAGTAGCATGTGAGGCCAACCTCCAAGTAAGCCACTTGGGTTAGAAATTTGCATATCATTTGTTCAGTGGATGCTGAGGGACCCTACCTCCACTCGAGAGTTCAGACTTGGTACGTTTGGAGGTTTAAAATTAAATGAAAATGAATAGTAATTATGGTTTTACATGATAATTGTTTAAAAGTTATTATAAAATGAATGGAATGAAATGAATTAAATTTTTTTTAATATTGCTCATATGATTAAAATTAAAGAAAATAATAATGTTCATTAAATAATTATAATATTTATCCAACAGAAAATAATAATAATAATTAAAATTATATTAACAGTCAAACAAGATATCCAAAAATTAAGAATAAAAAGAAAAAACAAATAACAAAACTACTCAAGCAAACATATCTATTACACAAAAAAAAAAAAAAAACACAGCAGTGTCATAGTATTGAGAGGGGGAAGAGAGATGGCAAGAGCGGTGTGAAGTAAGAAAGATGATTAGATAATGAAAATAACATGAAATTTGTCATTAAGGTAGGAGGTTGGGGGTAACTTTGCCAATGAAATAATTATATTATGTCATTTCATCCTTGACCCTCCAATTTAAGGAGATAAAAAAAAATTTGTTGTGGATGACAAAGGTGAACTTTAGAAGTCCTTTCTTGCCATTCCATCTCTCTTTAAAAAAAATACTTACAAACAATGGTTTAAGCTTTTTTAGCAATCTCACTCCACTCCACTCCATATTAAAAAAAAAAAGAAAAATGACAATCAAATCCCAAAAGATCAATTTTATACCAGTTAAGTCCCAAGTAATTCTAAAAGGCCAATAAAGTCCCATGCTGTTTTTTACAAATTAGAGTTCTGATAGAAATGATGAAAATGCCCCTATAATTATTGACTCAAGGAAGCTTTATTCTCTGTTGAGTTTGTTTGGCTGGTGCGTTTAGACATGTTTTTTTTTTTTGCAAATCCCTGCATCTGAACAAAAAAGTTGACTCCATTAAGGTTCGATTTCTTGCAAAACAGCTCTCGTAAGGAAGAAGATGGAATGCTTTTTTGCAACTAAACATGAAAGATTTTTTTTATTTCACGTCTCTAAAAATTTGGCATGAAGATTCGACATTTTGCAACTGAAAATGTGAGAATTTATCATCAAGTGTCCATATTTTAAGATGGAACGTTGTCACTGTCTCACTGATGCAAAAATCACTTATGTCAAAAGTAACTTGTTTTTAAGTGATATATTATTACATTTTATTTTGTTTATTGTAGGTTGATATTATTGGGTATGATGGAAAAAAGTTATTTAAAGGAAATTTTTTGTTATTTTCATTTTGGTGGAGATATTATAAAAGATATGTATAGGAAAATGCATTATAATGGGGGGAGTTATAATGGGAGAATGATTAGAGAAGGAATGTCTCTTGAAGGACTTGTTAGGTTGATTTCATCATGTTTGAATTGTGATCTAAATGGAATAGAGTTGAAGTACACAATAAAGTTTGATTGTAATGCTCTTTTAAACCTTAAAGATGATGAAGGGATAAATCAATTAATGAAATTGAATGATAATTTTGCTCATGTGTACATCATTGGAAAGATACAGCAAAGTACAGAGGCAACAAGAGATTCAATTGATGGGTAAGTTTTTTTTAATAATTGTATGATTAATATTATGCTAATATGAATATGAATAGTAGTAATAAACATGATTTGAATGGAAATGCAGAGCAAGATGTTCAGTTGGGAATTCACATGCTATACAAGATCTTGAAGTTCTACCATGTGCAATACAAAGTATCCCAATACCAATGTCTGAGTTAAATGCAACAAAGTGGAAGGAAAAAATATATAGTGGCACTATGCATACTGTTGAGACCTATGACATGCCAAAGCCAAATGTGTTGACAGTGTTTGAGCTCATGAATCAAACCTTTTTGCTGCCTCCTAGAACATCTTGACCAGCTGGCAAACCTTGTCATGTGAGGATCGAGTCTCAACATCAACAAAAGAAGCTTTATCATTATTCTCGCTGCCATAAAGCAGGTCATACACGGAAGAGGTGTAGAAATCCAAATCCAAGTTGATGTTACTGTAAATGGGTTACCACATGAACTTGGATTTGGGTGACATACACATATGAGTAGTTTTAGGGGTTTTTTTTTGCATATAGCAGCCCTTTTTTTGTAAATTCAAGTTGATATTTCTATAATATGAAATTAGATCAACTTAAATTTGGTTGACATATATAGATTTATGTAGATATATATTGGTATTATTATGGGATTTTTTTGGTACATACCAACCCCTCGTTTGTAAATCTAAGTTCATGCTTTTGTGTATGTGGACAGCTAATATGTGCAGATGCATTAGATGAATTAATACATGTTTCTTATGTGTACAGTTCATATCTTCTGTGATCACTAAAAGGGTGTCATTTTAAAATTTCAATCAGAGGTAGGAAATTATTCGTAAGGAAGTTACAAAATTTGGTATGTCAGTTGTAAATTACTGGAGCCATGTCCAAAAATAATTTGGTAAGTTTGCAAGTTCAAGAATTAAATAGTTTTTCGATTCAAAATTTCATGTACGAGTTGTAAATTATTCCCAATGAAGTTGCAAAATTTGGTGTCTCAGTTGCAAAATACTGGAACGTTGTCTTAAAAGAATAACTCTTGTAGAAATCTAATAGTTCTTCGATTCAAAATTTTGAATAGCAGTTGCAAATTATTCCTAAGGAAGTTGAAAAACTTGGTGTCTCAATTGCAAATTATTGGAACATTATCCTAAAAGAATAACTCTTGTAAGAATTTAATAGTTATTCGATCCAAAATATCGAGTACCAGCTGCAAATGCTTCCTAAGGAAGTTGCAAAATTTGGTGTCTTAGTTGCAAATTACTGGAATGTTGTCCTAAAAAATTTAACTTTTCTACAAATTTAATAGTTTTTTAATCTAAAATTTCGAGTACCAATTACAAATTATTCCTAAGAAAGTTGCAAAATTGGGTGTTTCGGTTGCAAATTAGTGGAATATTGTCCTAAAAGAATAACTCTTGTAGGAATTTAATAGTTCTTCAATCCAAAATTTTGTGTACGAGTTGTAAATTATTCCTAAAGAAGTTGCAAAATTTAATGTCTCAGTTGCAAATTACTAGAGCCATATCGTAAAAGATTTAACTCTTGTAGGAATTTAATAGTTCTTTGATCCAAAATTTTAAGTGCCAGTTGCAAAATTTTCCTAACGAAGTTGCAAAATTTGATGTCTCAGTTGCAAATTACTGAAACTTTGTCCTAGAATAATAACTTTTTTAAGAAATTCAATAGTTACCCCACCCAAAATTTTGACAAACATTTGCGACATTGGCTATATATAATTGATTTGGTTGCTTGTTCAACTTGCTTGATAGTTACAAAAAGTGTTTTATATCACTCACTTGTCCTAAAATAATAATGAAATTAAAAAATTCCATGATTCATTTGTTACATTAAATTGGATCACCATATGATTAAAGTAATATAAGTAGCAGCTCAGCTGTTTCAATTGGCAGGAAATACACGTTATATAGATAATTTTCACCACTCGCATTGAATCATTGGCTTCTATAAGACCACTAAATTTTCTTTCATTTTTTTTAGAAACTCTTGAAGTTGTCGTATCCAAACTTCTTTTTTGTTGTAGCTTTCTTGTTCATAATTTTTTGGTGTCTCAGTTGCAAATTACTTTTTTTTGGTCTGCAACAAAAGCAAAGAAAACAGATTCAGCCAAATGTTACACCCAAAAACACACTACATATAAATACACTGTTATGGAATAGTGAACATGCAGGGTGGCAACTTTTATTAGATTAATTAAAATTTTGGCAAATATGAAGAAGGAGAAAAGGGATAGCATAAATTGCAAGTAGTTTATCACACCTGATGCTGCATCCAGAGTTAGACGCATGCTCAATTTTAACAGACTAATAGTGGTCATTTTTGAAAACATCAGGCCACTGTGATTACCAAAGGTACCTTTTGAAAATTTATGCTTAAGAAAGAAATCATCTTGGTTTCTCTAGAATCTATTTGCAATCCAATCCATTAATGACCTAAATTCAGTTTTTTGACTTCTAAGAGTACTTGAAGGTCACCATTCATAAGGTGATATGCAATAAAAATCCTCAATACTAACACTCCCACCATTCATAAGGTCATGATTAGACTAGAGGATTCAAGGGTTTTAAAACTTGCAGTTCAGTTACTTATCACTGAGTTTTGTTCTTTTCTATAACATCAATAGTATTGCCAGTTTAGTTGGCATTGGCAGTAAATTTAATATAAGTAACAATTTTGTGACCTGAATAGCAACGAGATATGGTAACATAATTTTTATCTCCTTTATTTCTGGTGTAAAAGCTCTACCTCTCTTGTCTACCTACACAGCATCTAAAGATATTTTTGCTATCCCTCACCAAACTTAACTATAATATATATATCAAGGTAAGCTTGAGAAAATTGACACAGAAAGTTGAGAAATATCCATATTTCAAAAAACAAAGCAGTGTATCTGATCATTTATGTTAGGTATGATATAATACTTCAAGCTAGCTTCAAACACTATATGTCTTAAATTAATGCGCTATCTACATCATGTTATGCTTCAAACTCATAGCTTATGTATCATAAATCAAAAGCAAAGGTAACTAATCTACATAGTTTCATTCTGGGGTTATGAACGAAGTCACAAAGAACTTGGCAATGGAATGGGCAAAAGATAACATTAGTGCAAATGCAGTAGCACCAAGACCTATGATGACTTCAATTTCGAAATCTAACATGGTATAAATATGTGCCTAATTACTTTCATTTCCTTGATGTTTTTTATATTCTATAGCTCTCTTGAAATTATTCATATAGAAAATACAAGATACACTTAACAAGAACCCAACTGCTTGTCTTATGTGCTTCAGCTCATCCCAAGATGATCCAGCATGCTGCAAAATCTAAGGCAATTACTTGGAAATCAGAGCCATGAGCCACCATGGAGATCCATAAACCAGTCCAAAAGCAACACTTAGCAACTATAGGGCATCACATCACTTTGTAATAGCCCAACTAAACAATATAAAACAAGACCTAATAGCATAAGCAAGCAGCAAAGAATAGTATTATGTATGTTATTCATTGTGCAAATCTACATATTGTCATGTGTTTTGTGTATCAATGTAAAACACATCAAATTGCATAACAAGTGGAGATGAAGAGCACAAGTCTAGTCAGCACAAAATTCAACTGTTGGCAAAAATACTGGTGATGTTAACAAAGGTTTGAGGTAACATTAGCAAAATGCAAGGGAGAGGTGATAGTGGTGGCGGCGGCAGCCGTGACAGTGGTTTGCTTGTAAGTATGGTGTTTGTGGCTACAACAGCAGTGGTGGATAAAAAAATGGCGATGAAAACAAAGATGGTATCAACAATGACAGTTGGTGATTATGGAAACAGAGTATAATGATATATTAACAAATGGAAACAAAAATTTAGTTTTTATATTGAAAACTTTATATAGTTCTTATCAGGACTTGCCCCGCATCTCTGGTATATAATGTTATATAGTGATAGCCATATAATGGTGACAGCCATATAAAAATTATGCAGGCAGAATCGATAAAGACAACAAAGCAAATGCACTAGAAATTATGCGGGTAGAATCGATAAAAAAAAATATAATTGGGAGGAATAGCACACAAAATGATAGATGCAAAATCTCTTCCCTAAACAATAAAGATGAGAAGCACTAGCTCGTAATATCCAGCTGAACATATAGACTTACAGCAGAGAGAAGACAAAGAAGAGACGAACAGCTTCCCTATTCACTTGATCGCTGGTGTTTGTCGCTAGCGGTTATGGCAAAGAAGAGATCAACAGCTTTCCTCTACTCGATTGCAAGTGATCGCTTAAGGCATAAAAGAGAACGATCGCCGGTGTATGTTGTTGACGGTAGGGCAGGGAAGGAATGGACATCTCTTCTCTACTCAGTTGCAAGAGATCTCTAGGGCAGAGAAAAGAACGACCAAGCTCAAATTCATTGGCTAAATAAGGGTATTTTCGTCCTTTTTCATTATATCAAAATACCACTTAAGAACTTAGAACTTCATTGGCCTTTTAGAATTACTTGAGACTTAACTAGTATAAAATTGATCTTTTAAAACTTGATTGTCATTTTTTCAAAAAAAAAAATCTCCCAAACATAGGGTAAAATTCTGAATTGCAGGGTCAAGGAAGAATGATGCCATGCCATCTGCGCAATTCAGCGTCCTCAGTGTGAATACCCTTAAAATCTCAGTGGCACGCATAAAAATATAAAGGAAACAACGTTTAAGGACTAAATGATTGAATTAATCTTATTTAGATACAAAAATTTGAAGATCCAAAATAAGTATCAGGGGTTCTTTGCTTCTCTCTTTAGTGATTTGACTCAAACAATAAATCTACTAGCATGTTTTTCAAGTGAAACGATGAATCTCACTCGTAAATTAATAGTTACAAAGTCGCAAATTAAAAAATGAGTACCGAACCAGGAGAATTCATGGTATTTTGAAAAGTTAAAATTTTCCTCCTCTTATATAAATAAATAAATAAATCTCACTTACAAATTAGTGACCACAAATTTACAAATCAAGGGGTAAAAGTATCAAATCATGGAAAAGACTTTTGATACTGATTCTTTATTCTCAAATCTTTTAGTTCTGATATTAAATTAAGTGAGAATAACAACTAAACCTTCTCATAATATTAGTATTAAATCAAATTTTTGTAAAGATCCTCAAGTGCTGAAGTATAGAAGAATAGATATTGAATTTGAAAGCTAAGTTATGATAAAATTTTGATTTGACATTAATTTTTTATGAGATCTTTAATTATCATTGTCTCTTAAATTAATCCAATCTTATGGTCCTCAAATGTCGTTCTCCAAAAATAGAACTTGTTTCTCCTCTTTGGCGGACTCAGCAAATTTGTTCAGTTGTCTTGAGTTGAAAATTTTTTTGATATCATAAATAAGAGTGCCATTATTTATAAAGCTAAGTGCAAGATGATGATGAATCGATGACCACGATGACATTGCAACCGCCGCTGGAACAAAAACTCCATGCCCTTGAGGCCATGGAATAAGAGACATGATCTGAGATATGTCCTGTTTTGTTATGATTGGTGCGAAAACCAATCAACTGCAAATTTCTGTATCCATTTTAGTCTCTTCATGTAGAAAGGGGGTGGAAGCGACAAACATGAAAAAGGTCTTCTCTCCATTATCAATTATAAAACAATGTTGGGAAAAAAAAAATTTATTCCAAAATATAAAACAATTTTAAAAAAAATTAAAGTTTCATTATCAATATTAAAATTTACCCTTCAAGTAAAGAAAGAATTAAAATAATATTGCAATATAATGATTAATTATGTAAAAACATTTTTAAAAATTTATAAAATGTTATTTATTGTATTGTATTGGTATGCATAATTTTATTTTAAATTATTTTATAATTTGAGAAAAAGGAAGTAAATCTTTTTGTCGCTCAATCTAGGGCTATGAAGGCAGTGTGTAGTCAATCAATGATATTTATTTGAATACAAAATCTTTAAAAATATCCACGCATATGATGCAACTCTATTTTAAAGAAATTATACAAAAATATTTTCTATAATGGAAAATAGATTCAAATATTCAGCGAAGAAACGCGAATCATAAATTAATTAAAAAGTATATTTTCTTGTAAATGTACACGAAGAGCCGCACTCAAGTTGAAATGAAAGGAAAGGCCAGTGAGGTTTCCAAATAACAACGGGCTCATGGATGAGGCGCAATTGAGTTCATATAAAATAATAAAATAAACCAATAAAAATTGATCTAATTGGTAAAAGCTAAATTTATATCTCACAAGTTAGAAAGGATTTGAACCATCTGGGAGAATTTGAACCAGCTGTGTGGTGCTCTAATTCGAAACCATCTGGGAGAATTTGTCTTGGGCTTCATATACAGAATGGAGGAAGGAGATAGTCTCTAGGCAAAGGTTTGAGCATCCTTACATGGCTTGAAGATGGCATGGGATAATGGAAATAGAAAGGTTATTATAGAGACAGATTCCACCGATGTGTTGGCTCTTATTCGAGGAAATATTAATATGGAGCATCAAGAACACGCTGCTATTATGGAGAAAAAACGATTGCTGTCCAGAGAGTGGGTAGTCCAAGTCAGCCACGTAGCACATGAATGCAACCAAACAGCTGACTGGCTTGCAAAGAAGGGCTTCTCTGCCCCATCTAGTTTTCATGCTGTTCATCATTTACCTGTTGATCTTGCTACGATTATTGATAGGGATAAAGGCCATAGGCCTTCTATGTTCACCAGAATATAACTTTCTGGTTTTCCTTGTTTATCAAAAAAAAAGAAAAAAAGAAAGGATTTGAACCCGGTGCCAATGCCAGGCTTCTTCTTGTTTCTTTTCTTTTTTTTTTTTTGGGGACAAAGCCAACGTCGGGATGCCTTTTTTGGGTAAGCAATGCCAGGACATTGTTTGTGAACAATTTGTAAATATTTTTTAAGAAGTGCTCATTGAATTGTGAAACATATCTCAACCCTGTCAGCCTATCCAATACCCAGATTAATTAAACTTTTTTCTTCGAAAAAAGGAAAAAGGATAGTGACTCAACATGGCCCGTATCAGTTCTTTTTTCGGCGTCAATTGAAAGCAAGATTTACTCTTTAATTTCAGATGTTTATCTACATATATCATTTTCAGTGACTCGACTGACTTCACAACTCAACGACAAAAAGTGAATAACAAGTTACAATTTTATACCCAAAAAAAAAAAAATGAAATCATTTTAACGGTGCAGTTGGTATGGAGGATTTTGAAGGATGGAGAGGGAGGGAGAAAGGAAGACTAAAATCATGGGTTTGGTGTGTTGCAAGGTTGTTTCCTGGAAGGCAGTTTTCCATCGAAATGATGGAATTTTCTCTCACACCACTCCTCTTAGGGAATTTTCATGCCTTCCTGGGAAGCCTTTTTTTAAGACCAAAATACCCTCCATCATTTCTCAAATTTCCAGATGAAAACCAACCATGAAAAGAAAGTAAATAGACGCCTGTTCTTTTACCAAGAGAAATCGTTACATACCAGGGTCATTGAACACTAACAGAGGAAACAGAAACCAAACGCTTGAGCACATAGTTGCCAAGTACACTCAACTTGTTGCAACCCAAATATAGTTGTCCCTATGCCTGCAATCCAGGGGGAAAATTAGTAAAACCTACTCGTAAATTTAGTCAAGCAGCATTTTAAAATGCTGAATCTATCGCAATAGTCAAGTCAGTACAGTTATGAAGTAACAACCTTGTTTGCAATGTTGTTTGATAGCCAGTCAAGTCCTTCATAAAGCCCCTCACCGGATGGGGCACACGTGCTCTGGATATACCTGTTCATGTACAGAGCACGACGATGAGAATTGGCAGAGAGGGAGGGTGCAGGGATACAATAAATTAAGAGGATACTATTAGCAAAATTTAAGTTTTAACAGTGACGCTGACGGAGAGAATGAAGACCAAGCTTATCAGTTATCTCAGCAGCATTCATAGCATTTGGAAGATCTTGCTTGTTTGCAAAAACTAGTAGCACAGCATCCCTCAACTCATCCTGCCAGGGAAAGAATATGATCATCCAAAAAGGATTGAAGATTATAGCTAGGGACCTGAATCATCTGAAATAAGCCACGGCTTACATTCAATCGTTATAAAAGTTTTGTATTACCTCATTCAACATCCTGTGCAGCTCATCTCTAGCTTCAGCTACACGGTCCCTATCATTGCTGTCAACCACAAAGATGAGTCCTTGTGTATTTTGAAAGTAATGTCTCCACAAAGGACGAATCTAGAGGGGAAAACATGCTAATGATCACTACAATATTGATTATAATTAAATCCAAACATAATTCAAGAAATAACATAACAAGAGGTTAGGTAAAATGATTTGTGGCAAACAAATCTAAATGCAGTCAAAAACTCCATATCTACTCATGAGTACGTGATTCGATGATAAAGCCAAATTTTTAACAGACTGAATAAATCCATAGGCAGGACAAAAAATGGGAGTACTGAATAGTACTGAATGCTGTGAACCAGCAAATATAGGTGATGCAGGAAAAATGTACCTTATCCTGGCCACCCACATCCCACACAGTGAAGCTAATGTTTTTATATTCCACAGTTTCCGCGTTAAACCCTACAACAAATGATATATTAGTACAGCTTGCCACAGATAATTGTAAATGATTCCATTAGCACCGCTACGATAGTACGGTGATATTTGAGAGACATGCGGTAACTTAAAACATTAACCACATTAACCATGGCGCCGATCCCAGAGAACGTCACAAACAGCTGGAGATAAATTATGATCGTTTCTTTTGTCATTTATAACAGTAAAATTGTAGAAATGATTCGTCAGTCAATGAAACTGACCGATGGTGGGGATAGTGGTGACAATCTCTCCGAGCTTGAGCTTGTACAAAATGGTGGTCTTACCCGCAGCATCGAGGCCCACCATGAGGATACGCATCTCTTTCTTGGCAAACAGCCGGCTGAATAACTTGGCGAAAGACAGCCCCATTTTCAAGTATTCTGCATCCAAATTTTAGCATCATGACAGTGATACATTTAAACCGAATTTTAATGGTATCAAATGCATGTAATATCATTCTTTTTCTTCCCGAGAGAACGAAATGGATTTTTATTTTTATTTTTTTGGAGGGGGGAGTATGAAGAAGAGCAATGCCATCTGCAATGGCGCCAACTCGATGGGAAACAGGAAATGAAAGGCAAGTATCATGTGCATCAACAGAGTTACAGAATCGTGGTTTAAAATTCAAATTGCGATCTCGCAGCACGCGATGCAGATCAAGAAAAGACAGGGCAAAATCGTAAAGTAATCTTTCAATCAGAGAAAATGCGGCATTTTGTACAGAAAAAAGAGACCGAACAGGGAAGGAAGAAAAAGACGGAGGCACGATTGAAATAGAGAAGAGAAGCATACGGGAGATCTGACCTTGAAGAAGGGAGAGAATTGAGCAAAAGGTCCTAAAAATAGATAAGGAGCTACCTTTTATGGCACCGGCCAGGCGGCTTTTGCTTGCTCATGCATCCGGAGACGAGTACTTAGACGTGATAACGCTGTTAATTTGAAATTACGAGTTTGCTTTTTGTGCCGCCGTGTGTTTGTTTTGCTTTGCTTTGTTTTGTTTTTGTTTTTTTTTTTCCGGCCTGCTGTTATCACACGGGCAAATTAGCCGATTACCATAAAACTTCTTTATTTTCTTGAGCGATGGGTTTTTGTGCTCAAAAATTCAGCATAAGATCGATATGTTTTTGAATGTTTTCGATGTTTGCTATTTCTATTAGAATAAAGGTACACTTTTGCCCGTAATTTTCAGAATTTAATGGTTGGAGGAGCCAGCTTGAAGAGAACGTAAAGAATGGGGGGTCAAATTTAATTTAGACTATTTTACACATTAAAAAAATAATATTGAAATCATGCATGGGGCAAGCGCCCCTCTTTTTGGATTATCACTCCTCAAATATTTTGAGCAACTTTCAATATTATAAAGAATTAAAAATTAAAAATATTTTTAAAGTGCACATAAAATGTCACAAATAATTTTAAACTTAACTATAAATTATTTATATTTTTTAACTTCAAAAAACGGTTGCCCCATTACCTTGGTGTTAACTTACTGTTATGTGGATACCGTATATAAATTTTTTTAATATTTTTTATTATAAAATATTGCTTATGGGTCTCGCATTAATTTTTTAATGGGTTAAGGGTCAATTTTATTTCTGAAATGTACATAAAATGTTACAAATGACATCAAACTCTAACTCGAGGCTTGTTGAGATCGGGTGATATTTTGTAATGTAAAGCTAGTCTCTAGGCACTATGTTTCCCATTTTTCATTTAGGATTTTGCTCTCAATGAGCGCATGCTACCTCTCTAACCATAGATCGAGTTCTAGGTGCATGTTGCTCTCAACTGAGGAGCTTCTACACAAGGACTGAGCTTGTTAGATGACACACGATCTTAATTCAAATGACTAAAGAAGAGAACAGGAGAGAGGAGGGAGGGGAGAGAGAAAGAGAAAAAATATTAAAAAATAATTGATGGGACCCACTTAAATATTTTATAATAAAAATATTGAAAAATTTTAAAATAGGCCCCATTAATAAAGAAAATAAATGGAGAAAACAATAGGGTGATAACTTTAAAAATCTTAACGATTGAGGGATAAAATTAATCTCAAGTTGAGTTTAGGTTCATTTGTGACCTTTCATGTATGCTTCAAGGATAAAATTGACTCTTAACCCATTAAAAAAAATAATGTGGAGCCCACAAACAATATTTTATAAAAAAAATTAAAAAATTCATATGCGGGACCCGCATAATGGTAAGTTAATGCCAACATAACGAAGCAATAATTTTTTAAAATTGAGAGCTATAAATGATCCATAATTAAAGTTATGGTCATTTGTGACCCTTCATTTGCACTTCAGGAATTTTTTACCCTTAACCTTATTATAAAATATTGATTAAAATAATTTTATTCTTAAAGCAACGAAAATGAAACATTTTTACCCTTTTTATTAAATTTCCTAACTGTCTAGCATTGAAGTTCTAGTTTATATTTTTAATGGTCAATGTTGGAATTTGATAACAAGGACAAAAATGTTCTGTTTTGATTACTTTAATGGCAAAAATGTTTCAACCTCCTTATAGAATACTTCATAAGCAAAAATAAATCTTTACCCTTTCTATTAATTAGATTAATTTAATTTAATCATACTCTAATCCTTAATATAGTGCTTCTGTAATCTTAAATATAAGACAATTTATAAAAGTTAACAGTATTCGATTGTTCCTTTTCATAAATTTTCTCATTAATCATGTATTTATGCTGCAGAGAAAGATGATATAAAAAATTAAAATAGATTGATGTTAATTGCTCGGTATTTTTAAAAGGTAGTTATAATTTTTCTAATTTTAATAGTATAAATTATATAGTTACTTTTCTTGATTTATATGAAGCAGTTAAAAGTATGTTATATTAAGGATTGAATGGAGTATATTAGATTTACTGTGAGTTATATTTATATTGTTTATCACATAAATATAGCATGGTCTATTATACAGTATTTTATTTTATATTAATATTAAGTATATTAACTTCAAATATACAACCAAATGAAATATTGATTCTATTTCTATATAGGCAATCTGTATGTAGAGTACACAATACCTCCTCCTAAAAATGACATAAAAATTAATAGAATTTTTGGGAGAGAAGAATTAAGTGAAAGTGATTTTTATAAGAGGGAACATGCCAGAATTAAACACTATCCTTTCATTCATACGAAAAGAAAAATAAAAAGGAAGGAAAACTCAAAAAAAAAAAAACTCTTAAAAATAGTATAAAAAAATTACTTTTGGAAATTTCTCTTCCTAGTTTTCTTCCCTCCCATTTTCTCCCTATTTTTCTCCCATCCAAACCAAGCCTACAACCCGAAAAAGATTATAGCACCAAAGAAGAGAAGACATGCACGAGCAGGTTAACGGCGCATTTGGAACTAAGATATATATCTTCTAGGAAAAAAATTATATTTCATCAAGAAATAAACTCCATCAACGGATTAGCCGCCCAAGAAAAAGATCCAGCAAGGCACAAAAAAAAAAAATATAACCCAACACGAGGAGCTAATAACAACGACACCTAATAATCGTCACAAATTTATTCACCATTAACAAGAAGTCAATTAGATTGTCAACAACGTGTTCATCTTTGAAACCACAATACACCAAAAAGAAGACAGGTTACATTGCGAAGTTGAAAGCGGGCGAAGTTGAAGATGCCACACAGTCCCCCGTTCCATCGACAAATCATACAACGGAAAACAAGTCGGCTCGCCCGCCAGACATCTTCTCAGCCTTTTCCCCACGCTCACCTGAAAGTTCGAATTTAGAAACCCCAGTACCAATGCTGACTTCACAAATTATAACTTGGATTTTGACAATTTCAGCACTAAAAATGTTACCTGTTCGAACTCTCACGACATCCGCCACAGGTATCACTGAACAATCAAAGCTTCTATTAGAACTATGATCACAGCTCCAGGCCACAAAAATTGAAGTCACTTGCTGAATTCTAAGACTTCTTTTTAATTATTTCTTCATATTCAGCTTCCATTCACAGCAAACGCGCATCAAGCTAGCTAGCTTAAATTTTGAATATCCTCATAGTTCTGAGCTTACCAAGCTTCCAAGTATTCTCCCCCCCCCCCCGGGGGTCAAACAAGCTTGTAAGTATACTACTTGTGCAGATTTGACGCAAAATGATGAGGAACTCATAATGCAGACGACCGAGAAAGCAATATCCTAGCAACGGGTTCCCATTTAATACTTAAACCACAAGCTTCTTCTGATTTATCTTGCTTACCAACAAGCTTGAACATATGACATTAATCTTACTAATTCTACACTGATGAGTACGGTTACCAGCGAAAGATGAGTATATATTAGTGTCATGGCGCAATTCATTACCAAAGCTCTGCCAAAAGATCTGACAGGTATTTTCTGTCACGAGTATTCATAGCACGCGGTGATGTTAAATTACATAGTCATTATTATTTTTACTTTTAACATTGGAAAATATTTTCAGTTATTTATGGCTGGCAGAAGAATCTGCAGTTGATTTACCAAAAGTGTACCAAACCAAATGTTGAGCACGTGAGCCATCTATATATCTAATAAATTTATATGCCAAATGTTCGTACCTTTTATAATATTTTAGAAAGTAGTTTTGTCTCATAAGTTGGAAAATTGATTTTGCATCGTGTTACAAATCATAGCCGTAGAGTGATAGCTTGATAAGCAGATAGACATAACTAACCAAAACAATAGATCAAGCCGCAGTTGAGCAAATTGTACAATTTGCTTCCAAATAAAGTGACTTGAAGCCTGAGGATTGGAAGGGAAAAGGGTAAATTGGAAGCCTTACGGAATATTTTGCCATCACCGATCTCCCCGGTCCTTGCCACCTCAATAATCTTGTCTATTACAGCTTCGACCTACAGAAAATGTATGGTATCTAGTGAAGCCATGAACGGTAGATAAACTTTGCGAATAAATTGCAATCTTCTGACATCCCAAAATTATTTCTCAGTGAAAAAATCCAACTTCAAAAAAGTCTGAGACCATTCATTAAAACTTCTACCACCATTTGCCATCACAATTTTCCCCCTGCGAGGCACACACTCAACCTTTGAAAAGCCACGTGGGAACTTTTCCATTTTGCCTCAGTCTTCAAAAATTAATCATTTTTGACAAGAGACATGCTTGATCAACCAAAGTACACAATGCTACCTCCATACGTACCTGGTCCTTGCTCACCACTATTTCCATCTTAACCTTGGCAACAAAATTGTCCTCATAAAATTCAGAGCCTGTGGCAAAATGAACAAAACATTAAAAAAGAATAATATATAGATGAGCAGTAAGCATATAAACATGCATCTAACCACAGATAAAATACTGCAAGTGAAGGTGATTGTTGGCAGATTAATTAAAATTAAAGAGGGGTGTGTGAGTGAGTGTGTTTTTGTTGCAAGGTACAAGAGGAGCTAGAGTTAAAACAATTAAACCATCAGAAACTGTTTGACATTTTAACTTGATTAATCTAATCAATAATGCTGAAGGGATTGCAGTAATGTAAGAGATGTATCTTCATTTCCAGTCAGACTTGATCTTACCTCCCTGCCTCTCTTTTGAACCACCTTGAGCGCCAAATCCCTTGACATCAGATACTGTGACGCCACGGATTCCCATTTCCAACAAAGCCTTCAAGTTAAGAAAAATAAAAGTATTGATAACCTTAGTCATCAAGGGGTTTGTTAGTACTCAGCCCAAATCCTATATAAAGAGTACATAAATAAGTATTGACTAAATCAATTGTCTGAGAGTATGGAGCAATTCGACAACTAAAACAAGGTTTATAGATCACGATTGCAGAGCTCTATTTTTAAGCTGAGACGACTTCATTCTATAGGCACTCAGTGAGAAATGACACTCATCCTTTCGGTAGCCTCAACTCCCAAGTGATATTTTATTATTAGCATTATTAGTAGTTGGACAATGATCCGAAGCTGAAATGTATGTGCTCGCCCGAAAATATGTTGTATGGATCATTGGTAGGCAAGAGGGCACGTGACGAAGGAACTACAGGTTTCTCTATGATTATGAATTGACCCAGTATAAATATGTTTGCATTTTAGAAGCAACAGGTGCTCTTGAGCTTTCAGCCTCTCACCCAATGTTGCAAGTCGACTGAATGGGATAGGGTTAAAACTTAAAACCCATGGGTACATACAAGGTGAGATGCTATGATTGCTATGAAATTCCCATCCAATACAGTGGAATAAAAATGTGGTTAAATACTTAAATGAACATAGGAAAGAGAACAAGATAACATGTACAAAGCAAAAGTCAAACTTTGTCTGAGTTAACCAGCACCCTGTAAATTAGGGAAGGTCATAGAAATTAGTAGTATTATGTACTAGCAATAACGGACGAAAGCAGCTACCCTTCGTCTGAACACTTCAATCTAGTAAAGTAACATCTGCATAGTAAGTATAATTTTAATTATATAATCAATAATCATTAGCCATTAAGTCAGTTCTCTCGAACCAAAAAAATACCCTTTCGTTTTCAGAAATAAGAAAGGAAAATAAAGAAAGAAAGAACAACATATAAGAGAGTTCGAGAACGATTCACATCATATTTTAAATACACATAATGCTAAAGATTAGGCCTTACCGAAGATACATGAGGGATTCGCCAAGGCCTATCAGAAGAACCACGAAGGTAAAGTAAGGTAACTCCAAAAACACATTTCGACATGAGTACAGGGCAACACCAGTCATCTCTATTCCCTACCTCTCATGAGAAAAAGGAAACAATAAGAGATAAAGCTTCAAACCTGAGAATCGCTTCCACTTTGTAAAATTTGGAATCAGGGAAATAACCTGTAAGTGAATAAAGAACGAGCGCGAGTGTTAGCAGCAGAAAGGACTCAATTTAAGTCATGGTGGATAAAGCGTTCATTCGTACCGAGGGAACTCTGGCCTCTGATTTTGGGAAGAACGGGAGCATTTCGTTTGTGGGTTAAGGCCACATTGCCATAGCGACGAGAGGATTGAGAATATCCGAAATACTTGGGAAATAAGCAGCAACGCGAACCTGCAAAAGCAAATTCAACCCCTCCGAGAAGTCTAGGGATGTGCGTTCTCGCGATCGTAGCCATAGTTTTCTCCACTGACTCAACTCACGCAGGCAGACAAGGAAACAAGCACTCTCAGCGTTTTATTGTTTTGTTATTTTAAAAAAGTTTCTTCTAGTCAATTAATCACCAGCTCAGTCATCCTCATACTATAAAATAAGCAAAGTTACATCAACGATCTTGCTGTGCATAACGAAACAAGCGGGCTTGGGCCGGAACATGATATTGAAAACGAAGGCTCAGCCCAATTATCAAAGACAGAGATATGACGGGTCACGGCCTCAGGGGGATGAAGTGAAATGGGAGCGGGGAAAGATAATCATTGAAGATGGCTGGGAAGGACGGCAATTTCGTGTACAGAATCAGTAAAGCAAGCGAGTGGGAAGAGTTGCAGAGGAATGGATCCGTTTTTGGTGGAGAGCTTGACAGGTCTTCTGGTTTCATCCATCTCAGCAAGCTCGATCAGGTTCTCCTTCTCTCATTTGTGTTTTGATTTGTTTGTTGAACAGTTGTTGTGCGTTAGTGTTAATCGATTTGTTTGATACATCGATGTACGGGAGTATTATACTTCGTTAGGCTCTTTGTTGTTGTTACTGATACTGGAATTGATTGCTAAATCTTCATCATGCGCGTGTGTGCAGGTTCTGTCAACACTGCAAAACTTCTTCTTAAAGACCGAAGAGGAACTATACCTGCTCCAGATTGATGCTAAAAAGGTTTGTACTCGATGCATCTGAGTGATGATCTATAGCTGTTTAAAGGCCCTGAAGCATTTTGTATGTTCCTTTTGCCAGTCTCTGGAAAACTAATACTTCGGAGGATAACACTAAATAGCTGCGCTGAAGTACCTTTCATAATTTAGTGACATATAGTCAAACATGCAAGTAAAATTACATTTCGCTACTGTTGTTTCCAAGAAGATGAAGCTTCTACTTGCAAAATGCTGCAAGATGAAAACGCCATATCGTGGCACAAATTCTATACATTTGCTTTAACACTTGAGTAGCTTGCAAAGTGTGAATAGGCTCACACTTGTCGAGAGATTAGAAGCAGGTTCAAATGATTATTTCATCACAAGATGTGTGGCATGAGGTTACAACCAATTTATGACAAAAACGGCACTCTTGTTAGTCTGGCCACCTTTTCTCTTGGTTATGATAGACACGCCTGGCATAACGTCACTGAACATTTTTGTTAATCTCGTTGTTGCAGCTGGGAGATGGTTTGGTATATGAAATTGTGGATGGTTCGAATAGCTTCCCTCATTTCTACGGCCCATCTCGAAGTTTTAGCCCTCTTCCTCTGGATGCGGTAACAAAAGCAGAGAAGCTGACTCTCTCTGATGGCCGTTTCAGTTGTAGTTTGCTAGAAGGTTAAAGCAAGGGGACCATTACCTGCGATTTTATTGTTTCCCTCAAGCTTCTTTGTATTGTGTAAGCGTGGGGCGCAAATCAAAATCTCTGCAACTAATAGGAATATTGTGTGGCTAAAAAAAAAAATAAAAAACAAAAAGAAGCTCCTCCCGTAAGAAAAGGTGTGGTGGATGACTCGAGCCTGTAAAATGCAGTCTAATTTGAATAAGCGAGCGTGAGAATTATGATGAATCTTTTGAGTGGATATTGGGAGTTTTTCATCCATTTTTCCCGAATAACAGATAGGTTACATTTCATTTGTTATTTGCAATTTTGCATTTGATCACAGTGGCTTTAATCTTCAATTTCTGAAATATATTTCCATTGTACCATCCTATTTGTTCTTCCATCTTCAATGCCTTGAGTACGCATTGTTGAGAAACGAGTCTTGAGGAACCGCAAGCTTTCCTTAATTTGTTGTGTGTGAACTACTGAAGGGCTCTCTTGTGGATGGGAAGGTCAACATCTACTCGCTTCATTTATAAATTTAAAATATTTTTTTATAAGTTGAATGTTAAAAAATATAAGATATTTTTAATTTTTTAAGATATAATTATTGCTTTTTTAAAAAAATATCCCTATTGATAATAATTTTATATTTATTGTAAGGTATTTAATAAGAATAAATATAAAAAAATAATATTAATTTAAAAATATGTAACTACTTTATTAAGAAGTAATATTTAATTTAAAATGTTTTACATTGTAAGGCAACACAGATTGAACAGACCTGAGAATGCTATAGTGATCCAAATTAATATCCCAATCTCGGTCTGCGACTGCATGAGAAGCAAAAAGGCCATTGCGATTGTTGAACGTTCAGCATCCGTTTTTGATAATTTTAAAATGATAATCGTGCGATTCCGCCTATCATAATAATTCAAACGGCAGTAACTTTAGCACTCTTAATTGGCATGAAGGATTGCATTAGATTCTTGTAGTAATCACACATCTCCCCCTACTCATGATAATCAACATGCTGACGTGTGAAATACAAGGGTGGTGGAATCAATATCAATATTTTATTTAAAATAAATGAGTAAGCATTGCTATTGTAGTATGTATTGATTCATTGATTGACATGACTGCTGAAAATCTCAAACTTAGGCTATCATCTTATCTGATGAAGCTGAAGTAACTTTTTTCCTTGCGGATGAAGTAATTATGTATTTTATCATAAAAAATAATATTGGAAAGCATGATGAGTAAGGGGGTGTATCATTGATTGATCCAGAAACACAAGCGGGGATAGCTCAATTGGGAGAGCGTAAGGTCGCGCGTTCGATCCACGCTCATCGCAAATTGTTTTGATATATTTTCTGATGTTCCGTTATGATGATGACCTTTCGTGATTATGTGGGGTCAAATCTATTATTATTATAATCAAGAAAAATCCTACTTTTAGTCTTTGTATTACTCAAGTTTTGACATGGGTAATTGCACTGCACTTAATTACACCTGTAATATTAATTCCTCCACTTTTAAAAAAATATTGATATGACACAAATAACATCAAGTGCGTGTTTATTTTTTAATTTATCAAAAATCAGTTTAATAAAAATTTATTTAATAAAAATTAATTTGATGAAAGTCAATTATTATAATAAAATTTATGTTTGGATATATTTTTTCAAAAATTAATTTGACAAATTAAAAGTTATTTGGATTAATAAAAATTTGTGCTTTTAAAATGTACTTTTGAATATGCAATGACTATAAAGGACATTAATTTATGATAATTTATTTTTTTTATTGTACAAATATAATATAGTAGAAATGTTTAAAAAATGTGAAATAAATTTAAAATAACATAAAATTTATTAGAATGTTAAATAATAAGAATAAAAAATATAAAATTTAATATTGCAAAAAATTTAACTTGTGGTCATTTACCGTTTTGCCCTCTTATTTGCATCAAAAAATTGAACTCATGTGTGTCATTTTCTCCTCATTTTCTTCTTCGATTTCTCTAGAACCCACCGACAGAGATAGAGCTCTAATCATCCTCCCACCCTCCGTCAGTTCCCTCTCCCTTCTCTATCATCACAGCGTCGCCAGTGAGGGCCTTAACTCTGCCATGGGCTTACTGTTGTTACTCTTCTTATGCCTCTTCAATGTTGTTTAGCTCATTCTCTCGGTTCCATCTTGTCTTCCCTATTCGTTATGCCGTTGCCGTATGGTGAGCTAAGTCGCCGGAGCTACAGGATTTTGCTAGCGAGTCTTTCCCTCCCTTATTCAGTCGCAAGCTTCATCTTCTTCATCCCTACACTGTGCTCACTGTAAACCACCAATGTTGAGGTACAGTTGTGAGTTTATTTTTCTCTACGGCTGTTGAGTTCTGATATGTCTTCTCCCTTCTCTGTTTGTGTCTTAGCATGGGATTTTCTCTCTGTCTTGTTGTTTCCATTGAGATAAGAAACCATGATTTCTTCTCCTTGAAAAAATAATGTCTGAGTGTAAGATGTCATATAGTTGAAGTTGCAATTCTTCTCTTGAATTTCTGCTGCTATTCGTGGCTATTAAAAAAATAGAAATTAAGCTGAAATTTATTTACTAAAAGCATAATTATGAAAAGTATGGAGTAAATTTTTTTAGCTATATTTGAGTCAAAGTCGGTTGCACGAGAAAAAGTAAAAAATAATGAGGGTATTATGGTCAATTGTAATATTAGGTACCACATATTAATGCCCACATGCCCACATTTATGTTTGAAAAGCTATAAAAGTGAGCTTCTGATTTTTTCAATTTCAGGCCATTCTAAAAATCCTTTTTTAAAGCACATTTCAGCTACAAAAATCATCCCAAACAACATTCTACATCCCAAAAGTAAAGAAACTACTTGTGGGATGTGAAACGTAAAATTTCCAAACGGTGCCTAATAATGCTGACATGTCAATTAATATTATTAATTTTATGCTTACATATCAAACTAATATTAATATGGATTTTTTAATAGGCGAAAAAATTAAAAATACAAGAGCTTACATCATGCGATTGACATGGACTCTCATGCCTAAGGTAAAAAGACTTGGACTCTCATGACATTAAAGAAGACTGTAGGACAACACTGAAGAAGACTATTAGGTAATGCCAAAGATAGTTGACAGTGATGAAGAATTGTGCAACGAAATGCCTCAAGTAAGGGTTCTAGGGTTTGAAGGAGGTCAGAGAGTACTTAGTCAACAAAAATGACTGACCTCAAGAAATAATGAGATTCACCTTTAGCCACTACATCTTGAAGATTAAGTGCTTATTTTTCGTAATAATTATCCTATAAGATGGAGACATAGGCTTCATCACTTAACCCCATGCCATAACATGTGCCTCTTAATAAAATGACCACCACGAATAATTCATTAAACCAAGTTCTCATTCTCTAATTAAAATCAACCATATGCTACTTGCAAGGCTCCAAAAGTGACGAGTGAAGAATATGGCATTTGAACCACAAGATATAAGCATGTGAGGCAGTGAGATCAAGCTATTAACTCATGCTAAGCTTAGTTCATAGGAACAAAAGCACAAATAAGTAGATGCCAAAATAATATAAGATGTCATGCCAAAATATGTGTATCCATTGATATAAACCAAGTCAAAATATTTGTGAAAAAAGGGACCTAATATGCTCATATATCCCATATTTCAATACACCAAGTCAAAATACAATTTTTACCATATAACTTGTCTTGGTACATAAAGTCATCCTAAAAAACAATTCAAGTCACATCTATAAAACCTATTGACGTCAAATCTCATGGACAAAACATGAAACAGAAAACAGTTGATGTCAAATCTCGTGTATAAAACATGAACCAAAAAACATCCCATATTTCTATAACTATAAGAAGTTTATATCTAAATCAAAGTTGACTGCTTCTTAGAAGAGTTACATTAATGGACTCTTGTGTGCAAGATGCTTTCTTTTTTATACTGTTGATGGGTAGCTTAGCATGCCTCTTCCTTTTTGCAAATTGCTTATTAGGATCCTTACGAGGCATTTGATTATGTCCCCACAACCTGAGCACTTAAGGCTTGTATTTTCTCTCCTTACCTTTGTTTTACATCCTCATCAGCCCCTCTTTTTCATTTCTTTTTTGGCCAACTAGGACGCCTATGGTGCACTGGGGGATTAATAGGGTCTCTTTCAGCTTTTTACCCATCTTGTCTCCATTAATAGGCTCTGTGATAAGTGAGTAACAAGTCACAAAAGCTTGCAAACTTAAGTAATGATCCACATACTTGTGTGAATCCTCCTTTTTGTTACATATACAAGCAACTGCATGTCTGCATCACTAATTCTCACTCTAAATTTGAATACTGTGTGAAGAGAGGAATAAAATAAATAAATAGATACATAGCCAAAGATGCTATAGAATACAATACGTGCAAAATAAGATAAGTATAGTTAAGCATACCTTCTGTTGGTTAGATATGTAACACTTGTCTTTTTCCTTACATATTTTCAATATCATTAAAGAGATTTTTTAAAAACCAGGTCTATAAGTCTCTATTCTCTCCCTTAACCACTGCCCAAGCTAAGGAAAAGTATTGGTCATTAGGATCACGTGTAATAGCCACAAGTAACATTCCTCCACATGGACCCTTCAAAAAATAGCCATTCAAACCAATAATAAGTCTGCCACTAGGGAAAAAAAACCATACTTCACAACACCTATGCACCCATATATTTTCTTATAACATATATGGCCTATCCATGTTACTATGTATGGTTTTTCAATTACTAAACAAAAAGTTATCTCTAAGTTACACTTGTTGTAAATTGTGCCTTAGGGCCAATTATTATACTATGCACATTATTATTTAATGAATTTCTCTTTTGTTATCATAACAATTACATGTTCAATATGATAAATGTATCAATGAACAAACTAAAGTGATTGTTCTAAATGTCCCTGGTCGATCATTTTTGAGGGATCATAGATGAAACAAGACTAGTATAATTTTGATTAATTATAGAGATATAAATTAAAGTTATGAGCATTTGAAAGAGTACGAGGTGTTGGACCGACTCGCTATGAGAAAGCTGCATGGTATAAGTCATAAGCTTATCTCATATGTAACTATATCACTAAGCCCTTTGACCTGAGATTATCATGGATTCCTACATTATGACTATTGAACTTTGACCTAGTTAAAAGTCACCTTTGATCGGTGATCATAAAGGCTATGATTGAACTTAGTGATATTCATGTAGAGGAATATGAGTGGTCAAGATGGAATTTGTCTCTCACATTAAGTGAGAGATATTACTAGGCCCCTTGATGAGTGAGACTGAAAAAATGTATGGCCATACTACAATAAAAAGGGTTTTTCTATTGCTACTGTTAGTCTACTCAGAGATCGAGGAACTAACAGTCAAGTAAAGGAGAATGACAATTTCATGTCTCGTACTTGATCGAAATATCGCGTAACAAAAAGAATGTGATATGGTTGTACGATAAGTTACATTGGATCATTAATCCCACATAAATTGGGTAGTTGTAATGTCTTACTAAAGGCCACTTGTGACTTATAGGCTAATAGCGTAATTAGCCTGCTTTTAATTTCATATGGGCCTATAAGGTCGCACACAAGAATAGCCCAACTCAAGCTATAATGTCCAAGTTCATTGAATTTAAAATATGTCTAGATTTAATGAATGTAATATAGGGTGAATGAATTATATATATATATATATATATATATTTGAATATTTATTTGATAAATATTTATATATATTTATATGAAATATAAAATTTTAAAAAAATATAATTATATATATATGTATGTATATATATTTTTGAAATATATATATCTATATACGTGTGTGTGTGTGTGTGTATCAAATATATATATGATATATGTATATGATATATAAAATTAAATATGAATAATATAATATATATATTTTTGAAATATATATGTATATATATTCGTATATATATAATATAATATGTATATATGATATGTATTATATTATATTATGTTATGTTATGTTATGTTAGTTTTAAATTTAATTTTATATGATAAGTTAAATTTAATAACTAACATGATAAGAGAGAATATTATGTCATTTTTATAATTTAAATTTATAAGATAAATTCAAATTAGATATGATATTATGGATTAAATTTATGAGATAAATTAAATTTTCGTGAGCTTTTAAATGAAAGACGAAAACCCTTATACTATATATAGATAGGAACGTCCTTATGAAGGAAGAAAGAGCTAGAAAAGTTCTCACGATAAAAACACTCTGAGAGCCACGAAACACCCTATAGAAAGAAAAATTGACGTTCAGAGAAGAACGAACGCTGAGAGTGCTAGCACGCTGTTCGAGTTAGAGAGCTGTTCGTGTGGATATTGGTAGAGAGAGCAAATCTATATTGTCAGCTCTTGAGATCTAAACGTGTGCCAACTTCAAAGAATTAAAAGATAACTCTTCTATCCATCTTAACTTAAACAAGTTCGTTCAGTCCATATCAGGATAGGGATTTTAAAATTTTAATCTTCTATTGTGCCTCCCTATCCAACAGTAGTTCTTAACTTCATTACAACAATCTCTCAGCTTATGATATTGCTCCTAGTAATCACTATCAATTATTGCCTTCGCCCTCTTCCTTAACTTAAATGTCTTCCATATAAACACATCAACCATATAATAGTCCTTAAATGCAGCAATAATATCAAACAATTTAATGTTTTTGTTTGAGTGCATGATGCCAACTATCTTTTCTGAAATCCACTCAAAGAAACCATCTTCCTACTAATAGATAGCCCACGTGTGTTTTTAGATCGAAATGTCTTTAAATGATATGTCTTTAAACTTTACTCACGATAATTAACCATTTGTATTCCTTCTATGCGTACTTAACTTGACACCTCACCTTATCATTTTTAATAAATTCAAGTTCATATTCATTTAAGTACAGCATATTCTCTTAGTGCATCCTTAAATTGACAAGGTGAAGTAAACTCTGTGCCTAACTTGAATTGAAACTTTTTGCATGCCTCAAAAGGATTGTATTTTTCATACCTACATTTAGGCACACTCTTATCTTCATCATCACTAGATAGTTGCTCTCTATGAAGCTTATCATATTCATAATCAGATAACAAACCCAATATCTCCTTCCTTGTAACCTCAAATAAGTTATCATCTTCAACTGATTGAGTAAATGGAGTTCTTATTAACTATGAACTAACCTACAACTTTATCTTATATATCACTAACACCAACTTCAAACATACTAGTTAAAATAATTATCATCAATATTTTCAAAGTCATTGATATTTATATTTGACAAATTCACACCACCATTACCCTTCCCTTCATTATTTTCATAATGGTCATTCTTCACGTCCACATCATACCTTATAGTAAATTAGAAAACTTCAAGAATCATTCTTAATAGAAATAGATAACAAAAGACAAAGCCATAAAAAAAAAAAAAACAAAGCAAGTATATAACTAGGAGGAAAAGAGACATGTATAACAAACGCAGACCATATACGAGTTTAATGAAAGACTAGAGATGGGTTAATAAGGATAGCTAAGTTTAAAGTATAATAATTCTCAAAGAATAAAGTTGACAAAGAATATAACTTAATGAGGATCACAAAACAGAGATGATGAGTTTGATCAAGGAGCTTAAAATTGAATGAACAAGTAACCACGCCTTCGTTGATGATGCATCAAATGCCAAAGTTTGCCTTGCTCGACCATTGTCCAGTGATCGTTCACTGGCGGTGAATTTTTCAATGCTATCAAATACTCTTTTCTGACATCCACCAAGGCTTTTACTTTAGATGTGTTGCTAATCATTTAAGAGAGAGTCCAGGTCAGCACATGATGTAGGCTTTTTTTTTTCTTATTAGAAAATTCATAGCAACATTAGTTTGATATTCTTTCCGTTCAAAAAATGTAATATATTTTTAACTGAATCTTACCTTCAATAAAGTAGTTACCTACTTCAAACTAACTCTATCTTTTTATATTTACCCCTATTAAATACCCTACAATAAATATAAAGTCATTCATTAATAGAACCACTTCTAAAAAAAACAATGATTATACTTCAAAAAAACTAAAAATGTATTATATTTTTAGACGAAGGGAGTATGTAAGCACAAAATTAACGATATTGATTGACATGTAAACATTATTAATATCATTTGTGTTATATCAATGTCTCTCTGAAAATGCAGGACCAACATCATAGATGGAGCTATACCAAAACTCAAACAAAGTATAGGAATAAAAAATAGTTCTTCTTCTTCTTCTTCTCATTATTATTATTATTATTATTATTATGGAGTTGGAACAAGGAGTGAAGGGCACTCCACGTCGCCAAGTGCATTTGCTGCAAGAAAGCAGCCTTTCACTGGGATGGGCATCACAATTTTCATCCATACGCTGCTCTAGCTTCACCTTTTAACTCCAACACGGATCACTTTGGGCCTAAATGGCAGTTTATAGCTGTCCCCAAAAATTTTAAAAAGGCCATTTGTAGATTAATATAGTGCCATGATCATATGATCGTTCCCTGAGTTTTGCGTGCGCGCGCACGATTAATCAGCAACTCCTAACAGGAGAGTGTGCCTTACTCTTCAATCATGTTGTCTAAGTACAACTTGGATTCTCTTTAATATGAAATTCCTCGACCACTCTTGGAAATGCAGGCCCTACTGTAATATCATTAACCCTATATCTTTCGACTTTGATGGATCCCCAAACTCTACACAATGCTTACCAAGAATCAGTCGGCAGTTACGCAGAAACAGAACATCCTAACATCTTTTCATTTGCTCGCTGCCTTGTCTTTTTAGGAAACTAACCTGACCGTGCCAAACCTGAGCATCTAATCACATCACCATTCCCTCATTCAATCCAGTTTTTACTGATTCAGCTACTGTATATATAATACACCCCACGTTTTAAAACCTACAGTGTACGTGTTTTTTCACTGCTCTAATGGCCTGGCTGTGGCCATGTGACCGCTCCCTTTTGGATCCATGCATTGAGATTGGAATCTAGTGGATTTTGAGAACGAAGGTCGTGTAAAATGTGACATTAATCAGGTAGCAGTAGTATTATAACCTCAGGTACAGGAAGTCGGGGGACAATCAAATCAAATGGGGTATACCACTTGTATTGTAGGGTAGCTATAGGGAAGGTCAAAAGAGAGAGACAGACAAATGTAGGATTTGGGATAAGGTCTGGCCTTCATTTTTCTGCTTTATTTTTTCTTTAAGAGTTGATTGTCACGGAGATGCTTCTTCTTCTGATCACTCCCCAAAAGCATTTTACTTGGACGATTCATTCACCGTACATCCCCACACTGCAACAGCACTGATACTTGGTCTTCCCTCTTTCCCCCTGGCTGTGAATTGTTTTGTCATTCACATCTTATCTCCTGTGACTTCACTTTGCCTCCACCCAATGATTTTCTCCATGACTGGATATTTCTTCCCCTTTTCGGCTTTTCTTTTTTTATTCTTTTTGAGAGCAATCTAAGCCACAAAGAGTTTTATTTTATGCCTTCAAATCTAAATGATTACCTTGCCGCCATTCACTTTACCGCGCATTCTAAGCACCCCTCAGCTAAATCCCTTTCACCCTTGTTCGTTTCTTGCTGCGAACGAATCAAAATGTGAACCCTGTTGTGGGTTCTGATCAAATGGACTCGCCTTGCTTGGACTAATTAATCAGAGCCCATTAATGGCCTAAGTGCACTTCGGCCACTGTCCCAGAATTTTAGGCCCCTTCTGAAAACAACAACTAATTTCTTCCTGGACAGCAGAATTAATCGGGAAAAAGTTGGGGGGAGAGAATTATGTTATGAACTGTGATTAAATTGAACAAGAAAATGTAATCCTAGGCGGAGACGCAAATCAACGCACCAGCGGACTTAGTCCCTACCACTTCCATCAAAAGGTTGTGCGGTTCTCTTTAATGACAGATCGTTCCTTGGTTGCCTCAGAAATGTTCAATAATGAGAGCGAATAAAGTCTTCTGCTCGACAAAATCATTTCGACGCAATGGCAAATGGATATAATGAGACGAAAACTACTTTTGCGATTATTAGTCTTTTAGGTTCGCATGAACCTTCCCTAGGTTCGCTTCCTCTCATCCTCTGGTGAGGTTAGGTGCGAGCAATAATGACACGGAAGATTTATTTTTATTTAACGGCTCTTTTTTTAAAAAAATAAATAAATAAAGCGCGTGGAATCTGTTGTTTTATCTCACCGATATTCATTAATTATTGCATTGACTTGCACTATCGTAAATATTTTTTCCATCTCAAATTATAAAATATTTTTAAATAAAATTTTATATATTAATAATTTTTATTAAAAAATATAAATTCATAAAAATATTTTTTATTTAATAACCTAAAATGCACACTTAATTAATATTAAATAGAGAAAAAAAATAACAATAATAAAATAAGATTATTTAATTAAATTTTAATTTTTTAAAAATATTATATATTTTAAAATGATAAATTTTTTTTAAAAGCATGTTCTAATTTAAGACAGGGAGAATAAAATAATAATTCGTAACACTTGTTTTGTCATGTAATATTAATAACACTCCGGCGTGGTCTATGATTTCTTCTACTATAAATTTGGTGTAGGGTCAAAGAATCTCTGGAACCAAAATTATTGTACACTCCTCCAGTTTTATTTATAAGTCTCATTTTAAAAGATTTATTTGATCTCATTTATAAGTCATGATATGTTTTTTTAAATAATATTTGAGAGATATTTCTAAAATTATTCTTCATGAGAGAAAAAAAAATAATAGAACATTACTTTTTAGATTTGTTATATAGGAACATACTTAAAATTTTACTTACTTTTATTCCTTATACTTTTATAATATTAATATTAATAAGATTGATAAAAATAATTTATAAATAAGATCCGAAGGAGTATTATATAGGCAGCACAATAAAATAACGTAATCGGTACCAGCGATGGTTTTACAGTACAACCATGATTTGAATTCCTGTTCCGACCTTAAAAAAGGTTGTTTATAATAAAAAAAAATACATTAGTTATTATTGCAAATTAATACTCTCTTTATTTAAAAATATAATATATTTTTAATTAAATTATATTTTTTAATAAATTTATTATCTACTTTCAATTTAATCCTATCTTTTTATATTTATTTTTATTAAATATTCTATGATAAATATAAAGTCATTATCAATAAAGTTATTTTTAAAAAAAAGACAATGATTATATTTTAAAAAATTTAAAAAACATCCAACATTTTAAAAAATACATTACATTTTTAAATAAACTTATGAAGATTCGGAACCGTGAAAATTGATAAGCACCACTTTAAACACAAGTAAACAGGGCAATAATACTGAAGTTAAAAGTTCGTGAGAAGTCGAGCTTTGAATTTTTTGATAACTAATTTAGCGTTTCAGCTTAGACACACACACACAGGAAAAGGAATTTTTGTGTGTGTGCAGTGAGTGTTCATACTTCACATAATAATTAAGCACTCCGTTTAAATCAAAATATAAAAAATTGGTAATTAATTCATGATTCCAAAAAAAATTAATTGAAATCTTGATTTCTCAAAAAAATTACATTTTTTTCAATTTCACCTTCATTAAATGCCTTGTAAGTACTTTAATAATGATCATTGAAATTTTAATACATTATTTTTAACAAAAAAATTAATAAATAAAATAAAAATGTAGTTAAAAAATTAATTATAAAAATTATCTAATATTTTATATTTTAAACTGAGCAAGACTCGTAAAAAAATGCCATGGTTCGGAAGAAGTATATAATCATGACCTATGTCTATAAACAATTGTGTGATTCAATAAACCAAGGTACAGAGAAATTATTATTCCCTTCATTTAAAAATGTAAAATATTTTTTAAAAAGTTAAGTGTTAAAAAATGTGAGGTATTTTTAATTTTTCAAAGCATATCCATATTAATAATAACTTTATATTTATTATAAAGTATTTAATAAAAATAAATATAAAAATAAAATTAATTAAAAAATAAATAATTATTTTATTAAAGAGATAATATTTAATTAAAAATATTTTCTATTTTTTAATAAAAAGAGTATTATATTTTGATCAAAAAATGATTGGTATATACAAGATATTCTATTACCCCATTATAAAAAAGAACGGAGTGAAAGGAGGAAGGAAGTGAGTCGATCATGCTGTCAATGGCTGGCAATGCGTTCGCATTCGTCGATACGTGGCTAAATCTTGGCTTTTCATTTTACCGTTAAACACAGTTGTTGATTTTAAATTAATTTTTAAATATTTTTAATATTGTAGTTATTAATATTTTTTGACCAAAATTGTATTTATTAATATAAAAATTATAAAAATACTCTAATATTAAATTTAAACTGTCTATAATACATCTAGATGATTTGTAAAAATTATAAAAAATTTTAATATTAAATTATATCATTCAAATTATATTTGAATTGTTTAGAATACATCTATATAGTTAAATTATAAAAAATAATTAAACCTTGCAGATTAAATCTATATTGGCTAGATTGAAAATAAACATATTAATTCAAATTTTTATTTTTTATAATTTTTTATTTCTATAAATGTAATTACAAAAAAAATTAAAATTTATATGATTCAAATCTCGTTAACGATAACTAGTACCATGATGTTCATTTTTGAATGAATACGAAGGACAATCCAAATTTAATATTATAATTATTATCATTTTTATAGTAATAAATAATGCAGTATTAAAAAAATTTAAAAGTAATTTAAATAAATGATAGAGATTATTTTAAAATGAGATAAAAGGTTAAGATTAAGTCACTTTTGACGAGCATTCAATGATGCGGCTTGCCAGATGACGAGTACCCAATGCGGACACGATTGGCAAAAGGCAATCAAGATTTTTTTTTAAAAAAAAAAAGGAAATAGGTACTAAATCAAGTATGTTAATTAATTACGTTGAGTATTTTTTTTTTTTTTCACGAGGCTCGTGTGAAAATGGTACTCCTACCTTTCTAATTCCCCGAGTCAACTGCTCTATCTTCAACTGTTTTGTAGTAAGGACTAATTGACTACTATACATAAATAAAGAAAGTTAGTTACAGGTAGTTATATAAAAAAATTAAACAATTAAAAAAATATAACTTTAAATTTTTATATTTTGGTCAAATTTTGCTGTAAGTTCTTACACTTTTTTTAATATTTTAAATCTCTATACTTTTATTTTTTAATATTATAGGTTCTTCAATGAACAATGTTACAAATAGATATCTAAAACACAAAAAAAAATATAAGGATATAAAACATCAAAAAAAATACATAGACTTCTAACAAAATTCAAGCAAGATGTAAAGATTTAAAATTATATTTTTTTAAAAAATTATAATTAGTTAAAACTACCTTCATTCAGGTTGAGACCGGTGAAGAAATGATATTTTTGAAAATGAGTAATAAATGTAAATGATTATTATGTATTAAGGACCGCGATGAGCTTTGTCAACTTTATCTTTTCTTTTTACATTAAAAAAATGAATAGTTGGGATAGTGGTAAAGCTTTTCGAATCCACGAAACAAATGAACCACATATAATCACCGCCGGCCTGTCCACACCCCACTTCGGTCTTAATATTTGGTAATTTGGGAATTTTAATTATAGTCTCATGCATAGAGTGAGAAAGATAATAATAGATAAATAATTTTTTTGAAGAACAATAATTATAATTTAATTTTGAACTAGTATGGCAGAGTCCTGAACAGGAGAGGAGGAAGCATGGAGGTTTGGCGTGGGCAGGCAAATTGCAGAACGTGATTTGACGAAGAGCTCATTGCTCGTTAATTATGTTAAATACCTAATCATTTAGCGGGTGTTGACTTTGTACGCGTCCAGGAGAATTTCTGTCATTTTTACATGAAAAAATAGTAATCAAGGATCTCAATAATAAATTAATATCAATTAAAAATTAATTACTTTCAAAATTACATTGTACTCTCTTAATCTTTAACTTATATTAATTTTTAAAATTAAAAGTTCAAACTGCCTCTCTAGTTAAAAAAAATAAAGAAACCCCATTGTTTCTGTCGTTGGTCATCGAACCACTGTCAACAATGAGATCACTCGAGCTTTTGTTGTTGGCAAGATCATTGAAGCTCCAACGTCAGTGACATTTTCATTTAAGAAATAATTAATTTATCACGTCATAACATTACAGTGTGTTGTTAATTTCTGAAATTAAACTTGCTATTTTATAAATATTAATTATTAATTTAATATGAATAATTATAAATTAAGAGATTTAAAACTTCACGTCTTTTATTTATTAAAAGTTTAAATTTATTGTTATTAATCATGAATAAGTTATTGTTATCAAATAAGATGGGCTTGATTATATGTGTTAGTCATTCATTAACAATTGTACATTTAGATTTTTATAATAATTCATTCACAATTAACAACAATTTATTCTAATTTTAATAAGTTAGAAAAATTTATAGGATGGGCTTAATTATACATATTAGTCATTCATTAATAAGTATTCGTTCGAATTTTGACAACAACTTATTTGTGATTAATAGCAATATGTTTAGACTTTTTAAAAAATAAAATATGTAAAGTTTTAAAGCTCCCAATTCGTAATGGTTTATGTCAGATTAACAAATAATAGTTGTAAAATAATAAATTTCATTCAAAAATTAATAATACATTATTATGTTATGATATGAAAGTGATTGAAAACTTAGTTTACTATTTATATATTTTTTTTGTTTGCTATATATAATTAAAATGTTAGTAACTACCAAACTTTTTAAGTGATCAAGAGCCATGAAATTAAATCCACCCTTGACCACATAAAACAATTATTTTTTAAATAAAAATATCATCAACATCGAAGCTCCCTCCAATGATCGACTACCAGTGACCTCACCAATAGCAGGGGCTCTAGCGACCTCACTGTTGTTGGTGTTAGCAATAGTAAAGGTTTCTTCTTCTTCTTTTTTATTTTTTAACTAAAGGGGTGACTTGAATTTTTAACTTTAAAAATTAATATCAATCAAGGACCAAGGGACTGCAGTACAATTTTGATGTCAATTGGTCCTTAACTTATATTAATTTTTCTCAACAATCCTTTAGTGCTATTATTTTTTTTTACATTTCTATAATGGGAAAATCACATCTGATCTCTTTTCAAGAGAATTAATCACAGATAAAGATAAATGAGGAACGGATTATTGTTAAAATAGAAACATAATTTGTGTTTTTTTTTTTTTGAATGGGACTTATTGTTGATTTTCATTTGTGATTATTTTATTTTTTTTGAGAGAGAATTGAATGTAATTCTCTTTTCTGTAATCCACAACTCTATGCAATCCCATCATTATGCTCATCACCCACTCGTACACCAAAGTATATAACAATCAAGGGTTATGATATTAAAATCTCAAAACAGTAAATTTATAATAGCTAGGTCTTGATAATTTTTTTTTATAAAATCAGTTGTGAATATTGATTCTAATAATTATAAATTTAAGAATTTTTACTACAAATAAGACAGTTAAATTTTAAATAAATTCTTAATTTGTTATTGAAATTCCTGTCTATAATTATTTGTTTCAACATTCACAGCTTATTTTTTAAAATTTTTGTTGGGAATCTAACTGTAATAAATTTTTATTTGGATACTTCATAGACATTCTCTCGTGCCTATATTTAATGTTGTAAAATAATAAATTTCGTCCTAACTCGGTCACATAGAGTTTGATTTTCATAACTTATAAAAAAGGGAGATGAATCGACAACGTGACATCCTGGTAATGACTAGCTAAATCACATCGAATTTCGACTGATTCAAGTCAAGTAGAAAAAATGACCAAGTTATAAATAACAAAGCCCTTTCAACGAGCATTTGATATGGTTGTGTTCTCACAAATTAATTTTTTGATCACTCAATTAGTTAACTCACCATAATCTCTTACTAAGTGAGATACATATTCATTTAAACAAAATTTTAAAAATAATATCTTTATATATAATCTCTTTCAGCAAGTTATACTTTATAAAAGAAACGAATAATATATAAACCTCTTTTCTTTAATTAATCAAACAATTTTTCCAGGTAATCGTTTGTTTAATTATAATAATTATAAGTTGGTGTATGCATATTGGTTAAAAAACAGCAGATGTAATAAAACGTTAATATCAACATCGGTAAAATGCGAAATTAACGTCACTATCCATAGTTTGAGAAAGAAGGCGAGAATGTGAAATCAACATCGGGAATTCATTATCATATAATTTTTTTTTTTTTGACACTGCACTTAGTATCAGCTTCTTTTCAGGGTGAAATAATTTTATTTTTTTTGGCCCGAAGGGTGAACTAAAATTAGTATAACAATAAAACGTTTAAATAATTCACGTTAGTATATGAGAATGAACAGCAACGAAGCTGAGAGGAAGTTTTTCATCAGATTAGCAATGATGGGTTTACGAAATTCAGATTTAAATTTTCCAAAGTCGAGTCCTGTAAATTTATATGAAATATGTCTTTTTAAAAATGAAACTCATTTTTTTATTTTTAAAAAATAACAAAAGAAAAAATTCACGAAAATTTATAAAATACCAATGTTAGAGGATTTAAATCTATGAATTTATGGGATGAACTTTTTACTCCCCAAATGAAGAGTGGGCACATACGCACACGTGATTAGTGCATCCAACTTTTTGTTGGGTTGTTTTTATTCATTCTTCGATCAGCTTTTTTTCCCCCCTTATGAAAGCTGTAAGGTCGATACTATAATACTACGTGTTACAAAGGACGGAAGGATATTTAATATTAGTATCGCGCACCACTACTACTACCATTCTCATTTGTATTTTAATAGAAAGCCTGGTTCCTGCTGGGACGCTGAATCCGGCTGCAGGTGATCTATGCCTGAGTTGTCAAACCTGGAAGCACATGGCTTTTGGAGTTTAAGCTTTTATTTATTTTAGTTCTCCACTTTGCTTTCCCATAAATTTATAAATCAACATCTTCGTTGCTCGCTTTTTAGTCCATGAATTCTTGGTACGCAACCTTTTTTTTTCCTTCTTTTTGCTTTGGCATTTTAATAAGCAAGCAATGGATCCAAAATAGTAATAAATTAGATATTCAACTAAATTTATTGGCATTTAATCAAGATGGCTTTCACGGTAATTTGACTTAATTTCCCATATAATCCGAGTAGCATTTCTACTGGGGAGAGGGGTGATTGTCTGTCTTATGTGACTCGACAAATGATGACTATTAAAAAAAAAAAGCAGTGAATAAAAATGAGGCATCCTGTTTGTTTTACTCGCAACGACTTAGTGGTACACAACATCAAATGCTTCGACAACCAAGACATTCATGTTATCGCATTTACTAACAAGCTAAATAGGAAACAGTTGAAATATTTTGAAATATTTTACATTAATCCTGTGCCATGCTTAATCATGTCGTCACGGACTCAAGGGTAAAAACTAAAAAAGACAAGCACACGCCTAACCCTGTATCTTATACGGAGAGTTGACATAGACAACATGAACTCGTCCAATCCCGTCCTTATTTATCTAAAAAGTTTGTTCTGATCCCCCCTTTTTTTTTGGTCAAATGTGCTGATCACTTATTGCAAAATGGATTATTGAATTAGTGGGTCCAGAGGATTTGTGACGCAGATCTTTTTGAAAACGCAAATTAAACGTTTTTTTTTTTTTTGGGGGGGGGGGGAATGATCAAGGATGGATGAAGCGGTAAAGATCGGAGTGATTCGTATCAACAATTGACAGGAAGTTACAGTGGCATTCACTGCTTCGCTATGTTCCTCAAATGAGCCCTCTTGTTTCTTTCTTCCTTTATAAATACTCATCCTCTGTATCCGCATTGTTATGAGCAAGCACTTGAGAATCATATAAATACTGCTTTTGCTACAGCTGGCTCCATCCCATATCCGCGGCATTCAGTTCTCCGTTCCCCTTTGTTTGTTGAAGCCACACCGCATCTTTCTTGCTCCTCTCTTTTCTTGAATTCATCTCCTTATTCCTCAGTCATCTTCCATCGCTTCACTCGTTAATCGACCCTAGTCTAAAACAAAAAGTATCCAGCACATCATGTAAACTGTTTGGTTGCTCCCTTATTACCTATTATTCCAATGGCGCCCAAGTAACTTTCTGCAGAAACTCCCCATATTGATTCCCTGGAGTGGCAGTTCATCCCCTGAAACTCATTCAATAAGACTCCAACCATGGAAGAAACATTTGTACCTTTTGAAGGAATCAAGAATGACCTCAGAGGAAGGTTAATGTGCTACAAGCAAGACTGGACGGGCGGATTCAGAGCAGGCCTAAGGTATATGCTCTTATTGTTGCTATATTATATTGTCTTGGTGGGCTCAAAAATCTGTAACTGATCTAACTATCACACTTACTTGGCTTCTCTTTACAGGATTCTGGCCCCCACCACCTACATCTTTTTTGCTTCTGCGATTCCTGTTATTTCATTTGGCGAACAACTGGAGCGAAATACTGGTATTGACCATTGAAAGTTCTTCAAACATGAACTGTTATTTGCTTGTTTGTTTTTTTAGTTTTTTTTGCCTGAGAAAAGGAATTGGGATATAATTCTCATCTGAAAGGATCATACTCCTTCCGTTGTTTTCCAATGGCCCTCCTTTTTTCTTTTGGCATGAATCTGGTTTTACGGGGGAAAAAAAACTGATGACAAGTACCTGTTGGGTGCAGACGGAGTTCTGACAGCTGTTCAGACCCTGGCTTCCACTTCAATTTGTGGCATTATACACTCGATATTAGGGGGTCAACCTTTACTGATTCTGGGAGTGGCAGAGCCTACTGTGATCATGTACACATTCATGTTCAATTTTGCCAAGGAGAGACCAGATTTGGGTCGTAATCTATTTCTAGCATGGAGCGGATGGTGATTTGCTTTTTTCCTCAAACAAGATCCTTAATTAAACTGTATCCCATTGGAGTGTCTACCATGATGTGGTTGTGACTGAATACCGTTTTGTTTCGCTTGTATAGGGTATGCGTGTGGACAGCATTGTTGCTGTTCTTGATGTCCATCTTGGGGGCTTGCTCTATAATCAACAGGTTTACCCGAGTTGCAGGGGAACTGTTTGGCCTGCTCATTGCTATGCTCTTCATGCAGCAAGCTATCAAAGTAACATTATTTATCAAAAACTTCACCTTTGTAATGGATTATGAATTTATGATCAGAATTATGGTGTTGATGCACTGAGGCCTTTATTTTAAAAAACTACTTATACGGCTGAAACCATATAAAATTTGGTTTGTTATATGTCCAGGGACTTGTAGATGAATTCCGCATACCACAGCGAGAAAATCCAAAATCAATAGAGTTTATACCTTCATGGAGGTTTGCTAATGGGATGTTTGCTTTAGTGCTTTCGTTTGGCCTTCTCCTCACTGCACTAAAAAGCAGAAAGGCTAGGTCATGGCGTTATGGTTCCGGTAAGAGCTCGTGCAATTCTGGTCCGTCCGTCATATTGCGATCAATTGGATTCCCTAGAGAATAAATATGAGTGATGTTGCAGGTTCGATTCGCAGCCTAATAGCAGACTATGGTGTGCCACTTATGGTGCTTGTCTGGACAGGCGTCTCGTACATACCAGCAGGAAATGTTCCGCATGGTATCCCAAGGCGCCTTTTCAGCCCAAATCCGTGGTCACCTGGTGCTTATGAAAATTGGACAGTTATCAAGGCATGTATATCTTCAATGCATTACAGTTTCCCTCACTATTTTATTACTAGACCCTAACAAAATTATATTGCCCTCATCAATTGTTGTGTCAGGACATGATGCATGTTCCTATTTTCTACATCATTGGAGCATTTATTCCAGCAACCATGATTGCTGTACTCTATTACTTTGACCATAGTGTGGCATCTCAACTTTCCCAGCAGAAAGAGTTCAATTTGAGAAAGCCATCTTCTTACCATTATGATTTGCTCCTTTTGGGTTTTCTGGTATGCATTCCAGTTCTCCCGGATTCCTTATATCCTCTAACCTTGCTATTCAACTAGTTCTTCATTCCTCTTATGATGCCAATTTCCATCATTCTGGATGACAGACCTTATCGTGTGGCCTTATTGGGATCCCTCCCTCAAATGGTGTCATACCACAGTCACCAATGCATACCAAGAGCCTGGCAACTCTTAAACATCAGGTAATGAAATTAAAAAAACAGTTATGGGTGTAGGAAGAGAAGATGACTCTATCCTTTCCGTTTTATTGTTGTTGATGCTGTTGTTGTTGTTATTTATTAAAGGATGTTCTTACTTCAGTAAATAGAACATCTGTCCCCACCCTGAAACCAAGAGTTTCTGGTACAGTTACTTCGCAACAGACTAGTTTCAACAGCACGAAAGAGTATTGGAAAGAATGCTAGTTTGGGACAATTATATGGCAATATGCAAGAAGCCTATCATCAAATGCAGACACCTCTAGTTTATCAAGACCCCTCAGCTCGAGTAAGTACAGTTCCTGATCAGATAGCTAGATTATCTACCCCGTTAGATGTTCAGTATTGGTAACATGTGACGTTATATGATCAGGTACAGGGGCTGAAAGAATTAAAAGATTCGACCATCCAAGCAGCTACGGGTATGGGAAATATAGATGCCCCCGTCGATGAGACAGTTTTTGATGTTGAGAGAGAAATAGACGATCTATTGCCCGTTGAAGTGAAGGAACAACGCCTAAGTAACTTGCTTCAATCGATAATGGTGGGAGGATGCGTTGCAGCTATGCCTTTTCTCAAGAAGATTCCGACCTCAGTCCTTTGGGGATACTTTGCTTTCATGGCTATTGAGAGTCTTCCCGGTAACCAGTTCTGGGAGAGGATCCTGCTTCTCTTCACTGCACCCAGCAGGAGATTCAAGTATATAAACGCCCTATTTACATTTACATAGTGCATGATCAAGAGGTCTCTTTTACTTCATTAATTAATTTCTCCTTGTTGCAGGGTGCTTGAGGATTATCATGCTGCTTTTGTGGAAACTGTGCCTTTCAAGACAATCGCAACATTCACCATTTTCCAAACTATTTATCTGCTCATATGTTTTGGACTAACATGGGTTCCAATTGCTGGGGTTATGTTTCCTATGATGATCATGTTGCTAGTTCCGGTGAGGCAATATTTCCTCCCCAGATTCTTCAAGGGAGCTCATCTACAAGAATTGGATGCAGCGGCGTACGAGGAGCAACCTGCTTTACCATACAATCTTGCAACTGTAATATTTCTAATATGGGATCTCCATACTTACATTATTCTTCTAATTCTCAATCAATAACTATCATAATTTTATGCTTATACATATCACTCTTAGATTTCATCCTGCTTTGCTGTGTGTTGTCTTAACAGCATTCAGAGTTTGGCGGAAGTGCTTCTGCCATTGGCGAAGGTGAAATCCTAGATGAAGTGATCACCAGAAGCCGCGGGGAATTTAGGCACACAAGCAGTCCAAAGATAACGAGTTCCACGCCCACACCGACTAAAGATCTAAGAATGCATCAGAGTCCATGTCTTTCATTCAACTCTCGCATGGGTGAGGTTAGCCCTCGATCAGGCGAAAGAGGTCCCTGCAGTCCAAAGGGCAGGGAAGTCAAACAGTCAACTCTGGGAAAAAGCCCTCTCAACCCAGAATCAAAACAGAATGATCGGCACTAAAGGGAAGTTAATTAAGATCTCACGGCCTTTGATCCCTCCCTTGAGAGGCTTCAGAAGGCTTTATTTGCTGCTTCTTTTCCATTTTAGTTTGTTGGTTTGCTTGAAATGCTTGTAACTAGCAAAGCCTTTTCCTTATGGATCCCACCATATGAAACGGACCCTAGGAGATTTGTAAGCAAAGTGTGATGCTTCCTTATGACATCTAGAGACGCTACTAATGGTTGTAATTCTATGTGCGCAAATGTATATCATTAAATGTTTATTTTAATATATGGATTCAGCAATGTTTGACTCTCACAGCTGTCGTTGCGGTACGTACGTACGTTCGTACATACGAAAATATATTATAACAATTGGTATTTATTCAAGACAATCATTATATACAGTAAACTATATTTGGATGTACAATTAATTATTTTTTATATTACATTTTTATGTTATAATAATATTAGCATTTTTTGTGTAGTTTTAAAATTAATTGTTAATCTTAGCATAGGTAATGGGTTCTAAAATAAAATAAAATATTTGTACTCCTAATAATCATGGATAAATTATGAATTACGTACAAAATGTTGTTTAAATTTTAATTTACATAAATATAACACATAAATTATTGTTTATATTGGCATGGATAATAAATTATAAAATAAAATTAGATATTTATATTCTTATATAAATAAGTTGTTTATTCCAATGTCTAAACACTAAAAACGTACCTGTGCATTGCAGAGGGAATAAAAAGTATAGTTATATATGCTTTTGTTTGTATAATATGTATTTATAATTGTTTATAACATCTCATTTTATATATTATAAACACTATTATCTTTTTAATAAAATTATTAAATCAACATTTACTCAACACTCCATTTAATTTCTATTAATTTTTAAATACACGCATGCTGGAATATTTATAAATATTTGTAGATTTACATTAATTAATAAGCCTAAATAAATTAATCATTATGATCTTATGTGAATCGTGATAGGTGAACAATACAAATGAGCTCAATGAGTAGAAACTCAACTTATAATCCTACAGTAGTCAGTTATTTTCTATCTCTTAAATGGTCAAGTCAAATATAATGACAGATCAATTAATTAATTAATTAATTAATTAATTGTTGAGGTGGTTATTGAGATGATCCTATAATGCGATTAGTCAATGACCAACATAGATGACATTTTTTTACTCTCCTCATTATTTCTGTACTTTTTTTGAAAATTATGAGAGTTTAATGAGTTATGAATCTACCTACATTCAAGATAATTGAGAAGTTGCAATTAATTATAAATTCTTTATATATGCACTTTTTTTTTACTCAATCTTATTTGATTTATATAAATTGAGATATTAACGTTAAAAATTCAAGCATTGTTGAAGTGTAAAAGTAGTTACTTTATAAAAGTGGTTGAAGTGTGACATTGAATTCATAATCAAAATACAATATTTGAATTACACTCAATGGCAGAGCCACATGGTAGTGAGGGGGGCAAATGCACCCCTTCACTTTGAAAAATATTACAAGTGTGATACATAAAATTTATAATTTTACACAGCTTACTTTTAATATTTTACACCTTTTAGATTAAATAAAAAATATTCAAGCTCAAAAGCTTATTAAATATAAAATTTTTTAATGATTTACATAAAATATGAAGAGTATATTTATATAACAAATCAAATTAACTTGTTTATTATAATTTTTAAGAAGAAAAATGCCAGCCAATCTATTCAAGTTACTATAATTTTAGTTTTATAATATAATTATTTTAAAAAAATATTAATTTTTTATTAAATTATCTCGCACCCTCTATTTTTTGAGTCTTGACTGAGCCACTGATTACACCATTCGCTAAAAAAACCGCTTTTCAAAACAAAAATTAGACGAAGGACCCATGCATTATGCCAAGCATTATTCATGACAGGATCATTAAAGAACGTGACTTTAACCTGATGATAATAAATACTCCATATGACTTGTTTCAAAAAAGCGGAAGTTGTGAGTTGGATTAAGCGAGGTGGATATAGCGACTCCTTGTTCGCTTGCTGTGTGGGTGTACTGTGGGTTCGTGAAGGTTTTGAGAGTGCGTGACGGTGACAATATGGATCGTCCCGCTGATGATCAACAATGCCATCATTGAAAACAAGACCGCACTCGGTGACGGGGCAAGAGTATATTCAAAAAAGGGCCTTTTCGAAAGAAGAAACAATGAACAGAGAATTTTTGTGACCGCACATTTGAGAGAAAAAGAAGAGATGGGGGGTCCCAAGCTCCTACACTTCAAAAGGCGAGAGAGTAGAGGTTTGGCTTTTGTTCCATAGTGGGGTAACTTGATTCATCATATTTCTTTAAAGAGCTCCTTTCTCTGTCTAATGATTCCGACGGATCTCTGTCATTTGATGAGTACAGTTTAGGCACAAGTGCAAAAAGTCAGGGCTTTACATCAGATGTGAATTGCAACTTACAAAAAAAGACAAGATCAGCCAGTTTTGATACTGGATGAGGGTGTGCAAATTCCAGACTCCAGACTCAGTCACAGATGCTTCCAGACTTGACACTTTAGTTGACCTGGGCGGCCGTGCATGAGCACTGCTACTAGCGCGGTTACGTTGTGCACAGAATGTGAGCGATCATTTGAAAGTGACCTTGTCCTAATTCAGGGCCTCACAAAACTCAACCCCCCACCCAAAAATAAATAAATAAATAACTTTTACGGAAATGAGCAAAAGCCCTCCCACCATTACATTAATCACTGGTTAAAAACCGAGTTACGGGGAAGAAAAAGGGTGGTAATAATGAAGCTAATGCAACTCAAGCCCACTATGGTTGAATTAAGACAGACTAACATTTAGCGCATGCTTGCTTGTCTCGCACTGTTAATGAAACTTAAAAGGAACCACGCATACTTTGCACTAACTGATTTCACCGTCACCTATAAAACAAAAGGCCCATCATGAATTTTTTTTTTTTTTTTATCTGGATGTAAGACGAGGAGGATAAAGTGTTACATATTTTATTATATATTGTAATTACATTATATTATACTATATTTATAGAAATTATTTTAAACCTAATATCTTAATTTAAGATTTCATTAAATTACAAGATATCATTAAGAATAATAAAATTATCCTGAGTGTGGCTTGAATCAGCTAATTGTATCTAGGTTTAGGGATTTGCTTAGTCTAAATTAAATAATGAAATGGCTTTGATGGTGGCTTATAGATAGAAACTTATAGACTAACTGCTTGTTTGGAAAGACATTATAATTGATTATAGGGCCTGAATAATTGATTTTTAGAAAAAATCCCCGAACAGCCAAAAAAGTTAATAATTGATTATCAAGTCAAAATCATATTTTAAAATAAACTTTAGGAGGTTGCTTATAGATTTAATTTTACTGTTAAATAATATATTTTATTTTTTAAATAAATTTTAACAAATTTAATAATATTAAATACAACTTTATCAATAATTTAATTTTGAAAAGAAATGTTTTTTATGATAATCTGTATAGCTAAAATCAATTTCAGTATCTAAACAAATTGCGTTATAACATAATCAATTATAATTAAAATCAATCATATTAATAAATTATTTTTATAATTAATTATACTCAACTAAAATCTAAACAGGCCCTAATTTAGCTAATGATAAATGGTTATGCTCTGAAATGGTCCCTGACTAATGAAGACTCTTTTCCGGTTGCTATCACTGTGCCTACATTCTGGTTAGAGGAATCCCTCTCATGTTTATATATCTCTTCTAATTCTTTCTTTCTTTTGCGTTTCAATTATCGTGAGACTAGAGAGATTCTACTTCAAATTATTCAGCAATGGCGAGAGGTAATTTTAAATCTTCCACTTATGTGGGAAATATATATATAACTGATTTAATAGAATTTTTCTAACATGTAATGCCACAGCCTCGTTTCCGACCCACCTTGCTACGTGATTTTATCTGTCTATCTTATTTTCCAGATCTCGGTTTGCTTTGTGTTAAACATTTAAATAAGATATGGGTTTATTTTTTTATTTTTCTTATAAAGAAAAATAATTATGAGATCGTTATTATTGCGAGCTTTGACTTTTTTTTTTCATTCATTGAATTATGAAGAGATGCTTCCTTTTGCTTTTCATTGAGAGCATGGTGGCTTCGGCACTCACATTCTTATTCATTTTTCTTTTTCAACACTATTTTGACGCCATTATCTTCTTCTTCTTGTCTTTTTTTTTTTTTTTGTGTCAAAGGAAAATATATCATATAGCAGAAACCAAACCAGCATCCACAACACAGACACAGAAAAAGCAAAACAACGGTCAACAACAAAACCACAGAAGAAACAGAAACAAAAGAAGGAAAAAAAAAACCCAGTGACCAAAATTCCTAGCTTGAGCTATATCAACAGCTAGGATCATTGTCAGGGAAGAAGGGGTTTGAAACACTCACTCTTTCCACTTCTCCGAGCAACCTGAGCACATCAAAAAACAGCTACTGTATAAAGTCTTGGAATCCACTCAAAGCAAAAGGAGCCAAGATTAGAGGAATCCACTAGAATCAAGCATGTCCTTTCTGAACAAAATATAACAACGAGCACAACCTGCACTAGTGGAGAACAAACATACTTCTCCAAAGCCCTCAAAACACTTTCAACATAAGAAGAACCGAGCCACTTTTCTCCAGGAGGAACCCACCTTAAGTCACCCTTAATTTTTCCATAAACAAACCAAAGAGGAACAGCAAAAATATATCCAATACAAGGCCACTCAAAGCTGTACATAGAAGGCAGATAGATGACAATCTCAAACAAGAAATGGGATTGGATAGATTTACAAAAATCACACCCAACAAAGAAATCCTCAAACATGGCAACATCCAAAAGTATACACACAGGATACCAAAAATATAGCCCAACTCTTGATTTGCATCGCACAAGAAAGTAGTAATCTAAACCAATCTTATTCTGCGAGTTTCTCTGTAAAATGATTCCCAGTCCAACCATCGAACCAGGCCTCTGTCTCATCCTCTGCCATTCATCGATCTTCCCATCCAGCAACTAAATCTTCAATGCCAGCTTCAAAAACAATCTGGTCGATGCTAAATCTGGTGGCACCCGACGAGAATCCTTTGCCATTCCCGTGCGGATTGCAAACCTCCATAATCGTGTCACTCAAAGCCTAACCCTCATAAACAAACCTTCCTCAAACTGGTCGCCACAAATTGCCTCATTCTCTTCAACCTTCACCATCCTCAGATCATTGCTAGCAGACCTTAGATTCCGCCACGCACACATCCAGACCCACACACACCTCAACCCGTAGCACCAAAACTTCCACTCACTCTCGCCCAACATGTGTTAAGGAAAGATACGTCGATTGTAAAGCAATCAAAATGCAAAGCCCTCCGATGATGAGGGAAGGGGAAAACCCCTGGTAGAGCACACCTCTGCAGGGCCGTTAGCGACCCACTCCCACAAGGGGAAAGAAACGTAAAGAGAGAACCCCAAGGTGGAGCGACTATTTTGACGCCATTATCTTATGTTTCGTCCTTGTTCATTTTCTCTACCATCGAAATCATTTAACATGTGTTTTTTGAATTGGGCTTCCAATCTGATTTGTCAAGGCATCTATTGCATCGAGTATTTTTTTATCATTTTTGAAAAATTACTGGGGCTCTATTATGTTTTTGTTTTTGGGCCAACCTTGTTAAATTTCATAAATGGATAAGCAATTTAAAATGAGTTTTGAATTTGAAAATTGGATTTGTCAGAATCCACGATCATATTTAGAAAATCAAACTTGTAGAGTGTTGATTTTCATATTTTAAACTATGTGTCATGTACTGTGAGCCCATGACACATGCAATACATGACATGACGTGTGGCATAGTGAGATAACTCTCACAAATACTCACACGTTATGCTCCAGATTATCATCTTGCCTTTCGATTCAATTAACATACCAACCAACCAATATCACATATTAATCCACCATTCAAAATCATAATCAATCCATTAATTAATAATTTACTTTTAATTTATTCCTAATTAACAACTAATTTCCTAGATTGCAGTTTAGGATGTTACAGCAGATATATTTAAGAGAACTTGGTCATTGGGGCAAGAGGTTGTGCACATTATGAAGAAAGCTAAGAAAAGAAGGAAAGATTTTATGGCAACGAATATTGATTTAGAGAAAGCATACAAGTGGATTAGCTAGGATTTTCTATAACAAGTCCCGATTAACACTGGATTGGAATTAGCATTCATAAACGTAACCCAGTGATGCATTTTATTTCCTCTGTTTCTTATAATATCTTGGGGAATGGTGTTCAATCTGGTTATTTTCTTCCGCGATGAGGTCTTCGACAAGGAGATCCTCTCTTGTTGTATCTTTTTATGCTATGTATAGATAGATTGTCTCATGTAATCTTAGATGTAGTGAACATGAGAGAATGGAAACCAATTCATATCGCCAACTTTGGCCCATCAATTTCCTACCTCGTGTTTGCAGATGATATTTTATTATTTAGTGAAGCATTGGAGAAGCAAGCAAGAATTATTACGTAATGTGTGAATAAATTCTGTGCAGCTTTATGAGAATAGGTGAGCATCAACAAATCCTCAATTTTTCTATCTTTAAATGTTAAGGCCGATATGAAGTCACAGATCAAGAATGTAATTGGAATGAAGATCAATGGTGAGATTGGAAGATACCTCGGGTTCCCTATCACTAACACTCAAAGAACCACTGAGAATTTTCATTACATAGTGGATCATGTTAAATCCAAATTATCGACATGGAAAGCCACTTGTCTTTCTACTACTAGTTGAATCACCTTGGCAAAATTCGTGCTTTGCTCAAAACAATTATACCCAATGCAAGTTGCTATATTGCCTATAAGCATCTATAAATAGGTAGGGAGATTGCAAAGAAATTTCATACGGGGAGGAAATGATGCTAATTGTACTTACCATTCAATAAGTTGAAAGAAAATTATGCTACCAAAGCTTGTGGGGCTAAATTAGCTTGGCAACTTATCAACGGCAACCAAGGCTTATGGGTAGAGGTCCTTACTAGGAAATATATGATGAGGAATAAGGATAATTTGCTCAAGGCTAAAGGTGGTGATTTTGCACTGTGGAAATTTATTTGTCAACAAAAGGAGGTGGTGGAGAAAGGAATGAAGTGGCAAGTCAGAAATGGCATTAACGTCAATTTCTTTCATCATGTTTAGCTGTTAACAAAGGGTGCTTTAAAGGATAAGTGCTTAAGACCACTTACAAGTAAAGAGGAGGAAAGCACAGTATTAGATTGGGCTCCATATGGTACACGGGATTTTATTAGATTATCTCAACTCCTACCCATAAAAATTATTCAAAAACTAATCACTGTGTTGCCACCCCAGAGTAATGCCAGGCATGACATTATGGTGTGGAAAGCTTGTCTACATGGCACTTTCACTGTTAAAAGTACCTATTTTATGATCAAAGAATGCCCAAAACAACTCCATGACCTTTTTACCAATTGATTTGGAAATGGAGAAGTGTAGAGAGAATATAAGTTTTTATGTGACAAGCCTATCAAAATAGACTACCAACCAACCAATGGAGAAGTCATTGGAGTTCAAGCTCACTCCTTTGTGGCTAGTGCAACACTAATACAAAGGATGTGCTCCATATTCTTTGTGATTGCAATTATACTAGGCAACTTTGGCAACAAATACTACAACTCAGGTATTACTCACAGTTTTTCTCATCTACTTTGACTAATTAGTTTGCCTATAATCTCAAACAGACAATTAATTCTAATTTAAGTGTTGATTGGAGTTTGATTTGAGGAGTAACTATATGGAAGCTTTGGAATTAGAGGAATAATTTCTATTTCAATCCAAACATTTCTAAACTAAATGACCCTATTTTGGTCATTAAGCATACTTGGAAGAATATTTCCATGCCTAAAGAGACAGGTGAAGATGATGAGAATCCCAATAGAAATAATGTGGGAATATGAAAAAGTCCTCCTGTGCAGTGGATTAAGGTAAACGTGGATGGAACCAAGTCAAATATTAATAATAGAATTGGCTGTGGTGGAGTATTAAGAGACCATTCAGGGTACTGGGTGGCAGGATTCACACATTTCCTTAGAGATTGTTCAGTGGCTGAAGCTGAGGAGTAGGCAATTCTTAAAGGACTGAGATTAGCTTGGGATATGGGGTTCAAGAAGGTTATTATTGAGTCTGATGCGAAACTGCTTGTGGATAACATTAATACTAATAATTTGAACAACAACGATAGTTTACTTCATATGTAAATTCTAACATTACTGAATTTTGATCGAGAAGTGTAGCTATTATATGTGCCAAGGGAGATGAACCGCGTTGTTGATATTTTAGCTAAGGAAGGTCTTGAATCTACTTCTTTGCTAGATGTGATTCCCCTTTATTTAAGTGATATTGTGAACTGTGAGATGCTAGGACTACAATTCCTTCTTATTTAATTTCTTCTATTGGGCCTTGCCCTCTATGGTATAAAAAAAGGAAATAAATAATTAATTCTATAATAAAAAAAAGAAAAAATTGCACATGGAAACATCTGCTAATTAAAATCTAGGACATGTATTGTTTTATAAACATCTGCTTATTGCTAGTGCATTTTTTTAATTAAATTATATTAATATAATTAATGTATTTAATAGATATCTTTAAAATAAAAAAAAATATGCATAAATATAATATTTGAGACGGGGATGAGATGTACTGAAAGTAATCACATATCTTATCTTGTCCCATTTATTTTTGGACCGGAATGGGACTTATCTCACATGATTAGGACATAATTGGATTGATTGGGATAAGTACAAGCTAAAATTTTTTATATAATATATATCCTACCTTTTTCATATCACCCAAATTAGTCACTAGTACGCTTAGGAATTAGGATCGACGCAGATGGTTTCATCATTAACAGCAGCAGCATGAAGCATGCCGAGGGACGGTTCAAGACTCACAGCTCGCGAGGAAAACGAATTCTTGGATTCCGGAAAAGCCTAGGGACTGGTCAAAGTGTCAAAGGATGGAAGCTGAATTAGCGGCAACCGGATGAGCCTGCCGATTTGTAAGGGCAATGAGATTCAACAAAATAGGACAAGCCTCATCGAATGAGGAGATATTGAGATTCATTACTGTCCCAGGAACACTATCAAATATGCAGACGCATTGGCTAAGGCTGCTCACAGTCTTAGCGAAATGCCTACCACGCGCAGGGATTTTATTCATACTGATGACAGTGTCTCTAGCCAAGTGCTTGGCACTTTGTACAAGCTTTGTTTGACTTGTTTTACCGAAAAACTAAAAAAAAAATAGTCACTTCTCTTGTAGACAAGGGAAGGTTATGATTTTTTGTTCGGCCTGAGATAAGGGTTCCAGTTGGTGGGAATCAAGATAGGCATGGGCTCGCAGCAGAGAAATTAAATCCCAATTATTAGGTCCAATCCAGACGGAATGATGAAGCCTGACCCCGCCTTGACTGTTGCGGCTTTTCTGAAACTCCAGTGGTCTGATTGCCCAATTAAAGCCTAAAATAAAAAGAGTTGGGCCTCCTCATTGGGCTGGACTATAAAATCATCAGCAAATGGATCCACATCCATTACAATTCCATGCTTTGTATATATATTATGTTTGACCTGACCTGATTATACCTCTTTTGCATACATTTCAGGTATTGGATATATGTGGTTTTCGACCAAAAAAAAAATAGTGGTATATTATGAATTTAAAATCATTTCTGTTTAGGGCTTAATTTGGGAAGAGATTCCCAGTATAAGAATTGCAAAAACAAGAACATATACGGGGGTGAATGGGGTGCGTGCGAGCGAAGCCCATTCAATCAAATGCTGTAAGCACTATAACCCTTTTAGAATGCGTGAGGTTTTTGTTATATAAATAATAGAGTCACACTATGTTGCTTTTGATATGATTCTTCCATAGCCTGTCAATTTAAATAAAATAGATAAATAAACAGCTTGTAAACACTTAAGGGCCCTAGGTTTTGGGTCTTCGGCCTGTTGCGAACTAAAATATTTCGGGTTTAGATATTTTAGTAGATAGGCTTTTAATTTAAAGGAAGCCCACAGAAATCAGAATGGCGGAATTGTAAAAAGTTCAAAATCAAAGGTTACTGAAAAGGGAAGTTTTTTTTTTTTTTTAACAGAACTGAAAAGGGAAGGTTGAAGTGATTCAATTTGCAGAGATGGCCGGGTTGGACACGGGAGTCACAAGTACTTCACTTCGGCTCCCGTCTGCTTTGAATTTTGCCCTCCAACGGAACCTCCTCCCGTCTGTTTTCCATTTTTTCAACTGCGCTCTTACTTAGGAAACGTTACAACTTACAATTCCTCCGAACTCAGCCGCTGGAATGGAGAATCCCTAGGGAATTGGATTACACGCGTCATTCCCTAGGGAATTCTTCACCAGCAAATCACTCCATAACAAGATTCATGATAAATTACAAAATTGCCCAACCTATCTCCTTCGACAACGCGCTGTGCTTTTTTTTTTTTTTTTTTAAAAAAAATACCTTCACGGTCTTGTAATTTTGACGAGAGATGTTTCGCAAATCAATAAATATAAATATATGTGATAGATTAAAATAAAAATCAACTTTGACAAAGGCGCGGATATACCGTGGCTAGAGCCTAGATGCAATGGAAACCTGTCGAAGACTCGTCCATTTGTTCTTTTGAACGTGGCAACAATTGGACTTTATTTTTTAATTTTTCAACTTTTATCGTTATTTTGGTGGAAAAAAGAAACAAAAAGAAAATTTATTATTCGTGGGGAGTAATAAATATCGGACATGTCAAAAATATTGAATATCAATTGATAATAAAAAGAATCTCGAGCTCCCTTACACAGTTTACTCGAATGTAAAAAAATACAAGACTTTAGTAAAATAAGTGTTTAACTGAAATACGAAAAGTTACAAATCTAAATTGAAAAATTAACAGATAAAACTAAATGTTAAAAAGTATAAAATGTGAGTCTTTAATTGAGTGTTGATTGTCTTTCTTCTATATTTTTGTCTTTTATTTATAGTATTAGAGTAATGGTAACCTCTCCCTTAACACCTAGCACGTTTTGTCGAAGAATCAAGAATCTCGCAAAATTTATTGCACGGTCTTTATTTTGAGTTCTCCATTTTTAGTAATTAACCCGTCTCACAGAAATAGTTGAGCACGATGTCCATGGATTTAGGGATCACTCAAAATCTTGTCTTCTTGTTCCAACGATCCAATGTTTGTAATTGGCGGAATTTTGACATGTTTATTTTATCGTGGCCTTTTTTGGGTTTTGAGGTCAACCCTTTTGTTTTATATTGAGCCTAACTTTTTAGTTACTCAACTCAACTAGCGACCTATTTTAACTATATTTTATATTTTAGTCCAAAAACTTATAAAAAAAATATTAGCAGAATAAAATTATTTATTTTTAGAGATTATTTAAATTTTTAAATAATCTGAAATTAGAATTTGTGAATTTAAGCGAAAATTTTCTTTTTAAGAGAGAAGTAAAAACTTTTCGACATTATTTATGTCCACTCCTATCTCATTTTCGTCATTTTTTTGTACTTATTTTCATTTCATTTCATTAAAAATCTTTCCATTATACCAGCTCATATATTATCATTAATTATTACCACTTCAGTAACAGTAGAACTAAAATATACACTGTTAATCTTATAAAAATATATATATGCACGCACGCGCGCGCGCGCACAATGTTAAAGCCTAAAAGCTTTTCCCCAGCAATTTCGAAGGCTGCAAGTCGAAGGATGCTATTCAAGAAAAGTATTCTGGATATAATTTATTTATTAATATTTTCTAATTAGGTGCTAGGGGTAAAGAAGTGGCCTGGCGTGCATAAAGATGATCCAAGGCCTGATTTTGAGAACTGAGAACGGTAGAAAAAGCAGAGCAGAAGTACATGAACAAATGAAAAGCTAGTATTTATATATATATAGCAAAGCTGTTCATTTGTGGGCAAGCTATCTCTGTGTTGGTTGGTTGTTTTTATGCCCAGGAAGAGGAACAACCAGCCGGTGACCTGAAGCATCGTACCTAATGGATGAAGAAAGTGCAAATTGCTAGCTTTGCATGTTATTTTATGAGCATAAAGTAATAATAATTTACTATGCTGGGGCAAGAATCGGGTAGTGGATAAATGAGATGGCATTTAGTGGCCTAGATTCCCTTGTCTCTTTATCGTCAAGTCTGGACAGTCTTCCACACCCCATAATTCTTCATGCGACATTCTTCCATTAACCATTCAGCAGTAGGAGCTACACGCCTTTCTCTTTTTCCAACAAAAAGCACTCTTCCCTCTATCATCCGCTGTTCACCCACCACTCGCCTCTTTGATTCACCTTTTAATCACAACATGCATGGATAAACATGACGCAGTGATTTCAGTAACCGTCCCTTGCTTGTGCTGCAGAATATTGAATGGACAAGAAAGCATAGAAAAATGGGAACGACCCTTGAATATCTCATGAGTTCACAATGAAATGAGATGAAGTTGCTCAATTAAAAGGATTAGCGTATTAAGTGAAAGTATTTATGTTCTTAGTCTACGTAGTTGCAAGTTGTAACATTAATATATAGGGTAGATCAGAGAGAGAGAGAGAAAGGGAGATTGAAGAAGACGAACAGGCGCGGTTGGTGGGTTAGCATTTGGAACCGAGGTGGTGCGTGCACGACTGTTACTTTATAGTTTGTATATGGTGAGTGAGCTCATGAAGTGGAACACATATTTGGCGTCTTTTATTTTATGTATGCACAGTCTGACCCATCATTTCAGAGCGGCCACTGCACGTGCAGACCCTCAAATTAACTACTCCCTCCACTCCCTGCTTCGGAAAATCCTCTTCCAATTATCTCATCTGCACTGATTATTATGTCATTCTTTCATCCTCCTTTTCGTTTCCAGTTTCCCATCCTTTTCTATTTACGGGTATATTATACTTTATATCATTATCATCATCATCTCATAATCCTTGAAGACACCACGCATGCCAAGGAAATTATGGAATCTTACAACTTTCTGATGTTTCTAACAAATCAAATTATCATAATCTTTTGATGGCAGACAAAATTTATGTGCATTCTTTAAGCTCTCTCTTCTATAAACAAATTATAATCAAATTTGGCCAAGTATAGCTAGACTCAGTTTTGCTAAAACTGTGTCCCATGTCATCCTTGTAATAGAACAACTCAACAAAACAAAAACAAAAAAAATTCCATGTGAAAGAAACGGTTATGACCTAATGACATAGGTGCCAGTGATATAATCAATTATTGTCAGTGTCTCACAGGTCCACAAAATCTGAGAGGTAAATTTTGATTAGATCATGCTCTTTATTTCTTCAGTTTATATCATTATCATGATTTACATTTTTGTTTTGTATTTTCTTAGCAAAACGCTCCAAAACCAAATTGGTTTCTGAGTAATGGACAGACAAATGTTTACCAGCTATTTGGAGATACAGTTGTAGCAGTCACAGATAAAATTCAGTTTGACGGATAAGTTATGAACAAGCCCAAATTATAAGTTCCATTTCAAACCTGGGTAAGGGTGGGATACACAATTCACAATTAGGGAGGAGCATCTAAAACGCAAATCCTCCTCAACAATCACAACACAAGCTTCACGATGATGCTACATTATGAATCCCTGGATTACTTCCCTAGTAGTAAATTATTATGTACAGCATCAAACACACATTTTCTTTGTGGGATATGCCTAGCTGAATTATTGGACTTAGCAATGACCTATGTCATTGCCTTGCACGGACTGGGGAATTCCCTCCTGCAGGCAAGACATTGGTGGAATGGTTAGTGTTTGCAGATCTCCATAAGCATTCCAACAGTAAGGATCCAGAACCACATCTCCCTGAGCAGGAAGAAGCTCAATGTCTGAGAGCGTTAAGTTGGTACATGGGACAGAATCACTGCAGGCAAAGTGCATAGGTGGGCTCCTTATGTCATAGGTTCCTTTTATGTTTGTATAAAATATGTTCGATACTAACACTGCTGAGCTTTGGTTGGTGCAGTCCTTAGTGAGGCAGTAGAACTGGTCTATTATGATGGGGTTTCTCACTCTGTCCATGTGAATATTGCTGAAGGTTACTCCTGATACTGATCCTGATCCGCCTTGCCATGTCTTTATTCTGACCCCATTAGCTGTCACTTTTATCACCGAGTCTCTTACTGTTATGTTTGAAACACAGGCTTTGGAATTATGATTCCCCAGACTACCAATGCTGATCAGTTCATTGATAAGATGAGACTGTCATTGTTCTTGAGAATTAGTTAAAGTTCAGAAGCACAAGAAAGTTAGCTAGTAATTACCTAATGCCATGACCGGGCCCACATGTAATGTTCTTTATATCAACATCATAGCTACCGGACCCTATGGACACACAGTCATCACCTGGGGAAAAATTGAGCAAGTTAACAAGTTGGTGGCGTTGGTGAATTAATAAGCGAGAATTTGAGTTTGTGACTAACCATTCGAAACAACAGAGTTGTAAATCTTGACGTCGTTGGTATTCTCTATGTGAATTCCGTCAGTATTGGGACTTAGTGCTGGAGCTGTTATATAGATTGATTCTACGTGGACGTGTTTGCAGCCATCAAACCTGAAATGGAACTGGGGGCTATCCTTGATCCTGAGTCCTTGCACAGTTAAGTTGGAACTCATGAAAAACCTTATTGCCTGCATCATTTTCATGAACAACTATGTTCAATCATAAAGCAGATAGTCTAAGAACACAAGGTAGTAGAAGAGATTCTGAGGAGCTTACAATTGGGCTATCACAAGGTCCAGGCAATGTTGACCCATGAGGTCCCTGCAGTGCCATTGATCATGGGGATGAGCAGCTGTTCGGTTTTACTAAAATTGTTGTAACGATTTTTGATGAATTTTCAATTGACGATGAGTACCTTGCGAGGCTTACAGGGAAGGTCCCACCATTTTTGTCCCCTGCCATCAATTAAACCGCCTCCTTCCAGTGACATGCCGTCAATTCTGTAAAACACTAGCCATTGGCGTTTACTGTTGTTCTTTGGCCATGAGTCTGGCCCATCCGGTGGCATAACGGAGCCATCAACCTTCACCATGTTCAGTTCAACAGCAAAATATCAGCGAGCTTTACCTTACCCTTGCATAATCAAAAATTACAGCAGAGTTAGTACATTACCTTGAGTACCATGTCACCTTTACAAGGACCTGTGAATATAGTAGATTGAATCATGAAGGAGAAGCCACTGGGAACGAGGATGACATTTACTTCCTGATCACTCTGGCAGGCTGTGTCCCAAGCCATCTTGAAGGCCTCTGTGTCGTCTGATATCCCATCTCCAATGGCCCCAAATGTTCGCACATCAGAAAAACCAGAGGCATCGTATGGGGGTGTAGAAGGGGAGGGTGATGAAGCAGGAGGTAGAGAAATTTCAGATGACTTGTGAGAATGTGAGCACCTGTGTTTAGAATGGGAATGATGTCTGGCTTGGGCGCAAAGAAATAAAATGAGTAAAAATACATAGAATGCGGGTAGTGAAATATGGGAATGCTTCATCTTGAGCATTGTTTTAGTAGAATTGACACACAGAAAAAGAGGAGAATATGTGAACTTGTGGAGTTTAATTTCCACTGGCCAGAAACTAGAAAACCCGATGCCAAATGACTCTCTCACTGTCAACAACTATATGAAAAGACTTAATCAGTGGCCCTATATAGCTCCTTTTGAACAGACTGAATTAGGTTAGCTGAGTTTGGCAGTCGGAGTACATGCAAAATGAGAAAGCCCGAGGTGGTGTATATATATGGGTGAGCGTGTAGGACAAGTTATAGTGGAAGGCCTGCTAAAGTTTCATAGGGAATTATTTAACGGGGTTAAGAAGTGGGAATCGACAAATAGCACATAGGGAGTGAGCATGATTTGTTTAGAGAATAAGGAGCGAGCAAGTGACTGTTCTGTCCTCTGAAAAAGAGCAAGACGGAAGAACGAGAAAAAATGAGTATGACCGGTGTCCATTTCATAATCCTCCCATGTTCTTCCCGTCACTGGTCCCTCCTCTTGGTATTCCAACAGACCAACAAACACATGCATGTGTGTCAAAAACCTGACCGTGTTCGAGGCTCTTCCTGTCATGACTAAAACATATATTGCCCATTCCATCCTTAAATGAACATTCGAGTGGAATTTTGTTGAGAATTTCGCGTACATGGACACAGATTAGGTTGACAGTGCTGTGTAAATGTCCATGCGCTTATTTTGTCCGAATCTTTAATTTGCATGCGGTCTCCCATCCCATGTACTTAAATTCATTCACAAATGATTGTACTTAAATTCACGTGTGGTGATGACTGGTGATAATTCAGCTGTGCACTAGAGAGAGTTGGGGGTGGCAGGCGAAATAGAGCAAAAAAAAAAACAGAGAGAGAGAGAGGAAAAAGAGATGAGGAACCGTCCATCCACTGTGGCTTCCACCGCCCCAGGTTGAGGCCACCGTTCTCCCTCACTTTGTGGCCACTCATTCTCAGTTCATTCCTCCCTTCCCATTATTTTTTCATTTTAGATACCAACCAGTTCGTGTTAAAACCAGGCCGATCATTTTTTTATATTTTTCCTTCTTCGGATTTTATTATTTTCCACTTTTAAAACAAAGACAACTAAAACCGAGTCTTCTACATTTATATCAAGTTTCATCTTAGTTTCGATCAATAAAAGTCACTTGACTTGGTAAGCATTTAATTATAACCAACCCCCATGAAATTTGGCAAGCCCGCACTTGAGAGATCCAATTTTATTGACAATGTAAAATTTTTTTTGATAAATAGAGCCAAAAATTTAGACAAAATGTACTTATTCTGTCCGGGCTTGACAAAATCTAAATTTAATAAAAAAATTTATATAGTCAAAGCTTATGACCCAAATACTCTTAAACTTCAAATTTGTTTGGATAGTCCAAATACTCAAATTGTCATTTTTTCTCTATTTTTTCAGAAAAATCATTTTAATTTTAAAATTGATTATTTTTATTATTATAAAAAACATAAAATATAGTTTTTAGAATACTTAAAAAATGCAGAAGACTCAACTTTAAAAAAATTGTGGGTATTAAAATTTAAAAATAATATTAAAATATATTTTAAATATTATTTTAAGTTATTCCATAGATTAAAAAGATAAAAATATCAATATTTTAAATTTTCAACAAAAATATCTATCATCATATACTCAAATATATGGTCTCATAGTATAAAATAAGCTAAAAATTAAAAAAATTAATATTTAATATTTACTTTTAAAAAATGTAAATTACATTCAAGTATTCAGGCCAAGCCCAAATCTAATTAGACTTGGCCTGAACATAAAAAAGACAATTTTTTTAAGCTAGGCCTTAATATTTTTTTTAAACTTATTTAGAATCAACTTAAATTATAAGTTTTATAAATGGACAATCTGTAAATATCTTTATAAACATTCTTTAAGTTTGGAAATTGTCCTAGATGAGAGCCATGGACCCAACTTACTTAAATTTTTGTCTATAAAAAAGTTTTAGTTTTATTATTTTATATTTTATATTGATCTCAATTATTATTTTTAAAAAAATGTAAAATTTTAATTTACAATTTTTTTGAAACAAATATTAAAACCTGAATTAATTTTCAACAATTCAAATGACCGGAATCAGCACAAAATGTCAGACCAAAAAATAAAAATAAAAAATTAAAAGAATCAGCACCAAATGTCTAAATCCAATCCCCCTCGAGTGACCTGAATGCAGCAGCAGACATTCATCTATAATTAATTTAAATAATTGGGGCTTAATTTTTTTGATATAACGGAACAAAGTTTAAAATTCTTTAATCTCAGTTGCCACTGTGAAAATGGACTTATTAGGGTTTATTGTGTGACATGAGCCTCAGGATGGGGATGTCTGCTTCGGGAGGATTGGATCAATTTTTAATCTGGATGATGCTTTCGGCGTTTCTGCGCTCTCTTGTCTTCTTTTGGGCGGGCAAGTTGCTCCTTTGCTTTCACGCCATAAAACAGATTTACCAATTGTTGCCACATTTTACTGAAAAGAAAAATTCCAAACTGTTTAATAATGGAATCCATATCCCGTAATAGAGAAGAAAAGTGCATTCCCCAGAAAAAGCAGAGGGCACGCTTTGCATAATTTCTTCCCCACGTAGATAGATCTATAATGCTAGCCACCATCATTTCACCCCTCTCAGAAAACAGTAGTCGAAGATGACGATGCGATTTTCTTCCTTACAAACACGCATGCACCACTTCCTCCGAAGTGTCGACTACGCTGCAAAATGTTACCAGAACTAAGGGATAAGTGTCCATGAAGCGTCAACACTCTTACCCTCCTGGATCCATATCATGTGACATAATTACTACGATCTGCCAAACTTGAGGCTTAGTAAAACCATCGAATCGGAAAATCATATTATGGCGAAGATGAAGCTCCTCATCAGACAGCTTTTCACAGCTAGGGCCAATATTACATATTGAGGGGGACTAGAACAAATGAACAGAACGTGAACAATTTTTTTTTTTTTTTATTTTACAGATTTGAGATATCAACCACAGATGCTGCATCATGCCCCAAACAAAGCACATTGCTTTCTTGCATGTGGGGGAATAAGCTTCACCAGCATCTCAGCAGGCACTCCCTTGAGCTCTGCATCACAATAGCCGCAAGTACATCATAGCATTATTTGAGCCCCTTCTACACAAAAATAACACCACAAAATTCATCCGAGAACTAATTCTTTACCATTTGCCTTGAAGTTGAAGAGCGGGGGGAGGAAACGCCCGTTTGGCAACCGAGTGTTTGGGTCACGCAGCTCATCAAAGAATGGATGAACAAGAGCCTCGAACTGTATTCCATAAATCACAGTTAAAAATCTCTTACATATGGTTCAATTTCAATTGCAATGCCTAAGTTAACATGATCTGTAAAACGTCCACAAGAGAAGAGAAGAAATAAGCTGGGCCATAAATATTGATCACATGAAAATAGAACGCTTTGGTAACTTCCTCGAGGAAATTTTTAAAGCTAAGCGGGACACTGATAAACCAGCAACCATGCTTTGTAATAAAATCCAGAGAATGATGCATAGTTCTTATCCTATAAAAGTTTGAATACAATCACTTTTTTTATTCGTGGTGACAGAATGCAAGCACGTTTAGGTTGTCATGTATGCGTATACTCACAGCTGTGCTTCGAAGATTGGGAGAGTACTGTAGTAGTCTTGAGACAAGATCCACAGCATCAGATGGCATACGTTTGTGAAAGATCTAACGATGAAGGTTCACATGCGTTAATATTTTAGAATGAATTTATTTATCATAAATTTCTTTGAATAAATCTTTGTGAATAGATAGACCAAAATAACATTGCAGTACCTTGTGCCAAGGATGAGCTTTAATTTGCGGGAATTTGAATTCTGTGTAATTAGGATTCATGCACTTGATTTCTTCCCTTGTCGGTGTACCTAAAACCTACACAAAAATCCCACAGATTTTCGTCAGTGATGGAGGGCTATAAAGTAGCATCAAGAGGAAAGAATGAAATGAATAAACTTTATCAGGAAATAGACAAGATAGCGCTCATCATAAAGCCAGGATTCTATGTTTTAAAATGATAGCAATTCTCATCCAACAAAATTATTTATTCTCTATAACTCATCTAACCTTGATAATTTCAACAAGCTGATCTACTCCACTCTCGCCAGGAAAGAGAGGCTGCCAGAAATTACCAGTGTGTTTAGTGTCTGTATAGTTATGAACACTCAATTATCCAAATTAAACAGACATAAAGAAGCTAGATACCTGACCAAGCAATAGTTCACCAAGTACGCAACCAGCAGACCAGATATCAATGGCTGTAGAGTACTCAGTAGCGCCAAAGATGAGCTCAGGAGCTCTATAGTACCTAGAACAGATGTATGATATGTTCGGTTCCCCTTTTACCTGTCAAATTGATGCCAAATTCAATCATGAGAAAATATCAGATAGCCAATGACAACAAACAACATTGTTTTAGATTATAATATACAAACCAACACTTTTGCACTTCCAAAATCACATAGCTTCAGCTGCTGCGTGTGAGGATTAACCTGTTACAAGAAAACACATGGAAGGAGACATGCTCATATTAGTCTATCAGATAAGAAAGTAAGTTTAATGGACAAAACAAAGCCAAAAGGCCAGCAAAAAAACACTACAACTTCTGCGTATGTCCAAGTTGATGTGGATTTCATTTGAAAATTTCAAAAGTTGAATAATTGCGGAAGTCAAAGTGAACCTTAGCAGGTTCATATAAAGTTTCAAGATACAAACTCTTCACCGCGTTCAGGAATTACATTTGTATCCTCTACAACTTATCTGATCACAAGAAATCATTTCAGCATTCAAATATGCCCTCTGAAATCTGTTTCATCTGATTGACACCATAAAAGATAAACGCCAATTCGTTTGATTTCTTCTACAATAATATGGCAACTATGCACCCTTGCAATTTTGAATATTCCAAGTTGACATATTACATCCATCTCGACATCCAAATACATCTCCAAAGATGAAGCAGCATTATAAATTTAAAAAAAAAAAAAAACAAAGCCAATTTGTGATATCAATCTAGCCATATCATATTGATGGCTGAAGAATCGACAAGCTGGAAAAACCAAGGTAGATATTAAAGAACACTGATATGAGTTGCACTGCATAGACATACCAGTAGATTTTGAGGTTTTATGTCCCTGTGACAAACTCCAATACTGTTGTGAATGTAAGCAAGTGCTCTACATATCTATAAATTTGAAGAACGAAAAGGAGTTATCAGAACCACTACAATCTATATAGTTAGACACACACCTATAGATATATATATATATATATATATAAAGACACAAACCCGGTTTAATATATTACAAGGAAGTATACCTGGTAAAAATAAAGTTTGACATATATCAGCGGCATCCTTTGATTCATTTTATTATAGTGTCTGATGACCCGATGGAGAGTCTCAGGAACATACTCTAATACCAAGTTCAGGTAAAGTTCCTCTTTTTCAGTTGTTGAAAAGAAACAATGCTTCAAAGATACGATGTTAGGGTGGTCAAGAAGACGCATGGTTTGCAGTTCTCGGTTCTTGTACCTCTTGTCTTGAAGAACTTTTTTTATAGCCACAGTTTCACCCGTCTCTAAGCACTTCGCCTTCATAACAATGTCAAAACAGCAGATGTAACAAAGTTCCAATAATAGCCAATTACAAGCCGCCAAGAAACTGTAGAATAAAGGACCAACCTGGAAAACTACTCCAAAAGATCCATGCCCAATAACATGCTCAGCCATGTAGCTTATTGTCTTCAGTCAAGTGATGGTAAAAATGTAAGCATTATGTGTAATGAACGGAGTATGATTTTCCTCATATTCATTGAAGGTACAATAAAACTATGGAGCTGTCCAGTAGAACAGATCAAATGTCATGACTTACCTGCTTTGGCTGGCCATTTTTACCACCAATGGTGGTGACAATTATATGTCCTGTTTCAGTCCCGTTTCCATCTATAACAATTGCTTCCATTTCCTGAACATTTTGTTCATGTGAGTTTTAACATGTATAGAACGAATTATTACAGGAAGATAATTTAACTTTTTAGTCGTTTGTCTTTACCTTGTCGTCCCTAATTTTCATGTCATTCATCTCGGCAGGCAACCTATCAATGCCATTTGTTTTTGCGTTTACATCTATTAACTTAGAAGCATGTGCTGCACCCCCTGACGCCATCAACTTGAAAAAGAAGATCAGGTAGATTCTCTTGCTGATTCAACTGACTAGTGTATAGGTCATAGAGAACCTCTAAAGGGAAAATGACCAATAAGGAGCAACCTAAGGATTCAGCTGCAAGCTTCACTTTTCAAGTTTTACCTGTAATACATGAAAAATCATCAGTAGAATTGAAAGAAAATGAAACCGATGACAAGTTGGTCAGACAGAAACATACTTGAAGACGCAAACTCTTACTCAGCACAAAATTAGGGGGCCATGTAGCCAATATCCGAGAATACAAACTTTATGTGGCTTAATTACCATACGGAGAGGAATTCATGACACGTTAAAATGTAATTTCATAAAGCAGTGACCGATTAGATTGGTCGATGTTGAGCTATAAGTGAAAACATTCATTTACCCACTCAAGGCAGGGGAGAATCAGACTGCTCCTCACCCGCTTAGCCATCGAAAGGATAGGGTGAAAAACCGTCAATACAAAAATTCAGAATCGAGGAGTTTCATCGCTGCCACTGCACTTTCTAGACAACCAGTACAACTTTTTTTCTTTAAAAAAAAAAAATACAGCCTAATTAAGGACCTAGAATTCAGACATGAAAGTGAAAAGCCTGTTAAGCCCAAAATAGAGAAGCGAGAAAGCTCAGAAATAGCTAGACAAAGAGCAGGACAACAATGAAACCCTGTTGTATGGAATGCCAAGGAGATTCAGCCGAGAGAAAGAAAGAAATGGCCAGGAGAAGTCAGAAGAGAAACTCACCAGTGAAAGGGGGAATGCAGGGGAAGGGAGCGGAAATGGATCTACGGTGTTGAAGTGCTTGGGGTTAGTGAATCGAATCCTATCCTATCCCTGGGATTCAGAGAGCAGAGAGGAAGAGAAGGGACGAAGGCAAATAATGGACAGTGATGGTGTGTGTTGCTTCTTCTTTGGTTATATTTCGTATGGTGGAAGGTGCGTGATGTGATGAGGTGGCAGTCAACATAGGGGCCCAAACCTCTATGCATTTCTGCTGCTCCTCAATCATTCTTTCACTCTCTTTTTAACTTTCTACAGTCTCTTCTTTTTGACCGTTCAATCTCCTCCGTCCCATCTCCATGCTTTTGATTTCCTTTGTGCCTCTTTTATTTTACTTTTTATTTTAAAGGAATCACAACTAAGTATCTCATGATTAATGTCAAATCGATATCTTATCATAATCCTGTCCTTTAGTATTGAAAATCTTTATAACAAATTATTTGATATTATTTTTCAACGTTAAATCTTTAATTGTCACTCTCCTTGCTAATCATTAACCTGTGAGACTCGTGCGGTGACAAAACGATATAATCCATAGTAAATTATTGAGGAGCCTGAATAACCTCTGTAATCTATGAAAGAATTTCAATAAAAACCTTAGACTATAGTTATTTGAATTTAAAATATCTAAATTTTTAAAATTTCATTTCAAAATACTAATTTGATATTAAATTTTTTAAAAAATGATAAAATTATTCCTCATTTAAATTAATATAAAAAATATCATGTTTTACTCATTTATTTACTTACAAAATGTTATTAATTATCTTACTTCACTTATTCATTTTTCTAAAATGAAATCAAATAAAAGCCTGCTAATGACCAAGTAAAGTAGGACGATAAGTAGCAGTCTATAAGTAAATGAACAATATATAATATAAAAATTAATAAGTTGTCTTAAAATAATTTAAACATCTAAAATAAAAACAAGTTAGTTAGAGCAATGAACAACATTTTGCAAGTAAATTAATAAATAAAATATAAAATTTTTTTATTAATTTAAATGAGGGGCAATTTTGTTATTTTTATTAAAAATTTAATATCAAATTAATACATCTGATCTGCAATGAAATTTCATAAATTTAGAAGCTTCTAATTTAAATGAGTATGGTCCAAGTGTCTTTATTGAAATCCTACCATAATCATTTTTGAAAATTAAAATCATGGTTTTATAAAACTATATCCATAATCATTGCACTTGGATTTCAATTAGAAAAACTTGATATTAATACATGATGATGTTTTGATAATATTTTTAAAAAAAATTATTTTCCAAGTAGAGAAAAAAAAATTAATTTATGCAAAAGAAAGTTTTCAAGAACTAAATAAAGTTTGAGAAAATTGAGGGTGTTTAGTTAGCTTATGTGAAATTGAATTTGAGGAACCAAGTAGAGTTTAGGAAAATTGAGTGTGTTTAAATTTCAATGTTGTTTATATAGAAGTCTTTAATTATTTGGTCTAGAGAGTTATAATTTTTTTCTTAATATATTTCACATTATATATATTTGTTATGAACATATATCCTCCTATTAAAAGAATATTCAAGACATATATACATATTTTGTTATGAACAAATATCCTCTTATTAAAAGAATATTCAAGACAAGATCATGTATTAAATGTATGCATGTCTTCTAGTGGTGATTTAAATTTTATGAAAAATTAGCACGTTTTGTTACACCTAATCTCGTTGGTTGCAACATATATTTTTAGTTTTCACCCTTTATTATACTTTATTTGAATATAATTAACATTATATGATCGATGATAATTAAACATCCGCACTGCACATAGAATAATATGAAAAATATGTTTATTATTGCCTCCATTCAAAATGCAAGGTATTTTTTCATTGAATCTCACATCCACTTAATTAGTTAATTATTTTTAAACTAATTTTATATTTTTATATTTATTCTTATTCAATTAATAAAGTATTTCACTTAAGAATAAATATAAAATGGTTCATTTATCATGGAATTTTTAAAAAACCACATTAATTATATCTTAAAACACTAAAAATATTTCATATTTTTTAATATCAAACTTATAAAAAAATTAGTTTATATTTTTTAAGAAAGGAAGTACAGTTTATTGCTACATGACAGAGTTCTGTGAAAAAATTTGTCATGAATGATGGATGAGAAATATTTAAAAACTGTTGCACTAGTATATCACATATACTGAATCACAATAGTGCCGCACTAGTCGACATAGCAATAGAAAGAGCATTGGAGGATTCTGGCTGAGCTTGGTAAAAATAATATAAAAACCATTTGATGAAAGATAAAGTTGAAACTTGAAATAAAAGGATTTAAATTTAGTAACTATTTCGTACAGGCACTCTTAAGTTGTTGAAATTTAAATTAATAATTTAGATGAGTTCACTCGTTCATTAATCTCAAGTAAAATATAAATTTAAATTATTGATTTGAATTTCAATGGTTTAGATGATATAAACACTCAATGTATGTATTAAGTACAAGCATCAAATTCAAATCTTGAAGAGGAGGGTTAAGGGTCATTTTTATCCCCCAACTTTACCCGAAAGGTTATTAAGCACCCTAAACTTAATTTTGAGTTAATTTTATCTCTCAATGTTATAATTTTACTTCCTTAACACCCTAACCTTAATTATTCATTAGTAAGGCCTACATTTTTTAAATATTTTTTTAATAATAATGGGATTCACTTTATATTTTTTTAATTATATTTGCTCAGACCCAAGCTCTCTCTCACCTGGTCAATCGTTTAAACTTATTCATCTAACATTCCTTAATTGTTCAACCTCAAGTCCTCAACCTATCCTTACTAGTCACCACTGTCTAACATCTTTAATGATTCTTCTTCGTTGTTGCCATTATCCACTACACTCGTTGTAACATCTGAAGTTTTAATCTAGAATTTATTACTAATTAAATAAAAATTAGTTTAAAAAAAGTAATTAATTTGATCATGTTTTTTTATTGTTATTGATATTTTGGATCATTGGATAGCTCCAAAATTGAGCTAGGTCGAAGTTAGGTCAAATCAGGACAAGACAGCAAGATACAAGTGAGATTAGTCTCACTGTGTATTATGCCGCAACGTAATGCCCGGTTCTAAAAAAAAAAAGGTGCGTGAATCAATTTAGAATTTCATATGGGATTTTGTGAGAGTGGGGAGCACAAAGAGGGATCTTTAGTAGTTAAGCTAGGGCATTTAGGCAAGATTAGAACTTGATTTGGGTTCTTAATTATCTGGGTAAGCTTGCTAACTCCCTCTCTTCATTCTCTAGTCCATTTTTAAAGGGGTGAAAGATTTAAAAGTTTTGGGTTTGAGTCAGGGAAGATTATACCTAAACCTTAAGGATTGTATAGGATGATTGGAGCCTAATTAGAGTTTTCTTGAATTGGATAATTGTTAATATAAAGCCTAGTGTTATTTAGAATAAATTAGATGGAGCCCTGGTTAATTTATAAGATTTTAAATAATGACAAGTTGAGATATATAAGTTGTGATAGAGTTGGAGAGAAGCTTGAAGAAATGGTGTGAGCTAGTTGTAACCTTAACTAGCTTATTTGTTGAGGATAAGAGCGAGAAGTGTAACAGCCCTCACCCCACCCTCCATGAAGTCTTTTAGATTAGGTTCCAACACTCCTCACGGAGCCCGAACCAGCTTTTCCCAAAGTGATACTTAGGTTATTTCTCACCTCACCAAAGAGATCTTTTGGAGCATTTTCAGACTTAACCTCAACTTCTTTAAGGTAGTAGAGGTTGGAGGTTCAGGTCTTGGTTGGAGGATCAGTGGTATCACTTGGCTCAATGGTAACAGGTTTAGCCTCAACTTTATTAAGTATGAGAAGTTGGAGGATCAAACCTGAGAAGGCTCCCCTTATAATATTTATTGTAAGAGAATAATCTCACATACTACTGTAGGGAAGCCTTGTCTCTTGATGCTCTCTTAAGAGGGGTTGTCTCATGTGGATCCTAAGGAGAGGTGTGTCCAGCACAGCAAAAGTTTAGGGGAAGAGGCCCTTAGTAGGCTAGGGCTATTACAAAAAATGGGAGATTTAGGGCGATATAAGTAGTTAATAGGGTTCATGCTAATTAAAAATTAACATACAGTACTTATTGTTGTAAATTGAGGTGTGTGGAAAACTTATGGTAATCTAAGAGGAGATTTAGTACCATGAGGAATCCTTTTTGTAACAAAAGGGTTAAGATAACTGAATAATTTACATTATTTATTATATTGTATAAGTTATTCACAAGTTATTTTTGCATGATTAGTTGTATATACATTTATAAATTTTGTCAAAGCTAAGTATTTTAGAAACTACGTAAAGTGTTAATTTGTGAAGTTTTATGTTTTTAAAGTAAGTAGTAAGATTCATTATATTTGTTTAGAAAGTGTTTGCGCATGATTAAATGAAGATATATAGTGGAATGCGGGATGTTAGGGGATAAGACGTCACCCTAGTGAAATCAGTAGAGATTAAGTCCATATGGCACTGCTAGCACCTCAAGACGTCAGGTACAGATCATATTTCTCCTTAGTACTCAAAAAGGGTGTGGTGTTTGAGAGTTACTCTCCTAAATACCTAGAAGAGTACGGAGTTAGAGATTATGCTCCTTAATATTCGTAAGATGTGGTGTTGAAGTAACAACACCCCAATTACTTGTAATAGGGCAAACCTATAGTCTAAAAGTAATTTAAGATACTTTCACTGGATAGTCCTACCATGGATGGTGAGTTTATGGATCATACATATGGTTTGGTTTCGTGAAATAGCTTACCAGTTCGATTGAAAGTATTTAAAGATTGAATGATTAGCGATCATGTATTTTATTGTGGTGAATCATATATGGTGTGATTGTTATGCATATTTTAAAACTTGTTTATAACTTGGCATGTTAATCGATAATGTAGATTGTCTTAGTTACTGAGATTTTTATCTTACCTCGTGGTTATTATTTTACAGGTTCTGTCGCTGAGCTTGAGTAAATGAAGAAATCGGGTAAGGGCTAAAATATTTGATATGTTACAATTGCAATGCTCAATTTTGTTTTGAGTTGTGTGTATATAAAGTTAAATATATAAGAATATGAGTTGTCAACTAGGAATGAATAATATTTTGTTATTAGTACTTGTATTATAATATGTTATGTTGTATTCTAGCCCAATGTTGCATATGATATGAATATGTGATGATTTTTACGGTGAAGGACTAAAATACTAATATAAGTACAAGAAATATTGTATACATGCAGTGATAATGTATATGTGGTGTATTATATGGCAATAAAGGCCAAATAGTGTGTGATTATGATTTTATGTTTTTGGTTATATTGGGTGAAACTGGTCTTAAGTGACTTTAATTCATGTTTAATTTGTTATTGTGCGTTTAAATGCTTAACCAGATGTATATTAGCCCATTAGATTTGGTTTAAACCTCAAAATAGGTTAATGGTATAAGTTTTGAATTTTGGGTACTTGGATACTTGAAAATTGTTTTAAAATTTGACTTTTGCATTCGGATATCTAAAATTCTCATACAGTATCGGATCAAATGAAAGTTGTACCATTAGTTAACTTATCAAATAAGCTTTGCGTGAGCTCTTGAATCACTCTAATCAGACGTCAGATGTAAAAATGGTGCACGTCGAAAGTTCATCTTAAAAAGCTATTATGATAGCAAAATGTAACATCTCAATTTAAATTTTAATAGTTAATTTGGGTTAATAGAAATTTTGAAAAATATTTAGAGGTAAGCATATTAGTAGGAGATGATTATTAAATCTAACTTAGGATATAATTATAAATTATAAATTAAAAAATTAAAAAAATTAAATTAATTAAAAAATTTTAAAAAATAAAAAATTATTATTAAATTATTATTATTATTATGAAAAAAAGAGACAAGGGTATAAAAAATACAAACAAAACAAGAAGAACAAGAAAACTTTCGGCGTGCGTGTGTAATCATTATATTTATATAATAATAATAATAATAATAATAATAAAAGAAAGAAGAGAGAGGAAAGAGGAAAATAATTAAAAAAAATTGTGGGACCCACATTCATTTTTAAAAACCACCGTTCTCTTCTCATTTTTCCTTCATTTCTCTTCTCTTTCGTATGCGATCAGAGAGAGCGTCTGTGAGCCAGGTTGCCGGTGCGAAAGATCTAAATTTTTAAGGTGAGAGTTTTTGATAGGATATTTAGGGTGTGATTTTAAACTTTTCAAGACTAAGTATGTGTTCTAAAATTTTTTCTTAATCATCCTTTCTCTTTAGTTTTTGATTTTGTGGTAGTAAAAAATTTAGGATCTGGAAAAAGGGATGAATTTATGTTGAATAAATATGGTTTATGAGGTTGTTAGTAGTATAATAAATATTTTAGAGTATAAATTTATTGATGATTTTTGAATTTATGGCTTATGGATCAAATTCTAGACTAGATCTGAAAATATATGTTGATTTATTGAGGTTTATATGATTATTTGGGATGAGAAATGAATTATTATAGTTATAGGATTATGATTCTAAGCTGGAGGCTTAATTTTTAATTTTTGGATATTTTATGTATGAATTTATAAAATAAAAAGAAAATTTTGATAATAGAAATTAGTTTAAAATTTGATTTTTAGATTATTAATGTTTATTGATGAGTAAAAGAGGATTTAAAAATTTTACTTAATAGTGTTAACTCTAGATTTGTATTAAGATTGAGATTAGGAATTATGTTATATTCTTAATTCTATTATTAGAATTATTTTATTAGTTTCAAAAATTAAAACTAATATTTATAAATAATATGTTATTTGTAGATTGTATTATTGGTGAAGAATGTGGTGGGAGAGAAATTGTAAGGAATAATTTATTAAAAAAGCCACAAGGTAACCATACTTTTAATTTGTGATTAGTGTTATTTCATGTTAATTGGGTGATTATTGAGAAAATTATGAATTTTGTAATATTGTATAATTGTGTAATATTATTATGAATTTGTTTGATTATTGTGGGAGGTGTTGGGAGACTTGCTATTGTTGTTGTATTTATGTACCATGTGGTACACCCCTATTAGAGCTCAATAGGTGGCTTGTAAGGGCTCGAGCTAATCTACCTTTGGCTGGATAATTTAGCACCGAGTGAGGGCTACGGCTCGAGGTTAATGGAAGGATATAAGGATGGTTGTTTGTATGTATTGTAATATTTCTTATATTTGTTGGAATTATATTATTTTTAATTTTTACTTAATAAGCACACACTTAACTGTTTGTATACACTATCATAAATTGGCTTTGGTTACTGAGACTTTTGAGTCTCATTATGTGGTTAACAATTTTCAGGAGAAGAGCCACGAGTGACACGTGGAGGAGTCCCAAAGGCTTAGTGGCATAGATCCACTGTCTCTTTTGGGTATTTGATTTATGATTTATAATGTGTTATATTGCCAATATTAGGGCTTTTTTATTTTTTGTCAATTATATGAATATATAAATGTAATCATGCCTTTCAAACTGTTTCTATTTTTGGTACAATTTGGATGATTGTAATTTTAATATTTGGTTTACTTTGGATTGGTTAAAATGGCATGATTATAAGGACAAATAACTGGCTTGTGTTGAAAATTGACTAAATTGCTTATTTTACTTGTTGAGAGTATAAGGATAGATAAATGTGATTTAGTTTACTTGTTGGGAGTATAAAGATGGACAAATGTGATTTAGTTTAATGACATGTGGGAGGTAAAAATTTATCTAAAATGTTATATTGTGTGAGTTGAAGCCAATTATAAAATATTTTATATTGAAATTATTGATATAAAAATGTGTTGGGTGGCTGTAACCCAACTATGGTTAAGTTAAATTATTTTAAAAAAAAAATTTGGTGTGTTACACAAAATGCTATCATGATTTGGCATGTGCGCAACAGCATAAATTACATATGCCACGGCATATGGTACAGTAGTGAAATTGTGACGTATGGATCACATGCCATAGCACATGGAACACATGCTGCAGTATATGTACTAGAATGTACAAAAATAACATTTTTAGCCTTATTTTTAAGTGTTTCGCTTCCCAAACTTTTTCATGCTTCTCATATATTTAAAAATCATTAAGTTTAAGCTCAAACTACTTTTTTAGAGGGTTTTCTTAGGATCTTATATATTCTAAATTATATTTAAATACTTATTAGATTTAACCCTTGTGTGTTTGAGATGAGCTTATGAGTTGTCTAAAGCTCTTAATCACTATTTTTTATTGCGATTGTGTGATGAATATCAGTAATATCAAGATGAACATCACACTCATCCTCAATACTTCACTTCAAAGTTGTCTTATCCTCCATCCTCATAACAATCGTGCACTCTATAATCCATATCCTTATCTTCACTATGCCTCACCGTTATCGTTGTCACCCACCATCATTTATTGTCCTTAAATTAAAGGTGATGAGTATTTCTCCCATAACTTCGGAGACTAAAGCCTCGCTCAAAGGCATTATTGATCTAGTGAGTACCTAGAAAATAGGATTCTTGGTTGGTCTGTTCCAAGTTGAAGGAGGCATGTGATGGCAATCCAATTTAAATGCTTGATACTATACTCTCCTATTAAGCCCCTCGAAGCTTTTGTAAAGTACATTGCTAGACTTTCCATATTGGTTCCATAGGAGATCGCGACTGTTGCCTTACTCTCTTTCTCTTTATATGTAATAACTTTCACTTTTTGCTACACTCTTACTCTATTTCAAGAATCCAAAAAAGCCCTTTTCGCCACTAGTAATGTGAGCTTAAGCTTAAGCTCTCTTGTTTCTCACAAAAATGACAGGAACCAAATTCTCTAAGCAGAAAACCATCATAAGCAAGTTGGGTCATCAACAAAAGAGATGACACATATCATTCGTAGGGCTCCATCAATTTTTGCAGCTTATATGCCAATGACAATCATGCTAGGTACTACCTCCTTATCAAGCACCTTTATCCTTATAATGCTATTGATCATCCCTCATTCAGGTTCATACATGATTGTGTATCATAGTTCTTCAAACCAAATCTATGGCTAAAAAGTGCCTTTTTAATGTTCGCCCTCTTTCTTTTTAGAGTTTACCTCAGGATTGTTCACCCTCCCTCTTCTCAGAGTTTACATGGAGAAGAGGAAAGGTGAATAATGGCTAGAGCAATATGTGTATGAGTAAGGAGAGGGAGAGAAGTGAGCTAGGGAGAGCGAGAAGTAACATGGAGAAAGAGAGAGAGATGGGTAAAAAAAATAATAGGTGGGACTTATTAACATTAGAAGAGGGGGATTTAACATCAGATGCCAGAGATTTGAATTTTGAAAGTTGAGAGACGAAATTGACCTGTGATTGAATTTAGAGCATTTATCCATCTTTCGAATAAAGTTGAAGAATGAAAATGACCATTAAGATTTAAAAAAAATTGCAACAATTTAAACAATGTGTCGAAACATGTGTTTTGACCAACCCTTCCCACCACTTTTCTCTCTTTATGTCTCTCTTTATGTAGTATAATTACATGGTAAATGTAAAACACAAATCTAGGAACACTCTAGCATTTACTATAGTTTCTTAAGCCATAAATTTGGCACTTGTAATGATTTAATAGGATAAAAATAAAATAAAATAATTACAAATAGGTCTCAAAGAATAAACTTATTTACAAACAAATTCTATGAATTCATGAAACTACTATACAAATGTTAGGAACTTCAGTGTGAATAAACTCACATGCAAAATGTCCAAAATACCTTTCATCCACTCTATTTGACCAAGCATTGATTAGGTGTAAATTGATAAGCGGTGATGGTTTATCAAAAACGAGATTTATATTAATGACTTATTAGGACTACTGTTAGCAATGGCAATCCAACAACCAGCTCTCATCCAGTCAAATCTTGCTCACGAAGGTGGGGTGAGTGTTTTAGACATTTCACATGAGAATTTATTTACACTTAAATTCTAAGATATCTCACATTAGTTTTGTAAATTTGCAGGATTTACTTACAAGTAAGTTGTCTTCGATAATTTGTTTATAATTTTTATTACATAAAATTGCATGCAGTCCGAATCTTTTCAAGATTAATTATTTCTTTCTTGAATAGAAGGCTTCAATATAGATTTTTTTTTTGCCAACCCTAAATATAGAAAATTAACTGTTAAGATTTACTATTATTCAAGGTAAAAATTCAAAATCCTTAAATTTATTGGGCCCCAGCCTAATTGTCCATCCTCAGATATTTTTCATTTTTTTTGTAAAAAATTATAATGAAAGACTCGAAAAAAAAATAATATTTATTGGAGAGAATCTTAAAAATAATTATTATTTAGACTGACTAAATATCAAAACATAATTGCAAGAACATTACACTGCCTCTAATTATATTTCTTATATTTTTTCTAATAATATCCTGCCCTTTGTATTTAACAGTTACTAACAAAAACTCAATATTTGAGATAAAGCTGTTTTTTGTACAACAAGGAGAAGAAAAACAAGAAATTAAAACAAAGCTGACATTTTAAGAATTCTAGCAAGTTAATAATCTCATCTATCTTAAAAGTTCACGAGTGATAAATTTAAGATAAAAGCAAAAGCACGTTGAGATAAAAGGATATAAGAAGAACTGATTTCAAGAACCAAAGAAGGAACTACAAGATAAATGATGTTCTCCAAAAGTTGATTGGCCTTGTGGCTCTAAGAGGCAAAGTAATATGAGTTTAATTTGGATGCTCAGTATTTATTATGTGATGAGATTTGAATTCTTTAGATTTTAATTTGGACGATTCAGATTTAACTCATTATTATATATTATATTTTTTTAAATAAAAACTTATAAAAATTATAAAATAATTTTAATAATTTTTTATTTTTAATATAGTCTAAATTTAATTTAAAAGATCTAATTTAATATTAAAATTTTTATAATTATTATAAGAAAAAAAAATATCAACTAATGACTGAGTTGTTTATCACGATCACGTGTTTAAATAGAGGAATACTTGTGCCAGTTGGCTTCTCACTAGCCACATGACATGGATGAATTTGCAAAGTTGAACGCCCCTTCTCCCAAGTGTAGTGACATGTTAAATAAACGATGCTAGTATTAGCCTACTTTCACTTCTATCAAGCTCCCTCCCTCCTTCCCCCCCCCCCCCCCAAAAAAATGTTAGGCTAAGGTCAATTTAATTCCTTAACTTATTTTCTAACTTCATTTTTTTTATTTTCTATCAATTAAAATACTTTTTTTCATTCTCATGCATAGAAAATACTCTCCCTCTAAATTATAAGAGAATTTAAAAAAAATTATTATTTCAAAATATAAGATAATCTAAAAAATTAAAATTTTATTAATTATAGTTTTCTAATATTACCTTCAAATAAAGAAAAAAATTGAAATAATACTATAATATAGTAATTAAATATAAAAATATATTTTTAAAATTTTAAAATTTTGTTTTAAAAAAATAAATATGTGAAATATTATTATTGCATTTAAGCTATATTATTTTTAAAAATTAAGAAAAGGAAAAAATTTTGTGAATATAAATCATATTAAACATGATTTATTTAACTGTATTAATTTATATATTTTGTACAAATATCATAAATTAATATTTTAATATATTTAGAATGAATCATGAAAAAAATATTAAATTGAAACTTATTATTTAAGTATATTTGTTAAAAAATTTATAAAAATAAATAAAATAAATAAAAAATAAATTGATGGGTTAACTCATTTAGCTTGCTAATTTTCAAGAGTTAAGTTGAAATTTTTTTAACTTGTATAAAAATAAATTAAATTTAATTTAACTTATATTTCTATCCATTTATATGGAGCAACTTATATGAACTGGTCCCTTTTTTCACCTCTATTTCAAGCCAAACAGGCTTTTGTCCCCTTATCCCCAAGTTTATTGCAATTTTCAGATGGGTCTCCTGGCATGCGCGTCAGTACACCTGGGTGTTTTTTTTTTTAAGTCAGTTAAATTATTAGGTCGGCTGTAAGCAAATTTCCTATATTGCCATGGCCTTGCAACGACCTCGATCCATGACAACGGAAGTCAAACGGACAGCTCATACATGGAAGATACATAAAGGGCGTTTACGTCCTTTCGCCCTTGCAACCTTCCAGGCAGTGGAAAGAGCACGGCATCACGCGTCAACTGGAAAACTTTCACGTGTCGGTCAACTTCGCGTGAACCGCACGCTCTTCGGATTCAGAATCCAATCTATGGAGGGTAGAAGTCCACGTGTCCGTTACCCTAACAACCTTACCGGTAGCCACTTGTCCGTTGTTCGCCCAAGCTCCGACCCCACATAAAAGCGGTTCAACTCCGACTCTTGACCAGTCTTTTGATCCCTTCGACCCCAGTTTGATCAGAAAAGTGCGATAAAAAATCCCCTGCAAATCCTGAGAAGGAGCATCCTTCCTCTAAGATCATTCAGATAATAATAATCTTTGCTACCCTCAATTCAATTGGTCGATTTTGGTTTGTCGTCATTTCTCGAGAGAAGGAAGGCTATAGCTATGGTGGCCGAAGCAGACCTTACGTGTCAACGGAGCAACCCTGTGTTGGATGTTCAGTATTTGCCTAACGGGGCAAATATACGTGAGATCGAAGATGCCGCCGCCATCACGCCTCCGAGTTTTGACAGAGTTCGTGCTTCTCCATTAGTGTCTGCCGAGTTACTCAGCCCACAAGAAGTAAGATTGCCAACACCCATGATTTCCTTGTTCTTGTTTCTTCTTGGTTTTTCCTTTTCGATGATACCGAGGGTCATGGAAGCCTATCCAAAATAGTTTGTTTGATTACGTGAATTTGTTTGGTTTCTCAGATCGAGGTAGGCTGTAGAGTTTATTTCTTCATGCGTCATGCGAACTCTTTAGTTAGGTTTCAGGTATCAGCTCATCTATTGAGCGTATCCTCGTGAAGATGTTTAATTGCTATGATGCTTGTTTAGATTTGTCCCAGATTACTGTAGGAATGGCAACTCTCACATTTGGTGTTTATGTAGCTTGATTAACGGAGGAACCGATAGTCGATTCTACTGCATATTTATGTAAACATTAAGCATGAGCGGCAATTGTTGAATATCGGTACCTTTGAAACTACTCGATGAGATGTGTAGGTTGATATTACTTTGAAGGTGTAACATAGTTCCAGTTCGCTACCATGGGTTTTCCCCGCGGTCGTGGAGGTAGATTTTAGAGTGGTCATGATCCGCACCAAGAAGAAGAAGGACATTAATTATCAGTTCTATGCAGGAACGGGTTCTTTGAATAGTTGCAAATATTCATAATTTTGCCTTAGTTTGGGCTTATTGTGCATGCCTTTCCAAACTTGAAATCTTTGAATTGGGATTCTTAATGATCACTATGGGTAAATTAGTTTTCTCTACAAGCCATGCTGAGATTTAAGAGTGAAAGGAGGACGGCTATACTTAATTACGAAATGTTTATATCAATAATGAAATGCATCAAACTCCTTTCATGAGAATAGATACAAGGTTTGCAGAGCATCATTAGTCTTATGAGATCATAAATGCAAAATTTTGCATCAATACCTTCAATATTCTGTGTCACACTTATTTCATCTGTATTTAACTTTTATTTTGTAGGATATTAAAGCTGCTGACAGAATATCAAATGATGCTCTTGATTCTGCTGTTCTTCAATTTGTCCCTAGCATCCGCTCCGGCAGTTTTGCCAACATTGGCCCCCGGAGATACATGGAAGATGAACATATAAAGATAGATGATCTATCTTCTCACATGGGATCACTATATACATTTCCTGAACCAAGTGCCTTCTACGGGGTATGTATCTTTTTAACCTTTAGCTTCCACGATGTTTTGATTTTTGCATGATAGTGTTGTCAATTTAATCTAGGCTTACTTGATAACTCAGGTGTTTGATGGTCATGGAGGACCTGAAGCTGCAGCTTATATCCAGAAAAATGTTATGAGATTCTTCTTTGAAGATGTTAGCTTCCCCCAGACATCTGAAGTAGATAATGTTTTTTTAAAAGAGGCGGAGAACTCCCTCAGAAAATCATTTCTATTGGCTGACTTAGCTTTGGCTGATGATTGCAGTGTGAGCAACTCATCAGGGACCACGGCTCTTATTGCCTTGATATTTGGAAGGTATATTAATGCAGTACGTAGTAAGTTCCCCTTTCTATTTGTAAATTGCGTTTGTTTCCTCTTTGGTATGTTTTTTTTCCCTTTGTTGTTTTTCTTTTGGGTTTACATTAGGAGGGTTTAAACTTTAGGCATTACTCAGTATTCCACTCTACTCGGACTATTTGTGCTAGCCCCAAATAGCTTGATCTAATTATCTATTTTACTTGATCTAATGTTGCATTTTTTTTATTTCTTCCTCCCCTAATTTATAAAACCCAGCTTTTCAGGCAAGATGTTTTAAGATCTATGGTCCTTTACCTGCTGCTGATTTCTGTTGTACTTCTTGTTTGCAGGCGTCTAATGGTGGCCAATGCTGGTGATTGCCGAGCAGTTCTCTGTCGTAAAGGAGAGGCAATTGACATGTCTCAAGATCACAGGCCTGTTTATCCTTCAGAGCGGAGGCGAGTTGAGGAATTAGGTGGTCACGTAGATGATGGTTATCTTAACGGGGTTTTGTCAGTTTCTCGAGCCCTTGGGGACTGGGATATGAAGTTTCCACGTGGTTCTCCCTCACCTTTGATTGCAGAGCCTGAGTTTCGTCAAGTGGTTATAACAGAGGATGATGAGTTCCTTATCATAGGTTGTGATGGAATTTGGGATGTTATGACAAGTCAGCAGGCAGTTAGCCTTGTCCGTAGAAGCCTGAGGCGGCATTATGACCCAGAGCGATGTGCCAGGGATCTGGTCATGGAGGCACTACGCCTTAACACGTTTGATAATCTTACAGTGATTGTTGTGTGCTTTTCTTCTAATTCTATTGATCACAGCGAGCCATCCCCTTCTCATCAGAGGAAATTGAGGTGCTGTAGCCTTTCTGCAGAGGCGCTTTGTAGCTTGAGGAACTTTTTGGAAGGCAATGCAAGCAATTGAACGCGTAATACGGTTTAATCTAATAATTTTTTTTTTTTTTGGGTAGAATATTTACACTGTTTTTGGCTGCTTCAGTTATGACAGGAGAAAAAGCAGCCTTCGATTTTGTGGTTGGTTAGTTGATGTATGTAGCCCTATGGATGATATTGATGAAGATACATGTATCCTGGATTATGTTGTAATAATGGATGATTCGTGATGACAGTCATATTCATAGCATCATTCTTGTGTATAGTTATATATTCATGAATAAAAGATTGTTAAGAATATTCTCTTCATCCATGTGCTGTCAGGCGAATCCAGGCTCTTGTGCGTGAGGCTTGTACAAAGAATGAGTTATACTTTAGACGAAAATGTTGAGGAATGCCAAAGAACGAAGTTATTCTGGTTGGGAGGGACTCCAGCATTTAGCAAGCAGCTGCCTTTGCATGGGTATTTTCCACGTACCTTCTCACTTGTCGACCCCATTGTAATCATTTCTTGGAACGTAATTAAACCCTTGTGAAACTAGACAGAAGAGGGAGGAATCAGGAAAAGAAATAGGGAGGGTGGTGGTGGTAAGCAAAAACTGGGGGAGCGAGCAAGCAGGCTTTGGAATTTTCAAGCGCATAAATCACAGCGTCCACTTTTCCGCATTTTATTCCCCTTTCTCCGCCCTACTGACAGTACATTCCCTTGGGTGACGTGACTACTTCACTTAGGCTTTTGCCGTCCTTTATTTCTGATATTAACATTCTGGTCATGTTATTACAGTATGGTGGTTAATTTGGCAGCTAAACATAGCCTTCTTTCGTTTTCATCATTTTTCTCAGTGCAGGAGGATTCCATTTTACACCCCTGCGCTGGCAACCCAAGGCCGATCGAAGATTCTTATCAAACATCATCTTCCCATTTCTAATGCAGACCTAAGCTGTCGCACCCCTCAATTAATAAGCAGATAAGCACCGTTGGATCAAGCTCCAGCATGGGGCCCACGCCCATTTATGCGCCAGAAAGCCCTGCGGACCCGTTCTTATTTTCCTTAAGAATTCAGGGAAGTCAACCGCAATTAATTAAGCTTCCATGACTATACTCTTAAAAAAGTTAAAAACGTGCCTGGTGGTGGAGTAGGGCACAGGTAACGTCTAAATTTGATTTGCGTTGCTTCCGCAAGTCGAAAATGCTTGACCGTAATGCAACTCGTAACTGTAATGAAAACTCGATGGAAAGATTTTTTAGAACTTTATTTTCGAAGGCTATGGACTTAATAATCAGAGAAGTGAACAGCCGTCACTGTACAAAGGCCTTAATGAACTGAATATGCCGCTGACCTAGTTTAATTTTTGATGTTCATATATCACATGCATGTGTAATTTGTGTTTAAACAATATGATTATTAGATGTGCTAGACACATGAAGTCTCAAATATGATATGAGGATCCCTGAATTCTCTTATTTCAATTTACTTAAATGTGAAGATGCAAAAATGATGATGTAAATATGATCTGGTCATTAGAATTGAAATATGAAGATGCAATGATTGCATCAATGGAATTGAAATAACAAAATTTAAACCTAAGTTCAGAATACAAAGTAAATTTGAGTCAAAAACTAAACAATGAGTGTATCCTTATTTCATCAGTTACCTAAAGTTTAAAATACTTAGGTGCTTGAGACCGTTGTGTCTGAAGAATCAAGAGCTTGTATACGAAATGTCCACTGTTACTAAATATGGTTTAATCCACTGTTACTAAATATGGTTTAATGAGATTTGGGGTTATTGGATAACAATCCCACATTATTTTAACAGTCTTTTATGCTCAATTGCTCCAAATTTCAAGAGTTATGCTTCTTATCTTAGCACGTGTTCAATAGGAAACCTTATTTAAAAGTGAATCAAACCTTGTTTTTAATTGATTATTGGGTCTGACACTTTTGATTCCTTTCTTTTTTCTGTTATTCTAGGCTTTTGTTAATTGATGCCTATTTTAGGTCCAAACAGTAATAAATTTTTACAGCCATATATCACGCCATACCAAAAATAATAAAATTTAAGAGTCTTGGCTCGCAATCACAGTTAGTCTAACAAGGATTATACATTACCAACTGTTAAATGAATATAAAATTTGACTAATTTCCATGGTAGAATTCCTTGCCCGACGACCAGTCAATGGTCCTTTTTAAATTTGGGGACACGAGGCAATATAAACGTCACACCCATGAGCTTTTACCTGCAGGTTTTGAGGAGTCCGTGTACGAACTATGAATCAAGGAAGCAGCTCACTGCAGATGCCGAAGCAAAGGTAAAGGGTTTTCATAGATCCGCCACCACGTAGCCAATATTTCACTGATTATATCCAATGATCTCTTCTCCTTCTATGAACTGGTATAGGTTGGAGGGGAAGGTGGCTCTCGTCACCGGAGCTGCCAGTGGAATCGGGGAAGAGACTGTGCGACTGTTCGCTGATAACGGTGCCTTCGTTGTAGCAGCAGACCTTCAAGACGAACTGGGTCTTCAAGTCACGGCTTCCATAGGCTCCAAGAGAGTGAGTTACCATCACTGCGATGTCAGAGATGAACAGCAGGTCGAGGAAACAGTAAATTACGCCCTGCAAAAATATGGCAGCCTAGATATCCTGTTCAGCAACGCCGGAGTACTTGGCTCACTATCCGGCATCCTCGATCTTGATCTGAATGAGTTCGACAGCACCATAGCCACAAATGTTCGTGGCGTGGCCGCAACGATCAAACATGCTGCTCGTACTATGGTCGCGAGGAACATCCGCGGATCTATCATTTGCACCGCCAGCGTGGCGGCTTGTGTCGGAGGAACGGGGCCTCAAGCTTACACCGTATCGAAGCATGCTCTTGTCGGACTGGTACGATCCGCGTGTAGCGAGCTTGGGGCTTATGGGATTAGAGTGAACTGTGTGTCCCCTTTTGGAGTTGCCACGCCTCTTGCATGTTCGACCTTCAATCTTGAACCTCATCAAGTTGAAGCTAATAGCTCTTCCAAGGCTAATCTCAAGGGGATCGTGTTAAAGGCGAGGCATGTTGCAGAAGCAGCTTTGTTTCTTGCTTCTGATGATTCTGTTTACGTCAGTGGACACAACTTGGTGGTTGACGGTGGCTTCTCCGTGGTTAAAAATAGTTTTTCTCCCATCTAATTTTTTCTATGCCTTCTCAAGAAGGCAATAATATACCATCAATCAGATGACTTCTTTCTATTCTCTTTCAAGTTGGGACCAAATTACCTAATTTTTTGCGTCTCAATAGTCACTGCTGCCACTTCCCATGTGCATTTCCTCCTGAATATTAATGAATTACGTGTTGTCTCTCCTTTTCTATTTCTCTCATCATAAATTCAACCATCTTTGTTTTCTATTACTCGATTTATATATATAGAGTATGTTCTCGGATAGTTGCAGTTGCTTCCTTCATGTTCGGTTTCGGTTCTTTATTCTTACTGGGTCTAATTTGCTCCCTTCTTGAATTAATGTAGTCAGTATCGATCAGCTGCTATTGGTGATAATTAGGTGAGTCTCTCTAGCAAGTTAAAATTGTCATTTTTACCTCAACGAAGTTGACCACTGAGAATCATGAGTTGATAGTGTTGAAAATGTTTGCTCAAAAAAAAAAAAAAGATAGTGTTGAAAATGAAATCAAGTGGCTCGAATATTCATATATAGCTCAGAAGGGAAGGATTATCACATCAGATTTTTCAGTTTCACTCTTATGCGCGAGCCAGACCAGAAGGAGACCATAGTCATGTGGTTCGAGGTTATTTAATTGCAAAAACATTGGGAATGCAAATAATATACATGCTCCGAGGGAGACCAATCATATATAGTTAATATGGCCGGTCTAAAATCCATGTGCCTCGTTCATTCTGCCCCACAATCTTCACATTCTCAACGCCGTAATTATCCTGAATTTCCCTCAGTTTGAAATATAAATCCTCAGGACGATTCTCATGCAATCGAATTCGAAACAGAAGGTCAATATTTGGCACTGTGGAAAAAGAACAATAACTTACGCTTCCTTCATACGTACTTAAAAATTAATGACCAACCTGTGCTGCTGGATCTAACGGTGATCATTGCAGACTCTTACCCATATATGTATATTATATTATTATTGATCATCCGTCGCCCGTGATCCCACAAGTTCAGGAAGAAATACGTGAACTTCCAAGTATAGCGAAACGGATATACGTCCTCCTCTAATCCTATTTAAAAAGAATACTTTAAAAAAAAATTTTAAAACTTATTAACTACATCTGTAAATTTAATAATTTTTTAATTTTACTCCTATTAAATATACACGCATTAACTTATTTTCTCTTTCAAATATTCAATGAAAATCAAATGAGACAATTTAAAATAAAAATTTAATGAGATCATTTATGAATAGAATAAAAAAAATACCTTTATATTATAAATAAGACTGAAGAGAATATCTTCTCTCTTCCAAACACCATATAATACAAGCTTCCCTTGATTAATGTTGAACCTTCTTGAACTTCATAACTGATCTCACTCACATTCACATTATATAATATGCTCCCTCTGAACCACAATTATTTTAAAAAAAATGAAGTAAAACTTTAATTTCTTAAAAAAAATTTATATTTTTTAATTATATTCTTGTTGAATGCTCTATATAAATGTTTTAATAATAACTTCAATGTATTATTTTTTTTGAAAAAGAGTAATCAATAAAATAGAAATATAATTAAAAAAAACAATTATAAAAATTACTTAATGTCTCATATTTTGACCTAAGCAAGACTTCTAAAAAATATCATATATTATGGTGCAAAGAAAATGATAAACAAGCGCCCCAGATACAATGTTATCAGCCTAATAAAATGCAATGCATAGAATAGTTTCGTAAAGCTGGGTTTAATTATTACTCAGAAAATTAAACATAAATGCATTGGATCTCAAACTCAACCTAATTCAATGAAGAGAATATCACAGCTGTGGGATACTGTTGACTTTGTTAAAAAATAAATATACGAGAGTACAGTGCACAATATGCAAGTCACTCGCAGCTTTAATTTTTTAATTTGATTTCACATTTTAATGTGTTACATGCTACTGCACACATCCTTGATATCTACAAGATTCAAGTTAAAAAGTTATAATAAAAAATATGCTATGGCATGGTATAAAGGAGAGCTAGCACAAAAGGAAACTAGTAAATATGGTAATTGGATCGTCATAGCTACTCATGATAATGATAATAATTGTGCTATATTTACAAATCCTCTCTCCTGAGCTTAGAAGATTGATTGAGATAAATTAAAAAAAAAAAATTTACACTGTAGTCTTGTGTGACCTGATCGTAACCTTACTTCCGAAACAACAACAACAAAAAATTGACCACCAAATGCATGATTAAAAGGAAATTTTAACAGGCATGGCCTGCTATGTCAGACGCCAGTCCCTGAATTTTGATATCGCACTCAATGATTATCTGATTCCCAAGAAAACAAAAATAATCACTTCACAGACTTGCTCCTTGAACATTTGAACGGATCCTTCCCTTCAAGTCAGAGTATGAAAGCCATGGAAAGGCTTCAACAATAATTTCAGATGAGACACTATAAGCAAAGCAATCTATTGCTTCACAAACACTCCAACTATCTTACTCCACTTCAGTCGTATACTATATATAAGTTGCTTTTAACTTGCAGAACCAAGTTAAGTTAGTTGAAGAAAAAAATTGCCTTAATATTGAATCACTTCACATTTTTGCCCATCACCAACAATCAGTTTAAATAATTGAAATGTCTCTCCACAGATGCTGGTGTCTGGCCCAATTGTAAGATTAAATGCTTCTTATTATAATTGCTTCAAGCATCTCTCTCCAACGTGGAGAGAGAATGGCAGAAGAGAGAAACAAGCTAAACAAAGGGAGAGGATGTGCCAACGTGAGATCCAAAATGAGTGACTTACAAATGTTTCGAGTGCAAAATCTTCTATTCAATAATTCGTTCTCATAGTCTACGAAACCGAAACGACTAGAAGCAGAAAATTTCAGTGACTATACTACAATGACAATGGGAATTCAATGCCCGATCAGCAACAGATATGACACAGTAATTGTGGGATTCTGTGCCGCAATGAGAACGTATCCATAATGTCATACGTGTGACAAAAGTCTTACTCCATCGAATGGCAATTAGTCTAAGAAACGGCATGGCATACATAATAAACCATAACCGGACTTCAATTGCGTAAATTATATGAGAAAGAAATTCGGTCATGAAAGGAAAGGGAACCATACAACAAAGTTTACTAGAAACTGAAAAACCAAAACAAAATAAAACTCAAAAATGTTAAAGGGGATATAAAATTGAAAACCACAAAAAACTACAAGTTTCAGAACTTATAGATGAAAATCCTCTCGAATATACCACATATTATAAAACATAATATAAAATAACGTCTGAAAATCGGTCTAATGACAAAGAAAATGTAATTGAGGAACAAGATTCGCTTAATAAGTTCGTTCAGTCACCGCCGGCTTTCTGATAAACATAGGTAAGGCCACACTTACCACAATAGTGCCTATCAAAGTGATTGGCCATAAAGGTGCCAGCTCCGCATTCAGCATTCGGGCACTCCTTCCTGAGCCTCTGAACCTTCCCAGAGTCATCGACCTTGTAAAACTGTAGGACAGCGAGCTTCACCTTCTTCTTCTTGTGCTTGATCTTCTTGGGCTTTGTGTAGGTCTTCTTCTTACGTTTCTTGGCACCACCGCGGAGGCGAAGAACAAGATGTAGGGTGGACTCCTTCTGGATGTTGTAGTCAGCAAGGGTTCGTCCATCCTCGAGTTGCTTGCCAGCGAAGATGAGGCGCTGTTGGTCAGGAGGAATGCCTTCCTTGTCTTGGATCTTGGCCTTCACGTTATCAATTGTATCTGACGACTCAACCTCTAAGGTTATCGTCTTGCCTGTAAGGGTTTTCACAAAGATCTGCATCTTCGGATGCAGATAGGGAGTGATGGTGCCTGTCAGATGTGGGGGATTTAGCTCTCTGGGCTTCGGCGAGGGTTAGCGGAAGGGATGAAGGGGATTGTGATTTTTAGGGCTTTGTTGCGGGGGCGGGGCCGGGGAGTGGGGTGTGGGGATGCGGCCTGTAATTACGAGATTGTCCCTGTGACTGGGGAATATTAGAGAGCTGAATCTAAAACCTATCAGGTTGCGTTTGATTGAAGAAAGAGGAGGATTTTAGTGTTACTTCGTTTGGTTCAAGAGAAAAAAAAAAATAATTATATATAAATAATTTTATTTTTATTTTATTAATATTGAGATATTAAAAAAGTACATTATGCATCTTTTAAACTTATCATGGATGGCATATCAATTAAGGTGTGACAAATTTTATCCCTTCTTTCTTAATTCCCTCCAATTTTTCAAGTCAAAGAGGGAGGGAGGTAAAATCCACCCCTCTCCCCTCCAAATAAACAGCCCCTTAATATCTTACATTTTGTAAAGTGTACTAGTTGTCTTTATATATATATATATATATAATGGGTTTTCCTCTTTGCCCTTGCTATTTTTAAAAATAATATTGGTGCTCGATACTTCACTTCTTTCTTTTTTTTGTATTGCACTTTTTACTATTCATTTAACAGTAAATTTCCAACCCTACCCTTTCAATTCTTCCCAAATCGTCTGAGCTCCCCTTCTCATTTTTCCATGTCTCTAGGATGCCCTTCTTTCTTATGCCATTGAAATTATCAGTAGAGGCTTGATGGGTTAACCAATCTATGCATTTGTTCGCTTCTCTAAAAACATGATCAAAGATAACAGTGCAGTCTCACATAATGGGATATCTAATTTCATTGATAGTAGTAGAAAGTGGGTGATTGGTAAAAAACTCATTATAAATTAATGAGAGAGCTTCAGTAGAATCAAAGTAGACATTAACTTTGTTAAGCTTTTTAGCCCAACAGATGTCAAGTCATTCCAAAATACCCATAAATTCAATTGCTGTATTCGAATGATATTCAAGACATTTGGAGAAGCCTTTAATCCAATTGCCTTGTTTGTTCTGGATGAGATCACCACAAGAGGCTGCATTAAGGGAGTTGACTAAGCCATCTATATCTAACCTAACCCATCATTCCTTAGGGGGATTCATTTAGCTTTAGTTATATCGTTGTTTTAAGTCAAAAAGTCACTTTTATATTAGAGGTATTGATCCCTAATATCCTAACTACCGGTGAAAACAATGTCTCTATCATGATTGTCTTCTTTGGAATAGACATTTTTGCATCTTTCTTTCCAGATGTTCTAACACACATGGTCAAAGAGTCTCTGCCAAGAAATCTTCCTTGCCCAAGCATTGTCTACATCATTATCGACATTCCAAATTAACCAATCTTGTAAATGAAGAGAAAAGAATGTGTTAATTTTAAATTGTTCGAATAATTTTAACTAAACCTCTTTTGATTTCTTGCAATCTCTCGAAGTATATATAGTTAAATCCAAAGAGTTGCAACCAAAAAGGCATGTTCTGTGACAAGGATTGCCCCCATTAGAGTAAGTGAATTTAGGTTGAATACGATCTCAAGCAGCTTTCTAGGGAAACCTTTTCCTCCTTTCATGCCCATGCTACTTCTTCCTTCAATTATTTTAAAAAAATAATATTACTCAAAATAAATTGAGGAGGCATATGTACAAAAGTTCAGAAATGAAACCCTTAACGTGTTTCTATAATTAGAATAAGCATAATTTTTTATTATTTTCATAATTTCATCATTTAACATAAAAAAAATTAATGATGCCCTTACCTATTACTTCTTATGTTTTATGCTCTTATGATACATTTTTTTAGTCTTTTTATTATTGTTAAATAATAATGTAGCCCTAAACTATAGATTTAGAAGCATTTGGGACTTTAAACTTATTTTTGATGTAATGCTCTCCTTTAACTTTTTAAAATACTGCAATCTAATCCCTACTATTAATAAAAATTAAATCTAACCATTAGTTAATAAAAAGACATAAAGTGACCAAAATATTATACTAAGGAATCTAAAAATTATAAACAATAACCCAAAAATCACATACAATAATTGATAAATTTTTTGGTCTCTTTTGTAATTTCTAGAGTTATTTCCTATCATTTTTTAGTTAATTAATGATTAAAGTTAACCTTTGTTAATGGTAAAAGCTAGATTGTACTGTTTTTAAAATTTGAATAGGAATATCATACCAAAAATTAGTTTTAGATGTAAGGTTGCCATTATTATTCAATGCTTAACTACATACTCTAAAGGTAATCATGGATTTAACCTAAAAGAATTACCCTTATATTAGAAAACCTCTACGGTTATTCAAAAGTCAAAATATTTAGAAATGAGATCCAAGGTTTTCAAGCTTTTAAAACATAATAATTAAACTTTATAAGTCAAAGTTAGAGTAGAAATATTCATGGAAGCATAGAATACCGATTAGTTTTAAAGCATTTGCATTTAAGTTGAAAAACAATCCTTCAATATAAAAACAGGGGGATGTGTCGTGGCTTGTGGCATACGCATCATGGCTTGCTTCTCTCTATACCATGCGCTGCAACACATTACAGAGAATTGATAGAACTGTTGATGTCATTTGACAGCAATAAGGGAAAACTTCCAACAAGCCTTGAATTTCCGTCCGACATCTGATTAAAGTAATTTAGGTGACAATAAGCTCTTTCAAAGCTCTAGTTAATGGTATTAGTTTCAATCACAATTCATTTATCAATCAAAAGTTAGAAATCCACTTGCAAACTCACTCCTCTTCACGCATAAATTACAATTAAGACATCCAAAATCATAATCAAGTGCTGGAAGCTCACAACTATCCCTCGACCAGACTCAATATAACTTATACAAAATGTAACATCTTAGAGAATTTAACCCCCTAATTAGTTGAATAAATGCAGTTAATTGAGTAAATTAATATGGTGCATGGTTATAAAAAACTAACAGTTGTTATGGGTTGTGATTTTAACCCTAGGATTAAGTCTAGAGAAAGTCTGGCCACTTGGATATTAAAAAGTGAAAAAAAACAAAGAGAAAAGGCTTTGTGCCATATGCCTTAGCGCATGCACAAGATGCCATGGCACACAGGCCAATCAAAGCATAAACATCTCTCTCTGTATCACATGCCACGACACACGGTAGCATTTTTGCATAAATAAAGTTGTGAAACTAAAGGGAAATAGAGGTAAAGCAAAAGGGAGAACTAAGAAGCTCATGGAAGCCTCTGTTAGGGCTTGAAGGATTTAAGTATTAGGAGTACTTTGGAGCTTCTAAATAATAGAGGTAGGTTTTTTAAGCTTAAATCTCTCTTCCTCTTCTATTTTTCTTGAATATAAAAGTTAGGGTTTAGTTGAGAAAGTTAATTTTTGGTTCATAGAGGTTATGAATTTAAACCTTTTGACTTAAATAAAGTTAATAGGAGTTGTTTAGGTTATTTAAACCTATTATTTATGACTCTATGCATTTGTGGTTGTTAAAAGTCAAAAATATTTGAAATTCCACCATTAATGAGGTAGATGGAGTAATGTGATTCCATTAATAATTGTTTAGGAGTTCAATGAAGTTAACGAAGTTAAAGAAAGCTAATAAACCTTGTGGATACCTTTATATATAATGATATTGAATCGAGAAAGTATTAAAGTGTAGAGATAGATATTGATAATTATTTAAAAAGGGACATTGATGACTTATATTGTAATTAAATGTAGTATGAACATATTTGGTAGTATTCAAGCATTGTGAAGGCTTTAGAAGTGGTAAATTGAGGGGTAAACTTTTGACTTTTCAAAAATTTAAGGTAACCAGGAGAATTCTTTATGTGCTTTTATATATTAATTGAAGCATGTAAAATTATTTGAAATATGAGTATGGCATAAAATATTTAAAAATCAAATATTATGCTTTTTGTGGAGTTAAATGATTTTGTTAGTGTGAAGTTCAATAAAATAGTATTTAGGGAGTTCAATGATGTAATTTATATAGAGTTTAATGATGTATAAAATAGGGAGTTCAATGATTATTTGTTATGTGTTTGTGTATTAACCGCATGTGGCATGAGTTCTATGATAACGTTAAGCACACTGTTAATTGAGTATTTTACATACTGTGTAATATTGCATTTTTATGCATTGTATGCTCATGAGAGGCAGGAGTTCATCTAAGTAGAAGAGTAGAGAATTAAAATTCACATAGTAAGGCTACTATTAGAACTTAATGGTTTGCCTGGATTTGTTTATACTTATCGTCCCACTTGTTTAACGATGGACTGTCTTACTTGTTCTATGAGGACTCAAACCTAACTAATATTTACACTTGTTCGATGATGAGCTAGTTTAAAGAGAATGACATCTCATAGTGTGAGATTTGAGAAAAACTGTAACCCACAAGTTAGGCAATATTGATCGGGTAGCCCCTCACACATGAATGGCTAGGTAGTCTTATTTCATAGATGTTCCCAATGTGTTATAGCCCACGGTTTCATGTCAGAGTCATAAAGAAGTTATAAGGGAGGTACAATCATGCATATTGTGATAAAAAGGATACCTGGTTATCTATATTGCGTCCTTTAAGATAAAATAATGTGATTAAACTTGTATTATTATTATGAACATTAATTTTCATGGTATTATTTCATCAATTTATGTCATTAATAATGAAAAATACAAATATGAGCTTGAATATGTTAATTTGATTTGAGTATGATAATGTTTTGCCACTTTCTTTTAAATTAATTAACGTGCATCAGTATAAGTTAGATAAATCTTAGTTACAGAGTGCTTGTACTCATCCCTTTCTTTTCAATATTATAGGAGCTAGTTCAGTGGATCAGGATTAAGGCATAGCATTACTATCCTACCAGTAGGCCGCACTTCCATTTTGATTATTATGTGTATAAATTGCATGATATTGCGAACTAAGAAAATACATGCTTTTGGTTTACTCGTACAATGAGAATGTTGAATCAAATTATGTATTTTAAGCCCTAGGATGTATATATATTAATTGTGAGTTTGGAAAGAGCCAAAGTATTAGTGCAAGTAAGGAGTGAGAGGAATGTGATTGTTATTAAATAACTATGATGATTATGCATTTAAGACTGCCCTTTCTATTCTTGTGATTGAAGGGGTTAAGCATTGAAAATATGTTTAATGTGATGAATTAATGATATGGTGTACTACACAGGTTCGATATAGTCTATTAAATATGGTTTAAGGTGTAAATTTGGCTTTTGACACTTAAAACGTGTATTGGACACCCAAGTTATATAATATGATTAAAAAGGAGAAAGTTTTGAAATGGGTGCCTAATTTTTTATTGTAAAATGTTATGATTGTAAAATCAGTATCATTAGCTAAAATTAGGAGAAAGCTCTGTGTAGACATCTAGATTGCCTCAATCAAATGTCGAATGAAGAAATGAGACATGTTGAAAGTTTACTATTGCAGCTGTCAAATGACAGCAATAATGCTGTCAAATGTGTGCAATGCGTCGCGGTGCGTGGCACCTGAGCTACAATTCATGGCACAAAGACGCTTGTGCCACAGCACATGTTTCTTTTTCCTACACTGTTTTGTTGCTTCTACTTATTATGCAAATGCTTTGACTCATAAAAGACCACATGCTTCCACATACCATTTGCACTTTGATTTATATACATAAAGGTGTTTTATCATGTTGGAAAACTTTAAAAAACTTGGGATTCCACTTTGATAAATGTTACAACTTGAAAATTCTTATTTGGGGTTAATCATTTGATTTCCTTGAAATTGGAGTTAACTAATAAATAGCAAAGGAAACCTTACACAAAACACCATATCACTCTAATAACATATACAACATCTTTTTAATATTCAACCCTTTAATATAAAAAATAACAGGGGGAGTCAAATTTTACATAAACCATCATAATAATTATCATAATATTGCATTTACACATTTTCTTTACTTGCACTAATATTTTAACTCTTTCTAAATGCTCACATTCATAGCATATGCAACCTATAGCTTAAAATACAATTTTCAACATTCACTATAAATAGTGCGAGTAATATAAAAGAATGCAACTTTTAATTAGCATTATCAATTCAAACACGCATTATAACTAAATTAATGAAGGCGTACTACAATTAGGAATGACATTCCAAAAGCTTCGATGCTTTCCTTCAGCCTTGACTCGAGCTCGCTCCTGTAAGTATTGAAGAGAGAGGAGCAAGTGCAGCCACTCAATAATTAAAGTACAACTAGCCTAGATAAATACAAGTTAATCAATTATGTTAGTGCAAGTGATAAAACAATAATATGACATGTGTATACAATTACTTCAAGTACTATCCTTAACCACAATATTAATAACCATGTGGCCGGACACAATTATACGTTATATTTCACATTATTTGCAATCATCAAGTTATACAAGGGACACGATACTAATAGCCATGTACCTCCATCAATGTTATGCATGACCACGATAATAACAATCATGTGGCCATAAAATGATGTGCATAATCCCATCTTTATATTCTCTTAATACCTCTAATATGAAACCATGGGCTATTCTCTAAGGAATTTGTTCATGTGATTAAACTACCCAATCCTTCTACTCGTAAGGAGTTACCCAACCAAAACTACTACACTCACTTATAAATAATAATTTTTCATAAATCTCACATTATGAGGTACCATACCCTTAAGCTAGCTTTCTCATTGAATAAATGAAAACTAATTATGTTTGAGTCCCTTATTGAATAAGTGGGACAGACCCTCATAAAACAGGTAGGAAGATAAAATGTAGAGGTAAGCCATTGAGTTTCAAATGAGGGCCATACCATATAGATTTAATAGCTCTACTCCCCTCCCCAACCGGATTCCCACATTTTATGATCATGCAATGTAATTCAGGCTTAACACCTATCGTGCATAATCTCAATCATGTTCTTGCTGCAACATATATGTGCATCATATATAAAACATGCAACCTTTTGTAACACCTTAAAATTTTCAAACCAATTTTTCGTAAATTATTAGTTCAATGAAATTACTTTTTATTTTTTTACATCATCAAACTCTTATCATGGTAGAAAAATTTTTACCATGATAATAAATAACTAAACTTCTTTTCAAAACTCTACTATGGTAGAAAAGAGTTTATCATATTAATAAAATATTTTACAAATAGCCTATCATAGTAGAAAGAATTTAACATAATGAATAAACTCTACCATGATAATTGAAAATACATTTATAATAAAATTTTACCTAACGAAAAATAATATAAAAATAATTCATATAAAAAATGATAATTTTTAAACCAGCATTTAGTATAAAAGCCTATCTTAAGGTGGCAGAATCCCAAACAATTTCTAAATACATTTTTTTCATATTGTTATGTGAACTAAAAATCAATTAGAACCATGAGGGACAGACAGGATCCTCATGACATGATATTCAAGTCAGTTCAAGAATCAAGAAGGACAGACATGATCCTCTTAATCATAATAAATACAGTTAATAAAAAGAATTAGAGTCTATATGCTCCATAAAATAAGGTATGTCCTAAATTGGCACTAAATACATTGCATGATCCAAAATAAGAGGCAACATAAAAGATGGTGTCTCATGCACCAAGGTTACGCATCTGGTGCTTTCTCGACCGAACTCACTCTTGTAAAAATATTAACCATGAGGGATGAGACTTAAAAGTCTCAATAACCAAAAATTAATATGTAATGATGCATATGGATGTAACTAATCATGCGATTGCTAAGTGGGCACACAAAAACGTTTAACCGAACACTATTTTCAATCAAACCAAACAAGTATTTAATTGCATGACTACACCTTATATCCTCCTTTCACCATGCCTGGATGCCAAATCACCTGGCCAAAGGTGAGTTGGACCAAGCTACATACCACTCATTGGGTCCAATGAGGGCTTACCACGTAGTAATAATTAACCAAACAAAAATTCTCAATAATATCATATATTAAAATACCCTGATAAGTCATGCATCATTTAAATATCCAAACAAGAATATAACTAAATAATAATATCTCATCATGATAAACAAAAATAAATTTTGACCTATTTAGCAATAATTCCAAACAAGTATGTAATAGTATTTAGTAATTCATAATTTTTCCAAGCAACAAAATAACACATAATCAATCACATACACACCCATCACAACACATTAATAATGGTTAACTTGTGTCTTGAACAACAAGTTCCCCTTCACAACTCCTTTTTCACCACTCTCTTTATCAATACAATCTACATAATTATTTTATAATACTATATATTAATTTTACATTAAAATTAATAAATGACTCTAATTTAAAGAGTTAGAAAGTCTTAGGCTTAAGATCCACATTAATACTAATTTAAGGTTCATGCCTCATTTAATTTTTCAAATTTTTTTTCTAAAATTATCACACCATAATAAACTATTTTTAAGCCTCAAATCACCTCTAGTATCACAATTTCATCCTTTTATATTCAAAAAATTTTATCTAAAAATAAATCAAAAATTTTAAAATTACCCTGAAGCCTCAAATCAGCATTTTATAACCTTAAAAATATATATTCATACTTAAATAAATATTTAATAATGAGAGGTTTAGCCCTACATCTCGAATTCAACATAAATTCAACCGTATAGATCTAGAGTTTAACTCAAAAATTCTTAAACATGAGTTTTAACCTTAAAAAAAATATTTTATAATATTTATTATATTTTTAAAACTTCAACGTGTATTTTTAATCTATCATATCATCAAATTAACTATCCTATAGAAAAATTCTAATCAAAATATTTGCTCTACTATACAAAATAATTATATCATCAGAAAGCTAATATTATTTAAGAAATAACTATGAAATTAATTTTGTAACTAAATAATTTTTTAAATGTTAATCTAAACAGGAAAGTTGGAGCATACCTGAAAAAAAAAAAGAAAACAAATCCCTTGCGCAGAAGGTAGAGCAACGTGAGAGGGAGAGAGGGAGAGATGGCAAAAAATAATATAAAAATAAAATTATGGGTCCCATAATTATATTAAACAAAACTCTAGGTTTGAATTTAATTATTTAAACTCTTGGGCCATAAGTTATAATTTCCTTCAAATTGTATCTTAGTCCTTCATGTTTCCTAACGCACGTACCTTCTCCTTTTATACATGGAGACACCTTTTTTCTTTCCATATTTAACCAATGTGGGACCTAAAAAAAATAACCTTTCACCTTTTTTTTTGTTCCTTCCACCTTCTCTTTTTTTTTAACTAACACACACATAAAAAATTATTTATATATTCTAAATTTTAAAATTATATTTTAACTAAATACTTCTTATGTGATTTTAAATTTAAATTTTTAATTCATAATTAAATGCCTAACCATAATATTATTTTCGAATAACCTCAAATAATATAAATTCCTATTATTATTATTTTTTTATCCTCAATAAAACCTAAATTTTATAATTTTTTATTATCTAAAAATCAGGATGTCACCCCTTTCATAAATCATATCCATCGCATCATTAATCATAACACATCACATTTTATACAAATCGCCTGTATATCTCAAACTCACACCATACTCATGACATTATTACCTTTCATATTTCTTTACATTACTTTATAAACATACTCTATTCAACATTATTCACATACCAACACAAGCCAATCCACTTTTATCTAAATTACATAAATCACGTACCTTATGTCACACTTGCACTGTATTCATTTTCAAAAGCTTATTAATGTTCTTAAAAACAATTTACAAACAATTATAAACAATTAAACAAGCAAAGCATAAACTATAATTTTCTCGACTATCTTAAATCTTTTAGAAGTTAAAGATTTATCTCTTAATTACTACTACTTCCAAAGCTCACATGAGCTTGAGTGGTGCCAAAAATGATCAATTTGCAGTTAATTAGATAATCAATACCACCATTAATGAATTTACAACCTTTTTTACTCAATACTTTAAATCTCTCACAATTTCAATCTCTTGCATATGAGCCTACTGGTTAGGTTTATTAACTTTCTTGAGTTCACATTAGCTTTATTAAGCTCTTACATTAATGGCACTTAAACACTCTCAACAACCCTATTTATGGCTATATTTGGCTATTAATAGCCTTCCAACAACCAAAACCTCAAAATCATAACTATTAAATTTAAATAACCTAAACAACTCACATTGACTCTATTTAAGTCAATGAGTTTAGACTCATCACTTTCACGACTGAAAACCTAACTCAAAAACTTAAGAAAATCAAAAAAGAAGGAAAGGAGGAAGCCTAAGAAACTTACCTTAGGTGTCAGCAAGCTTCAAAATACTCTTAAACCTTTAAATCCCCTTGCCTTAGCAAAGCTATTGAGTTCCTCTTTATTCTTTCTTTGTTTCTCTTATGTTTTTCAACTAGATTCATGACCTCTTAAGTTAGATTTTTGACCATGTATTGTAACATGTGGTATAAAAAGCTCTTCTCATGTTCTTTTGTCTATTGTGGCACAGTGTATGATGCACACACCAAGGCATCTAGCACAAACTCGCACTTATTTGTTTTTCTTCCCTTTTGAGGTCCAAGTAATCTAACTCTACTTTGGACCCAATCTTGAAGTAGCAAAATCACAACTCAATCAGTTCATTGGTGCTCTCTATTCATCCACACACCATTTATTCCATTAATTCATTTAATTGCTCTCATCTAACTTAATTAATCAGGGATTAATTTTCAGGATATTACACAGAATCCTAAATACTCCTAAACCTATAGTTCATGGGCTAATTTATTCTTTTATCCTATATTATTTTATATGGGCTACGTAATTTCTTCAATTTTTGTACATCTAGGTAGGGAGTTTGAAAAAGGAGTAATCTCATGGATTAAGAATGGAGTGGAAACTTAGTTTTTAAATTCAATATGCGAAGTTACTTTCAAACAAGGTCAATTAAATGTAACATTACGATCATATGGATACATAGTTGGAATAAATCAACAATTTTTCTATTGAACTTTATGTGAATGTTATTATTTTCTTTTTGCTTATATAGTGCACTTGGATTGGATGAAGGAGAGCCTTATACATTTGTGAATATTGTGCAGCATTAATGTGGTTTAACGAGTCAAATCAAGCCACAAAAATCAGGTGCGTGCACTTCGCCCCATTCTTATACCAAAATAAAAAACCTGATTCAAAAGAATTTTACAAGGAAAAAAATATATATATATTTTATATAAAATTTATCAAAATATTAGGTAATAAGAAAATTAATATTAAGTTATTGAAGATTTGGTTTCTATTTAAATAAAAAATCAATGTTTTCAAGCTTTGCTAACTTCAAAATATAGCATTCCAAGAACCTAGTTGATTGTGAAGTGTATCATCGCACGTGCCTGAATTATGTTAAATTATTAAAATCACTTTTTTTAATCTACTCCTAGAATTTATCAAGTTATTCATATTATCCTTAAATGATTGATTGTTCCTGTGCATCGGCACGGGTACAAATCTAGTTTGTTATAAAGGACTATAAAAGTTAAAATTAGAATGAAGGACAAGGTGAGGAAAATTTACTATTATAATCTTCATTATAACATCTGTCAGCCCGCATGCCTTTTCTCTGACCCATTTTCTTGCGTCTTCACTTAATTAAAACCCTGTCTCCCTAAATACATGTAAATTTTTTCCTTGTTTACATAGTTTAGGTTCTTACTAGTTCAATTAATCAATCATCATACGTTCTCCTAAGCAGTCTCGAATAAAAGAAACATGGTATAAATTGTTCAACACTCTAAACGTCTATTATATCACAATCGATTATGAGTGTTGCCAAGTATTTCAATTGGTAGAAAGGACGATAACATGGTGGGTGAGGAAGAAATAGAGTATGGACACTGTCATGGAGTTTTAGAGATTGAAGGATATGTGTTGTTACCTTGTCAAGTTTTGTGAGAAGCGTGAAGAATTTTTACATCCGATTCTCTTTGTAGAATACGGAATGCAGGAATGCAAATTGACCAGTAACCATTGAATACGCGGGAGATATAATCAGGAAAGACGGAGGATTTTAATTAAGGGCAATCTAATATTTTTAAATTCATATTTTAATATTTGGTTCTTCTAAATAATTATAATTTTTAAGATCTTTTTTTAACAAATATCATTTCCACTAGGTCCTTTGTAATATTTTTCCCTTGTAACTCTTCTACACTGTTTTTTGGTTTAATTATCTCTGGCCCGGATTTTTTTTTTTAAAAAAAGGAGTCCGATCAAAAGACCTCGTGTTCTTTACTGTTTTAGCCCGGAGAAAATATTACATGGCAACTATAAATTGCCATAAACTTTAACATTATCGATAAACTTCTATATTGCACGTTCAAGAAGTTATTTCAATAACGCTAGACTAAACAATTAGGGGCAATTTTCAAAGAGACGCATTGGATAAAATGCTCATGACTTAAACTTGTGAATGAGTTCTAGCAACAAAAACACACTACAGGAAAATAAATCAAAAGCAAAATCAGCAGGTTTACTTCAAGCAGTCCAAAAAAAAAAAAGAATCTACATTAAATAAGTTGTATGTAAATATATAAATTAGATAATATATACATGAAAAAATATAACTTTAAATCTCTGTATTTTGCTCGAATTTTACTATAAATTCCTTCACATTTTTTTTATATTCTAGGTCTCTACACTTTATTCTTTTAGTATTCTAGGTCCTTTCATAAATGGTGTTATAAGTATTTATAATATCAAAAAATAAAAGTGTGAAGACCTATAATAAAACTTAAATAAAGTACATAAACCTAAAATTAGATAATATTTATGTGGAAAAATATAATTTTGGATCCTTACATTTTGCTCGAATTTTGCTACAAATACTTACATTTTTTTTTATATTCTAAGTCTCTATACTTTATTTTTTAGTGTCCTGGGTCCTTCCATAAATGGTATAATAAGTACCTATAATACTGAAAAATAAAAGTATAAGAACCTATAACAAAACGCAAGTAAAATATATGAACTCAAAGTTATATTTTTCCTATATACATTAATAATTTCTATGCAATTAGTCTTATATTTTATTTTGTTACAATACATAACTTTCTTTCTCCAAAATACTTCTATATAGGAGAAAATTAATCATTCAATCTATGTAATTTTGACCTACTTATAATTTAGCTTTTAAATTTTGATTCAATGTCACTTAGTTTTTATAATTTTGACTCACTTTAAGCTTTTAACTCAATTTTCATAGTTTTAACTTTTAACTATTTAAAATATTAATCTTTATATTTTAAAAATAAAACTACAAAAATTAAAATTATGTTGACATTTAGCAATTAATTTTAAATTACCAAAATTTTTAATTTGATAAATATTATAAATATTTGATCCTTCTAAATTTATTTTTTAAAAAATATAAATTAATATTTTAGATGATTAAAAATTAGAGTTGGGAATAAAAGCTGAATTTGAATGACTTATTTAAATAAAGGTTCGAATTTTGGAAATTATAATTTTTTAAAATAACCGAGTTTTAGGGTTTAATTTTAATAAGTTTTGTAAAAAGAAGCTCAAACTCGAGCGGTCCTTCAAACTCTATTATTTTATTATCAATTTTTTTTTGTAGAATGTTGCATTTGAAAAAGGAACCCTACTGAACTTTACGTTTACTCGACTTCCTAAAGATTAAAGAACTCAAATTAAGCTATCACCTCTTGATTTTTCTTGCCCCTCTCTCCCTCATACCCTTAGCTAGTCAACCACTCAACCTCACACCTCTCATTCCTTATTTCTAACTTATGGCTCATGCCCTACCCATGAGTAATTTGATTGATAATAACACATTTTGATTACTATTTATTGCTGGTGATGGAGAAGAAGTTGTAGAGATAATTGTTACTAAACCTTCACATCCATATTCAACAAGTGGATCTATATATGAGTAATTTAATGTTATATTTTTAAATGATGAGAAAAAAGATTTATATTTACATTAATAAAAGTTTTAATTTTTATTTTAAATTTAAACTTTTAATTTTTTATTAAATTTTATGTGAGACTTTGATTTATTTTATGTTAAATTTTAAAATATTATATTTAAATTAAAATATTAATTTTTTTTGAAAAAGAAGATTTATGAACCTAACTCTAAACTCTTTAGGTAAGGACCTAATCTTAAAATTAAATCAAATCTTAAATAATTAAGTTTTAAAGTCCAAGCCTTTAAGGGCCGCATTTGCTCGAATTCTCATCCTTATTAAAAATAGAAGTACTTGAGTTTCGGAGAGTTACAGCCAAATGAAACTTGAAAGCTGAGTTGTAATAAATTAAAATTTAAAAATTAAATCACAATTAAGTAAAAATTACATGATCTCCATCTATATTTTACGAAGCATGGAACCGCCGAAAAAACGGAAGAGGAAGAAATCAAGAAATTCAGAAATTGTGAGTGAGTCTCTCCTCCGCCTGACACACCCCGTGACTGTGAGGGCGGGGATCGCGGTCCTCGCTTTTTATTCGGGAGAGGCAAGCGAATAACGAAGGAAGGAAGCATCGCGACTCACATATACTACTGTGCCTTATTTTGCCTTCTCTTAGCATGGGGGAGCAAAACCGTCCCGAGCATGATATAGGGCTCGAAGGCGAGAAAGGCGCTGACATGGAGAAGCGCTGCAATTTCTGGCTCCCTAGGAAAAGCAGATTCTGTGCAAACTCGCGCCTCAAAGATTCCTTGTAAGTTCGATCCCTGTCTTTTTGTTTTCCGTTTCTGGAACTTCATTCGGCGCTTCTCAAATCTTTATGCATTCATACTGAGTTAGATTCTGCGGCAATCACAACTCAAGGTCCGAAGGCCAGTGGATCCCGTGTCCCATAGATCCTTCCCAGTAAGATATCTACAACATCTGCCGTATAACGTGCTGTAACAAACATCTGCCATCTCTGTAGTTCTGCTTTTGTATCCCTATATCTGATTGTTGCTGCCTTGCTCCTTTCCTCATTTAATAGCTCAGTACTTAAGCAAAACGTGGAAGGACATGTTAAGCGATGCCCGATACTGAAACAAGTTCAATCGCTGTCTCTCCAACCTTTTTATCGAAAGGGCATTAATGCTGGCAATGAAGATGAAGAAACGTTAAGAGTTCGTGATTCAATATTGCCGAAGACCGTCACGATGCCTCTGGATAACATTTCTTCGGAAATGAAGAGAGATGTTGTTCATAATATTAGTGTTCTTGAATTCTCAAATTTAATTGGAAAGATCGAATCTGTTTATGAATCGTTCTCCAAGGATATTCAAGACTCGTATCAGATTTCAGAGGTTTGCAGTCGATGGATTAAATGTGCAGGAGAGGAGAGGTAGTTATTGGCGGCGTAAAGAATTTAGTTTTATGGAGCTGGTTCGACTTCCAACCTGGTTTCTTTGCAGGAAATTGCCATTTCAAGAGAAACATGTAATGCAACAGGCATCTATTCTGGGAAACCTGGAAATTTTTGGTGTGCTAAGGAGTTCTCTAGGAAGGAAACCATCCGAGTGCAAGGAGGAGGAGGAGGAGGAGGATGGTGTCCCAGCGGTGATTGAGTTTGGAGCCGGCAGAGGATACTTGACGCAAATGCTTGCAGATTGTTATGGAATTAAAAAAGTTTTCCTAGTTGAGAGAAAGTCTTATAAACTAAAGGTTAGCCTTGAAAGTGCTTTAACTGAGTTGTAGGACATGATAGCTAAATTTGAAGAGTTTCCCGAGTGTCTGGTTTCATAAAGATTCTATTTATTTATTTATTTTGTCGAGCATAGCAATTTTAATTTATTTGCTGTTTATATCACGCCACTATTATTTCTAGGCTGATCGATCCTTGCGACAGAATGAGGGCTTGATGTTAGAGCGTTTCAGAATTGACAGTAAGGGTTATTGGAAACGTTGTTGTAGAAGATATGCTGTAATTGTGCTTGTAGTGTTATGCTGCATATTGAGATAACTCTTTCTTTTAGGAGGAGATTTGGTTGTTTAACTGCGGAATTTATATATGTGGTTGCTATTTGAAATATTCAATATTTAGCTTTGCATTTTAGTTCTGCTTCGTTGTGTCAATTTTAATCCAAACAAGGCCACATTTTTTAAAAGCTTTCCCTTGGAGGTGAAAAGAAATGAAGCGCATGATTTAGCATATGCGGTCCTGTGTGCAACTGGTTTTTACTGTTATATGCATGTATTAACTGATGACTGATGCGTTCTGTCAAGACTTTCCTTTTTTGCTCATTTATTCCTTTTCACATTTAGGCACTTTTGACTTCGAACTATAAAGTATCTCCCTGCCCTTTTGATGTAGCTTTTGGTAGTACTATGTTTCTTTTAGTAGTTATGAGGACAGTATTGGATTTGGAGCTGGAGAGAAGGGATTGGGGTAGTTATGGACATATCACAAGGTAGTTTGTCGTGGTTGCTTTGGTTGTAGGAGAAAAATCATGAGGGAGTTAGTTTCCTACTACGTAGGCATGGACCTCTCTCTTGCACCTTTTAATGTTCTCCTGCTTCACTTCACAAAGCACAGTTTCCTAAGTCTTGTTGATATGTCTGCTCTATTTAGTCCTAGCTGTATTTAGACTAAGCTAAAGCTCCACTTGGATTTGGCTCACCTCAAAGTGGGAAAAAAAAAATCACAATTCATGTATGCCTTGAATTGTTTAGCTGTTCTGCGCCGATTTCCAAAATTTTAGTATGTTTCAGAGTGTGTTGAATCTAGCAAGATTTCTAATGCCTGATATGATTCTTTTATTCACATTTCTTGTCATATCTTTTTTCCTTGAAATTCGTATCATTGCCTAATTTATTTGTAGGTTAGGATGCTACTATCTGTATTATATTTGCTTAAACTGCAGACTTTGAAATCTTGCAACATTGTAAAAACCAACTTTTGCAGTTGAAGATTTAGATTTAAATGCTGTTGAGTCTTTGGAAGGAGTTCCTTTTCTGGCGATTGGTAAACATCTATGCGGGGCTGCAACAGGTTATGTTTTGCTATTTAGACAAATGTTCTAATGAATTCATGGCAAATGCTTTATTGAGGCAAAGATCTATCATATAAATGCTGGCACGTTAGTCTTTGTCTTTATTTTTACAGACTTGGCTTTGAGATGTTGCTTTCCCGAAAAAAATGACCAGTGTGATGCTAACAAGAACTTCGGAGGCTTGGCCATCGCAACATGTTGCCATCATCTTTGCCAGTGGAAACACTATACAAGTAACTTCCTGATCCTCCACTCCTTACGAGTATCACAGCTATAGCGTCTATAGTTCTTGATATCTTTCCCCGCTCTTGGGATGTGAGGTCATATTAAAGGCGGGAGCCTTCTGTTTTCATTACTCTGCAGATAAGAAATATTTTTTGGACTTGGGGATAACAAAGGATCAATTCCATGCCATCACATGGTTTACCAGCTGGGCTGTAGATGCTAATCATGGTTCAGAAATTTCAGATATTACTGATTGTGCTTCAAATTTACTGTCAATGTAATTTCTTCAATTTTGTAGTCATTATCTTGAATATCCTACTCTTTGGTACTAGTGTAATTTTTTTTTTTTGGGGGGGTTACTGGTGTCTTTCTGATTCCAAGTTTTGTGCAGTGACAGAGAAAATGGTGACCAGCACGCAAGCGGAGTTGAAAAAATTCTTACCGACATGAAACCATCTGAAAGGGCAGCGCTGGGTTTTAAATGCAAGCGGATGATTGACATGGGGAGGTTGTTGTGGCTAAGGAAACGAGGCTTGGATACGCAGCTTGTCAGATATGTTCCCTCAACCATTTCTCCCGAGAATTATTTGCTAATTGCCAAGCCTCATAGTCGTATGTGATGTGTGTGTGTGGGTGTGTTAAATTTAAATTTTGGTAAGGACTCACCCCCTTTTTTTCTTTCACCATTTTGTTGGGCTGAGATTGAGACGTTTTCTGTGCTTTTCTTCGTTTCCCTTGTATGCTGAAGTTATACCAACGATTGAGGATGCCGAGCTTGAATGATATTGCAACTCTTGAATCATTGTTTTTTCTGGTTGAAGTTTTCTTCCTTCAAAGATGGCATCTACTCGTCATTATGCTGTGTATGTTGTTAGAAAATCGCCCTAAAAGTTAATATCAAATATAATATTTATTTACTATACTTGTAATAAAATGTGTCTTTTATAATATTGGAAAAATTACTATCGAGTCCCACAAAAGCTTTCTAATTCCTCAGAACCCATGAAATGAAGAAATTAGTTGAAGTCAATTTTGGGGTAAATAAGTTCTGTTGCTTGATTACTAGATTACCCTCTAAATTACCCTCTTCCATTTTCGAAACACATTCTCTCTCCACTTTGTTTCCGTCAAAAACAATGTTCTCCGTGCTTCTAGTCTTCGACGAATGATGTCTCAGGAGATCAGACGATGGAATGAGTGTGTGCTGGTCCGGATAGGCTTGGAAGGCGACGCTATGGAGGGGAATTTTAAAAAGGAATGGCTTGGTTGATAATTGATTGTGTCAGACTACTCCTCTTGGCTTTGCTTTAATCGAATATGAGATTGGAAGAGAAGTGCTCCTTGAGTCTTTGACTCATGAACTCATATTTGCTTTGTACTTGCTGAACCAAGGAACCCAAAGATTTTTATTTGAATCTCCAATGATCAACAATGTGAATATCCGAGCCTTTTTCATTTGGGTTTGGGGCAGATAAAACCACATGCATAAACTCTTGGAATTGCTCAGAAAGATAAATCTGGGCAACGAGAATAAACCATCTTCATCTTCATGGCGTTTGTGTCCTCTATCCATGCTATAATCTTTACCCTACTTGGCGGTTCAATTCCCTAAGAAACTTGAAGAAAATGATTTAAAGGGCAATCTAATAATTAGGCAACTAAACTTATTTACCCTAAAATCTTGGGGCTTTAAATTAACTTGAGTTAGAGGGCAAGAATGTTTTAAAATTTTTTTTCTAAAGGTATCTATTGTCCTAAAAAGCGAGCGATTTTGTCTTGCCGTTAGGGTGGATTGTTTGTTATCAATTTATTTGATTTTATTTGCCATGTGGTAGGTGCCTGACATTTTTTAAAATGAAAAAAAAGAGAGAAAAGAAATAGGTGGTGCCTCTTTCTGACTTCTTCTCTCTCTTTCTTCTTCTTTCTCCCTCTCCCTCTACCTCTCTCTATTTGCTTCATCTTCACCCAGCAACAACCATATAGACCAGATGAAACAATCGTAATGGCCAAAACGAGAACATCATAATCTTTCATTTGCTGCTTCTCCATCGTTCATCCAGAATACAATGGCTTTAAAAAATCAACAAATCAAGCATTCAAATACCACCCAAGAATCATCAATTATATATGAGAACCAGATTGATCGAGACCCAAATTATTAACCAATTAATAATTTTTTGGAGATTTTAGCTAGTAAACCAATTAATTAATTATTCAGCTGTCAAAACACAAAGAACATGCGAAAAGATTGGACCAAAATAACTCGATTAATTAAAACAAAATGAAAGAGATCAATAATGGGAGTGAGAGTTTGGGCATGATCACTCGCCGGTTTCATCTCTGGAACACGGGAACCAAAACGAAGAATGGAGAAGAAGCGACGAACATGGGCATGCTTACTCGTCAATTTTACAGTCGCGGACAAGACTCAAGAAGAAGCAATGAACCCGAACGGAGAAAGCCCTCGTCTTCGACCTAACACAAGACCCACCAAGACTCGAAATCGGCCCGAAAAATGCATCTTTGTCAAATGGGTTCAATCTGAGGAGTTTGTTCGAGATTGGATTTCACCAGGGGCTAAGAATTTGATCTCTAATCTTCTAGTCACTGACCCAAAAAAGAGATATTTGATTTCCGTAACTTCCTGATATTTAGATAATAAAAAAATTATAAAACCTAGATTTTATTAAAAATTTAAAAAAGATCAAAATTCATATTATTTGAAAGTTTAAATTAAGGAATGAATTTATATTTGAGGTTATTTGAATTAATAACATGGTTTTAGGCATTTTATTATGAATTAAAGTTGGCTTAATATATTTATTAGATTAAGTTAAGAGATATTTATTAGATTAAATTAGGATATAATTTAAAAATAAAAAATAATACAATATAATAGGAAATAAAATAAATGAAATGTGCAAAAAAAAACAAAACACAACAAGAAAAAAGAAAGAAAAAGAAATACTGAGAGGTAAAAATAGAATAAATAAATAAATAATTTAAGGGGGACCATGGCTGAAGGAACAAAACGAGAAAGTAAATAAAAAAAAAATGGACGGCTGAAAAACAGATAGTGGAACCCACATGATTATTAAATATCCACACCTTTATTTGCATTTGCAGCGTGCTCTCTTCTCTTCACGCCGTGCCGTCCGCCATTTTCAAGTGAGGTTGAGCTTTTTCATTTTATTTAGGTACACAAAATGACTCTCATTTTTGAAATTTTTTTTATAAATATTTTTTACTCATCAATAAGTATCTAACAGTAATATTATTTTAAAGAATAGAGTAAATTTTTTTATTAAAATTTTTTTATAGGATAGTTAATATGAAGTTATAATAATTTAAAAATGAATATTGAGGTTATTGTGGGTGTAATAAATGCTATAAAACATTTTTTTAAAGTTGAAATTTAAATTTAAGAATTTTTAAGTTAAACAATAAACTTATATGGTTGAGTTTATATTTAATCTAAAATGTTGTGATGAATTTCTAATTATTAAATATTTATTTGAGTATAAATAGATATTTCTAAGGATGTGAAATGGTGGTTTGAAGCTTGAAGATAATTTTTAAATTTTTAAATTATTTTTGGATGAATTTTTGAAATATGGATTAATGAAATTATGATATTAGGAGTGATTTAAGGTTTAAATATATTTTATTAGACTATAAGAATTTTAGAAAGGAATTTTAAAAAGTTAAATGAGGCTCTAACTTTAAATTAGTGTCAATATGGATCTTAAGCCTAAAATTTTTTAACTCTTTAAATTAAAATTATTTATTAATTTTGATGTGAAATTAATATATCGTATTATGAAATAATTGTGTAAATATATTGATAAAGAGAATGGTGAAAGAGGAGTTGTGAAGATAAATTTATTGTCCAAGACACAAGATGACCATTATTAATGTGTTGTGATGAGGGTGTGTGCGTGCGTGCGTGATTGACTATGTGTTGTTTGTTGTTTGATAAATTAAAATTTGTTTGGAAATAAATACTTGTATATGTTTAGAATTATTGCCAAATAAGTTAAAAATTTATATATATGTATTGTAATGAGAAAGATATTATTGTTCGATTGTTTAAATTATGCATGACTTGTTAGGATATTTTAACATATGGTGGTGTTGAAAATTTCTATCTGGTTAATTATTACGACATGATAAGCCTTTATCGAACCAAATGAGTGGCATGTAACTTGGGTTAACTTACCTTTGATTGGGTGTTTTGGCCTTCAAGCATGGCATGATGAGGGACATAAGATGTGGTTATGCAAATAATTATTGATTCAGTTTGTTTGAAGGTATTTGTTAGGTTGAATATTTCAGTGTGCTCACTTAGCGATCACATGATTAGTTGCATCTACATACATCATTACATATTAATTTTTAGTTACTAAAACTTTTAAATTTTGTTTCCTGTTATTAATATTTTTACAGGAGCAAGCTCGACTAAGGAAGCATTAAAGGTGTAAAATTTGGTGTATGAAACACCACTTTCTTATCAGCTTACTTTGGTTTATACAATGTATATTGTACCAATTTAAGACATGTATTATTTTGTAGAGCATATGATCTCTAATTTTTAATTCAATGCATCTATATAGTCAAGAGGATTATATCTGTCTCTCTTGATCCTTAATTTGATGTGAAGGTCAAGAGAATTATGTCCCTCTTAATCCTTGATTTGATGTTAAGGTTATATTATGAGAATTTTATCTGTTCCTTATATTATGCTTGACTATGAGGATCTTGTTTGTTCCTCATAGTCTTAATTGCTTTTTAGGCTATTATTGACATAACTGATTCACTCATAGGTGTTGATTGGTTAGTAAATGTGTGCTTATGCTATGGACAATTATACATCCTCTAGCTATTTTTAATTGTGAACAAGTGTTGAACTATAGTGAATTTTGTGTAGACCCACTTTAGGCATTATTAAGTATACTATTGCTTAGAAGATATTACAAAATTACAGAAATTTATATGATAATGATTATGATGTATACTTAGATCATATGGTCACACTCAAAACTTAATTTTTAGTAATTGTTTGGGATCTTGTTACCCTGAGATAGGCTTCTGTGCTAAATTCTAATTTCAAAATTAATTTCTTTATGTGAATGATTTCATATTGTCTTCCATTAAGAAAAAGTTTATTATAACAATATCTTAATTACTATGATAAAGCTTATTTATTATGTTAAATTTTTTTTATTATGGTAAGCTATTTGTAAAATGATTTATTTATATGAAAGTTCTTTTCTATCATGGTAACATTTTAAAAAAAAGTTTTATTATTTACTACCATGTAAGTGTTTATTAACTTTGGTTTTAATTAAAGAATGGTTAGTTTATGAAAAATTAGTTCGAGAATTTAGAGTGTTACAATCCTAAATATCATGAAGGATCTATGGTTTCAAATTGAGTTCAAGAGGCTAATCTCATCTCTGCCAAATGGGTTTGATTTGAGGAGCTTGCTCGAGACACGAAAGAGATCTCCGTCAATCTTTTTATCAAAACTTTCAGCGCCAGCAGTGGCAGTGAAGCTAGAGATGGTGGCAAAGAAGTTGAACTTTGATCACCGAGAGGAAGGATTTTAAGGTGAGGATGCAGTGAGAAACTGAGGGAAGGAAAGGAAAGCTAGCCATATTAGTGTAGATGTTTGAGGTAGCACTGGAGGTGGCGACAGTGTAATACTCCAAGTCGGCTAGTGATACACTTGAAGTAGTAGAAAGAAAAATGAACTTGAAGGGGAAAGACTATGAAAGCTTAGCGACATGAGTCGAAGAACACATGTAGGCTCTTTTTTTAATTTTTTTAAATGCCATACGGTTGCCACACAATAGTCAAAGTCAAACACGTGATTAACTAATAGTCAACCCTGATGGCTACGCAAAATTACTCTCTTTTTTAAAAGTTTAAAGGCAAAATTGCTTCAAATACAAGTTTAATGTACTAGGCGCCCTTGGAACAAAATTATAGGGTATTTTTTCCTTTTAACCCAATTAATTTCTTTATTTCATAGGATCTTTAAGTAATTAGATCACTTATTTGGGACTCAATAATGATTTTTCCTATAATATTTTCTTTCTTTAAAAAATATTTGAGTATATAGTTTCGATGGGCAAAGTTCTATCATTCCAATCATGATCCTCCTTGAAGGTGTTTACTTGTCCCACCCTACTTTAATTAAAGTCATAGTAATCTTGCCCCGTATGGTTTAATGGGAAACATAAAAGGTGATGTCATTATGTAACTTGCTTCTTATTAAGCTAAAATGCCATGTGCTGTTTCCAACACCATTTGTAATACTTCACTCATTTTTAAAGAATTCCAATTAGGTGAATGAAGTGGAAAATTATGGAATGGAAAGCATATGCATCTATATATTTAAAAATGATATAAAATATATGAAAAAAAACTTTGTAAATCCATGCAGCCTAACTCAACCCACGCCAAACTTCAAACCCCACAATAATGCCAAATATGTCCCAATTTATCAACCAACCTTCTTTCCTTATTCTCTACATTTCCTTAATGAAGAAAGTGGGACCGAGCAATAGGCGGGACGGACTTGTAGTAATGGCAGTCAGCGATGGGAAATGGCATATTTGTAATTAGAACAAATGGCATCCAACTACCAGTAACAAGCAATAGATCTAGCAAATCAGATCTACACAAAGAGGAGAGAAGAGGGGAGATGAATAAGCTATTTAAAGGCAATGATAGGCTATGCATAAACTTGTAGTGATGGCAATCAGTGATGGGAAGCATGTGCGAGCGAACAAGAAGCAGTGACGATAACTGTAATATCCTAAATTTTAATCCTTAGATTACTAAGGAATTAATTAAGTTTAAATTTGATAATTGAGTTATTTGACACGGTGTGTGGCTAGGGAAGTTTAATGAATGTGTTTGGTTGCATTTTTAGCCCTAATTATAGGTACAAAGTGAAGATGGGCCATCTCAACATCGAAAGGAGGAGAAAAACAAAAAGGAGTATCTTTGTGCCACACGCCGCAGCTTGTAGTACGTCCGTTACAATGCGTATATGACCACTGAAGTAATAGGGCCTCTTATGCCATGCACTGCGGCACATAGCCCATGTTTTGCATAATTTAATCATGAACTGAGGCTAAAAATAGAAGAGAAAAGGCAGAAAATGAAGAACCAATAGGAAGCTCTGTTAGGGTTTGCCATATTAGTGTTTTGGGAGTATTTAAGTGTTAGAGAACACCCAAGATAAGTACCATACACCCTAATCTTCCATTCTCTTTCATTCTCTTAAAGTTTTTTGTTAGGGTTTGATAATGGGAGATTATTTTCGGCCCATATAGGTTATAGGTCCGAATTTATTAACTTATATACAATTGATATGAGTTAATTGGAGTATTTAAATTTAGAAATAATGAGTTTTGATATCTTTGATTGGTAAATATCATTAATATCTGAAAATGACATTAATGAGGGTTGTTGGGAGAGTTGTAATGCCATTAATGGAGGTTTAATGGTTTATTAATAATATTAAGAGCTAAAAATAATTAATAAACCTAATGGACAGGCCTAAACATGAACAATATGGGCATTAAATAATTTAAAAGTGAAAAATAAGAGTTGAAAAATGTGTGTTTGACATTGTTGATGAGTTAGAAATTTGATTAATTATAGATCGAGCATTTAAGCACCATTGTGACTTATGAAATCAAGTTGGAAAGCTAAAATATTGAGGGATAAGCCTTTGATCTCTTAAAAGTTTGATGTAACCGAGAACCTACTTTGGGTAGTTATTTATTAAATTGCAATGGAATGTAAATATGTGTTTAACATATGAAATTGTGATATGTGAATATGTGTTAGCATGCTATTGAGTTTATAGGTTTGTACAATTGCTTGATTCAAACCAAAGATACAAAAGTAATTTTGAAATGAATTTCAAATTACAATGTGGTGTGAAAATGAGTAGTTGATGATGAGTATGATAAAGATGGATGTGTTGAGATTGCAAAAGATTAATAATTATGATATAAGTGAAAATGGAATTTGATGCTCACTTGGATAATGCATGGTCATGAGCCCAATATATTCATTGTGAAAATAAAATTTGAGAATAATGAGTGGGCATTGTATATGGCATGATTAGCAGGCGAGAGTTCACTTAGGGAGAAGAGTAGATAAAATTCATATGGTATTTTTAGCTACCTTCCAGTGCACGAGGGTAAAGCCTTATCTCATAGTTTATCGAGGGCTAAAATCTAACTATTTTTACCAGTTTATCAAGAAGGTTAGCTTGGGATATTCGACACCCTATAGATTTGAGAGTAGGGGAAGACATGGTTTGAGAGTGAGTCATGTGATTTTTTGATCAGGTCACACCTCACAATTAGTGAGTTTGGGTAGTTCAATCACATAAATGAAGCCCTATTTGATATTATAGCCTATAGTTTTAGTCAGAAAAAATAAGAAGGGTATAAGAATAGTAGATCACGCCTATGTGATTGCATGACATGTCATATGATTAAGCTGTGGCAAGTTATGTTAATATATCGGGTCATAGTCACATGTCTGAGTGTCTTGTAACAATATACCTTATGTTTGAGATGAAAATGAGTTGACTGAGAAAGGATAAGTTGTGAATTATGTGTTAATGTATGCTTTAAGAAAATCTACTTCATAACCATGTGTTTATTTCAATTAATATGCAACTGCATATGATAGGCTAATTTTGGTTACTGAGTGGTTAAAGTCACCCCTCATTTTTAACATTTTATATGCTCTGACTTTAGTGCAGAGAGGGAAAAAACTTTGAAGGCTTAGGAATCTGTGCATTCCTAGTGTATACCTATAAGAATTTTTTATTTTGTGTAATAGAATTATATTGCCAATTACAGTGCATTTTTGTTTACGCTTATACTATATGATTGTCTGTGATGTTTGGTTAGTATTTTAGGCCCTGAAATGTGATTTATGAAAAGTTGTAAATGTTGAAAGAATTAAAATACTAGTGCAAGTATATAATTATTCATTTGATTATATTGGTGGATATTTTCTTAAAATGCAATGCAAAAACCTCCTCCTTTTGTTTTTAGTATTTAAGGGGTTGAAGAGTAAAATTGTGATGTAATAGTGTATGTGTGCTTGTGGTGTGTTGTATAAATAGTTCTAGGTCCAATGAACATGATTTAAGTGTTAAAAATGACTTTTAGCACTTGTTTAGGGTTTTAGACACCCTTTTTCTTGTAAAAATTGAGAAAAGTGATAAAATTATGTTTGGATATCCAACTTTCTAGTGTGACTTATTTTGGAAAAGAACCATGCCATTAGCTATTTTATGAAAAGAGCTTTTTGTAGACACCTAAATCATGTCATTTAAACGTTGGATGGAGAAATGGGACACATCAAAAGTTACCCGATTTCTACTATAATTTGACAACAGAATTGTTGTCATGAGCGTGCAATATGCCATTGCACATATAGAGGGTGACAAGCCACGGCACAATGCGCATAAGCTATGACGTACTACTCTATTTTCAATAAACTTGACTACTTGAGATATTTCAATAGTTTTCAACTTCTTTCATGCATCTAAGGTATCTTATCGTAACTCTATTTTACTCTGATTAGAGGTCAAATTTATGGTTTTGACTTGTTTTAAAATATGAAAACTCGGAATCTCATTATTTTAAAATTATAAACTCGGTAATCTTTTTTAGGGTTAGTCCTTTGATTACCTTATATTATGGTTTTAATTGTGTGTTATAAGGTAGGATATTTCAACAACCCCTACTCATAAGATGGTGGGCAATAAAGGGTTTTCATTGAGGATTGAAGAAGTAGAATAAGAGATACAAAGTGATTGAGTAAAAGACGAGCATGAAAAGTGACGATGGCTGACTATGAGAGACATAGTTGAGAGATGAGAATTATCGATAATGAGGTCGAGACTTGAAGTAAGTAAGGCATTTTTTTTCTTTAGAGGGAGAGGCGATATTATATATATATATATATATATATGAACTTATAAATAAGTTGGGATGGGTAACCTATAGTCTACCTTCCCCATTTACGTTAAAAACAAGCTAGCCCGTAAAATCACCCTACTCATTTTTTATTATTAACGGGTTGGTTTTAACCTATCAATTTAGTTTGAGTGTGAGTAGCTTCAACGAGTTGTGGGTTATTTGCTTACCCCTATTAGAAAGAGAAGTTTGAATAAATTTTTATTTTTATGATCTTAAAAGATATTTTTTTTAGTAGGAAAAGCATAGTAATAGTAAACATGTTCTTTTTTTTTCATGCTTAACAAAGATCAATGACAAAAAAAAACCATTATGTATGATCCCCCATATACAACACGGTAATCAATATACAAGTTTAATTTGCACTGAACTAAATGTTTTCTTAATTGAATAGTACGTGTAAAGAAATCAATCCTCATCCTTGAATGATTTATAAACAAAGTTCACTAAATTGGCTGCAATATCACATATGCAACAAATTAAAGCACTATAGGGGGAAAATAAATAGGATTTAATTGCAACTTTTCTAGTTTGAGGTAAGGTATTCTTCACGAATACAAAGAGAGCTTTTCATGAGTTCAGATGAAGTTTGCAATTCAAAACATGAATGAAATGCCCAAAAGCCATGTCTCGAGGAGCAAAGAATCTATCACGATGACAAAACAAGAATAATTATAAGGAATTATGGTAAACTAAGTTGTGAAATATGAACCACTGAAGAATTTCAAGTTTTCAATGCCAATCAATGCTATTTCTATCCTCCTTCTCCTTTAGTTTTTATTTACTTTTCATGCAAGGCTGATGCATCAAGCCATTCAAAAAAGAAGATGAGGCACTATGAGGTTTATGCTCTTTTACACGAGTCCATTCTTAAAATATTCTAGCATTCTAGGGCAAGGGAAGACTATCAATCAACATAAAATCAACATTCACATAATGTGCTTCTATTTGAAGCAAGATTTTTCTTCTGCAAATACATTGTCATATGAGACAAAATATCAACGTTTCTCTTATCTGCTTTAGCATGTTGCTTGAAGGGCAACCTATGGTATTTTAATTTACTTTTTTATGGTATCTAATGCACACATTCATTCACACCCCACGAGCTAAAATGTTCTTATTGCTTTTAGGGAATAATTATGTAAAGTCAACTAAACTCAATATTATAGCCAGACAAAAATAGAATAATAAATCTAAAGCAATTGGCTCATCGAGATGGCTTGCCCTAAATTGAGTAATTTATGAAGAATTTTTTTAAACTATATATTATTGTCATGGTGTCAATTCACTTCCCAATATTTAAAAAGATTCACACTAAATCAAGACAGGTCTTACTTTCTTTTTTCTAATTTAAAAAGGTCACTTTTCAAATATCTTTCAACGAGCGCCTAAAAAATAACAGCATACAAAACAAATCAACTATTGTGAATGGAGAATGTAGTCCAAGTTAATATTATCAAAAAGGTTTATGAAAGAAATTCAATGATGATTGAGGAACCTGAACTTAATTAGAAAATTTAGGAAAAGCTAATAGTGAATAAGAAATTTGTCAAATTTTGTGTATTTATTTTACAAATTAGTGGAATAAAAAGGATAAAGATCTCGCTAAGACATGATCAAGATGAATATCTTTGAATTCTTGAAGTCTTTGTTTTGCTAGTAAATAAAAGCACATCGTGTGAATACCCCATTTTATTCGGGCTCCCACAAAAAGTAAATGAATAAATAAAAAAATTGAAATGCCTTTTTTAATAAAATAATAAAAAATGAAATTAATAAATAAAAATTAAACAAAAAAATTCCTAAATTTATGCCCTGATACAAGTCTTCAATTAGAAAAAATAAAATGGAGATTTAATTCTCAAAATTATGTCTTAATTTAAAATGGTGAAGGTCCAATAAAATTAATCACAAATTGTGATTTGATTAAATTCAACCTTTAAAGATGAAAGCCCTAATCATCATCTATAAAAGGATGGAGATCAAGGGACTAGGAGTAAAGAAAAAAGGCAAAAAAAAAGGGGAGAGGAGGCAACAAATAAAGGAGCTTAAGAGAGTTTGTTGTAAAGGTACAGAGTATTTATTCTCTTGCATCATCTTCAATCATTATAATATGGGGTTAGGGATGGGTAAAAAGATGCCTTAAGTAGGATAATGTTTGTTGCTTATTAGTCTATAATGCCATAAGGAAAGCCAATCCTCTCATACTTGTGATCACATATGTGATCTACAAAAGTGTAAAAGTCTGAGAGGTATATGATTAATAATTATTTAATTCATCTTTTTATTTCACATTCCCTCATCGATTTTAATTTTTCCCATCATGTGTATATATATGTATGTTTGTGGTGCGTGGTGTTGATGGTTTTTTTATCTCTATCCCTCCCCCTCCCTCTCTCTCTCTCTTTCCTTTTCTTTGTATTTTATTTTCCTTTTTAATTTCTTTTTTATTTTCTCTTTTTCTTTTATTTTCTTTCCTGCCTCTGGATTACTTTTCGATGAAGGAAAAGATCTCTCTCTTTTTTTTTTCATTTCATCAAAGAGAATCTTTTTGAGCACAAGAGAAGGATGTGCCTTTTTTTTTTTTTACACAAATACATATTCATCTCTTTTGTTTGTTGTGTGTGGGATGAACTTTGGAATAGTCATCAAAATTGTTGCTCTAAAGGTTTGATTTCTTTTTTATTTATAAGCCACTTATTTTATTATGCTCTCACGTAGCACACACTACATCAATAATTTGAGACTTGTGTGTGTGTTTTTTTTAGCCATATCGTGTGAGATTTTTAGAGTCTATGCAAGCAACTAGTTGATTCGTATGCCGTGTGTGGCCATAGGCTACTGTAGGCACACTAATCATGGTACTTAATTTATTTATTTTATCCATTTTTTTAAAAAGAGGAGCATTCTTTTATAAATATAAATAGGTTGGGAAATAATTTTTATGCCATGTGAGATTTTAAAATTTTTACAGGCATAAAATAAATTAATTTTTGTGTGAGATTTTTGAAATCTCCACAAGAATTTTAATCTCTCTTCATTTTTTTTTTAAAAAATTCTTTCTCAAATAAGGAAATAAGTCTCTTTATAAATTAAAAGATACAAATCCAATTCAAAACCCAGTTAAAAAACTAAAAATTTATTTTTTAAAAAATACTAACAAATTGACATGCATTTTTATTCTTAAACTACGTGAGCTTTGATCTTTCTAAAAGGTGCATAAGCCTTAAAGTTTCATCCTAGGTCAAGTCCAACCTCTAAATAAATACTTTTTTAATTTAATTTTTTTATTCTTTACTTTTTTGTTTTATATTATTAAGGGTCATTAAATCTCATTTAAGGTCATACTAATTTTGTTTAGTCAATTTAGGGTAACCATTATTATAGACGGGTTATATGGGGTGCCTAACATTTTACCTGTGCATAACTGACTCCCGAATTCAATTTTGATCATTATAGATCATTTTATTAATTTTTTTAAAAAAGGTTTCTAAAATTATCCTTTTAAAATTTTGATTGCGACTCCTACATTTATTAATTTTCCTTTTCGAAGAGATCATGATCTAGACGCGACACATAGAGTCTCAAAAGAGCAAATTAACCCACATTAATTTGCATAAATGATCAATAATTGCTCTCACTTAAGGGAAACTCATCCTTAAACTTAGAGTTGCCTCGCATGTCTACTTGCTCCTGCAAGTTCAACTAGAGTCAATAATTTGGGTGAGATCGGCTCAATCCAAGCTGAGCTTAAAGTATCTTACTTTTTCTAAAAGCTCATATAGTCAAATCTGGCTCTAACACCTTTAGATTTATTTAGGCCTGCTTGAATACTTTAAACTTTTTTAAAATATTTTTTTTATTTTTTGAATCAATTTTAATTTTTAAATAATATTTTAAGCAAAAAATATTATTTTAAATTTAAAAAATAAAATAAAAATAATAATTTATTAACTTTATACTTAAGTAGCTTTGTTATTATTTGTTCAAAGTTTTTAATAATTTTTCAATACACTATACTTTTCATTTTTATGAATATGAAAAAAATAACTATCCTTATATAAAATAATATCATTTAATTATGAGTAAAATATTTTTTGTTTTTGGAAATTATTTTTTTAAATTTTTATATTATTTAACATCTACATATAAGGAATATTTACTCTAATTTATTCTTAATTTTTAACCAAATCTGACGTAAACAATAACTAAATAATTATTAAATAATATTATTCTATTTATTATTTTTTAGTAGTAGAGATGAAAATTTGTACATACTCAAAATTAATTTTAAAAATTAATTATATTATTTTATAAAAATATATAATATATTTTTTTGAATATGCAAATGATGTACAAGACTCAACTTTTTTTAAAAAAGTAGGTCTTAAAATATAAAAATTAATATTAAAATACATTTAAATATTATTTTGAGATATATTGATTAAAAATAATATAAATATGAAAAAATAAATAGTTTTAATTTTTTAAAAACATAATATAATAATGCACTCAAATATATAGTATTTGAGTATAAAATGACATAAAATTAAATAATTAATTAATTTTTTTAAATTTGATTTTAAATTTTTTAGATAAATTCAAGTTGGCTCATTAGATTTGGGTCAAATTATTAACTTTACATTTGATTAGGTTGGCACATAGATTGAAGGGGAGCATATCGAGAACTTACTTATAAATACATATGAAGATCGTTTAACCCTGCGCGCGGGGATAGCTCAGTTGGGAGAGCGTCAGACTGAAGATCTGAAGGTCGCGTGTTCGATCCACGCTCACCGCATGTTTTCCCCCTTTATTTTTTCAATTGAAAAGCGGGCGAAGCCCAGTGAGAAAATGAATCACAGACTTGACGACTGGGGCTCAAGCCCGTTATCTTTCTGGCCGCGGATTTTTTCATTTTTCCCGTCTGCGTAAATATCTCCCCGCGGGATTCTTTCGACCTATTACTTGTCAGGGTGATTACTGATCAGGTTTGCGCCCCGCCCAATTCTGGGGAGCTGATGGTCCATTATTCGTCTGGGTCATTAGGTTCGGGTCGAGTTTGGCCTCTGTTCGGGTCGGAATCTGAAATGCCGCCTCCCCTCGTCAATCGCAGTCGAGAATCCACCGCCAGGTGAACACAAAGGCCTGGGAAGTCAGCTCTGTTGGGGGGGGGGGGGGGGGACGACATACGAAGTGAATACTACCATCAGTCCATCATGGTGGATCGAAGTTTAAGTGAATGGCGGATCCGTCGTGGTCCGTACCTTGGGGAAGTTTCAGCCCTCTGTTTTCTTCAACTTCCTTCTCATTTCTCCTCTCTTCCTCTTCTCCTTGCTGGTATTCATTTCTGGCTCTTTCTAGTATACCTGTTCACTTCATCTGAAGCTCAGGGCTTTATGCTTACTACTTCTTGTTACTTGACAACAGGAATGGGTTCTGAAATTCGGGTGTACGACTTGGAACTGGAAAAGATGATAAGTTCGCTCACAGTGTTCGATGGCATTCGCGTGCATGGACTTGCGTCTGGTGTCATGTGTAGCACAGAAGAGACCTCTGCCATTAACTTTGCCACTAAAATTGCGGTCTATGGGGAACGAAGAGTGAAAGTATACACCTTCTCCGTTGATACTGTCTCTGGATACCCAAATAAATCAGGATCACGCCCACAACTGACTCTGCTTCATATATTGCCTAAGCTTGGTCACTGGGTTTTGGATGTGTGCTTCCTCAAGGTATTTTGTTTCCTTCCCTCCCAGATTTTTTTGTATATGTTTGGAGAAAAATTACGGCTCTCCTTCTTTTTTTTTTCCCAAAAAAAAAAAAAAAATCCACGTTTTGGTTTACGGTTGCTGGTAGGGCTGCTTGACTCCTCCCAATGAGGAAAGCCATTTCCTTGCGGCCATAGGATGCAGCGATAATTCCGTTCATATATGGGACGTCTTGAAGTCTGTTATGGTTCTTAAAATTCAATCTCCAGGTTAGTGTCTGCAATCGACAAGGACTGAATCGTCTCAACTTCCATTTGAGAAAATTCTCAGGGCGGGGTGCTTGCTAAAGTTTACTTGGTGTTGGTGGTTCAGTGGTGAACTTCCTTACCCGCTTTGTTTTAAATGTTATAACATGGTTGTTTACAGTCATGACAATATGTTGGATTCCTGCACATGATTGTGTTTTTGTGGTTCATTGTTGATCGCTTTACTGATATCTGCCTCTTATTATTCAAACATAGTACGGTGCCTTTTATACTCAATGCGATTGTGGGGTGACAATCTTGAAGTTCTCCGTATTGCATCTGGTACTATATATAACGAGGTAAGAAATCTACAATGCCATTTATCATGCTTAACTCCCAAGATTTCACTTATCATTCTTAACTCCTACGATTTGCAAGTGTGCTGATCTGTCGTTTGTTTATATATCTACATGTATTTTAAATAGTGTTGTGTTTGGTTTCCTTCACATACCTAGTCTGCTTAATTTGATTGGCTTATCAGTCTGTTAGATCTGCCCCCCTTTTTCCAAGAGTTATTGAGTACTATTAAACATTTGGTTTTCTCAGATAATTGTTTGGAAAGTGGGCCCTAAGCATGATGCTTCTTGTTTAAGAAGTGTAGTGGAAGACCCAGATCATCAGAGCATTTCATTTTCCCATTGCTGCTGGCTAAGTAATCAACAGTATGAGGCAGTTCATGTATGTAAACTTGTTGGACATGAAGGTTCAATCTTTCGAATAGCATGGTCTTCCTGTGGATCTAAACTGGTATCAGTCTCTGATGATCGCAGGTGTGTTAGTTTTTTAATCTTTGACTGTTCCATTTATTTGTTAGTTTTAATGATTTGATTTTTCTTTCATTACAGCGCACGTGTCTGGGCAGTTCCTAATAAAATGAAAGAATTGTTGGGCCATGATCCTGTTGCCGTTGTCTTATTTGGTCACAGTGCTCGAGTTTGGGACTGCTCCATTTTCGATTCTGTAAGCCTATTACACGCCTACTCTTTCTAAAAGTTAAATTGTATCTTTCAGAGGAAGAGGGGGAAAAAGATGACTGCTGTTTAGTGCTTATTTAAGTTTTCATCCTCACAAATCATAAGTGCAATTTTTTGCTGGCAGGGTCTAACTTTCTAGTTATTATGGCATATTGATTATTATGTTTGATTTGTCAAATTATCTATCAAATTCTGTTACACTGACACATTTGCATTTATTTATTTTTGTTTATATAGCAACTTTAAAGTATTTTCCCTATTTTATCATTTTGCTTTACTTGGTCATGTAGTTTTCTTGCCTTAGGTAATTTAAAGGTTTCAGGGTGTTAAGGGTGCCTTTCATCACTTGTTTAAAATTCCTTTTCTGATGAGTTTCTGCAGTTGATTGTCACTGCCAGTGAAGATTGTACATGTCGCATATGGGGAATTGATGGTGAACAGCTTCAGATCATTAGGGAGCACATGTAAGTTGTTAACATGAGATCTTGGCTTCAGAGAAAGGAGTTACGAATTGCTGAATTTCTTGGATATTCTATATCTTGAATTAATTAATCATAAATGGTCATTGATAGTCCAGACTCCATATATTTTTTGAATTGAATTTCTAAATGGGATGATCATTGGTAGTATGTTGTTGCAGGAATCCCTGGAGCTGCTACCTTAAGTTTTGCCCTCAAGATCTAACTATATAAATTATTAGTTGCCCTTGATAAGTTTTTTTGGTTATTAATTGTGACACCTGCGTGATGTTTAAAAGGCCTGAGAAATAGAGTGATTTGGCTTGTGCAGAGGCAGGGGTATATGGAGATGTTTGTACGATCCAAACTCTTCACTCATAATTACTGCTGGGCTTGATTCTGCTATCAAAGTGCATCAGCCTTATGCTTTGCTGTCTAGGGGCTTGACTGCAGCAAAAGAGAAACCTGATAGAACAGAGATATTCTCCATTTGCATCCCTAATGTGTTGGATCAAATTGGATTTGTGGACAGGTAGTATTAGTGCACATGATATGCTCCCCTATATTGTTTCCAAACATTTCTAAATTTCAAACTGCTCTGGGAATGTTCTTTTCCATACACACACACACACACGCACACACACATATTTGATTGCTTCGTCTCCTTTTTGTCTATTGCAGCAGCAGTGAATATGTCCGCTGTCTGTGTTTTGCTTGTGAGGATAGTCTTTATGTTGCTACAAATCATGGCTATCTCTATAATGCTAAATTATGTGGTGCTGGAGTCGCCCAATGGACTCAACTTGTACAGGTCAGCAATGGGGCATCGATTATCTGTATGGATTTATTGTCTAAGGACTTTGTTGAACTTGACTGTCGTGCTGAGGATTGGCTTGCTGTTGGAGATGGTAAAGGAAATATGACAGTTATTGGGGTTACTAATGATGATTGTACTCCTACAGTGAAGTCAAGCTTTACCTGGTCTGCTGAAATGGAGAGACAGCTCTTGGGTACTCATTGGTGCAAATCTCTAGGGCCTAGGTAATAACTTAGTGATATCCTTCAATAACATGTCTAAAATTAAAAAATAAATATAAGAAGGGAACATCTCCTGATATGGAAGGTGCATACACCTCCCTTTGTGTTACAGAATTAAGCTACTTCCCCAGTTATTGTGTTTAACTTATATGAAAGGTCATATAGTGGTGGCGTATGCATCTATCTATAAAAGCTCTCAACATGAGCTATTTGGCTAATGAAAGCTCAAATGCAGAAGTTAATAAAACATTATCATTTTCAGATGACTTAAAGGATTTTGTAGGTATGTCTTTACAGCTGATCCTAGAGGAACTTTGAAACTCTGGAGGTTGCCTATCTGTTCACAATCTAATCTTCTGGGTCCCATGAGGAGTTGCAATGTGTCTCATGTAGCAACATTCATGTCAAGTTATGGAATACGGATAATGTGTTTGGATGCATGCATAGAGGAAGAGGTATTGCTCTATCTGCGTCCGTTCTTTTCAACATTTTGGGGGCGGGCTGGCAGAGCTTTTTGTTTGATGGCTTAGTTACTCTTTTCCTTTTTTTGAAATATTCAGTAATAGTTAATGATAATGTGTAGACTAACGAGCTATGTGATAGAGTCTGACTTAATCTTATAAAAATATTTGCATTTTAACAAAGCTTGTTTCCTTTAAAGAGGTTGATCAAGATATGACATTTCACAATAGCTTTGTGGAAACAGAGATGAAATATCTTTCCTTTTAACTTATAAAAGATGTATATAGCCAGCTTAGAAGACTCCTGAAATGGATGCTCACACTTGAAAGTGGTTAAGTGAAGTTCTAAAGTAGAAATTGGGGTGTGGATGTCAATATTTCTGCAGGTCCTAGTATGTGGAGATCTACGTGGTAATGTGGTTCTGTTTCCTTTGGCGAAGAGGCTGGTACTGGACATGTCTATTGCACATGAAGTGAAGACATCTCCAGTAAATCATTTCAAAGGAGTTCATGGAATTTCAAGTGTGTCCAGTGTTTCTGTGACTCTGCTTGGTTCCAAGCAAATTGAAATATGCTCAGTGAGTTAAAAACCTAAAGTATCCATCTTTGTTTCAGCTTAATATTATTTTATCAAATGATTAAATCAAGAGCAGTGTTGGTATTCAAAACCAAATAAACATGAATGTGTTTCATCCCATTTTTTCAACTCATCTGTATTATTCTTGTTCAGACAGGAGCAGATGGTTGTATATGCTATCTGGAATATGATAGAGGTCTGCAGAATTTGCAATTTACAGGGATGAAGCAAGTGAAAGAGTTGAGTTTAATTGAGTATACTTCTATGGATAATAACTCTGCTCATACATTGTCAAGGAGCTATGCAGCAGGTTTTGCATCAGTAGATTTCATAATATGGAATTTAATTAGTGAGACAAAGGTACATTGTTTTCTACCCTCAATCCCGCTTAAAGACTGCTGTTTGTTAATGGTTTTGTTGCTCTATTGCTACTTAACATCCATCATGACTGGGATGATGAAGTGCACACTTTAAGCAGGTTGTGACAATTCCATGCGGTGGATGGCGGCGCCCTCATTCTTATTATATGGGCAATGTACCTGAGATGAAGAACTGCTTCGCCTTTGTCAAGGTTTGTCTTCTGTTTTAAAGTCTGGCAATTCTTCAAGTTCATTAGAAAAAGCAATTTATATTTCTTTTAGCTGTGCCTTTCCTTAGGTGCTGACTCTGCTCATTAGATATTGCTGCTAAAAAATTATAATTTAGCAATTGTGTGGCTTGAATTATTGAGGTTGAGCAAGGCTATCATGATGGCCATTGGTTTTTAGATTTCAACATCTTCCCAGTTATTTTTATGGGAATCTGAGGGGAAGATTTTGTCAGATTGTTTCCTCTCATTGCCTTGCTTCAACTTTAGGATTATTGAACCTTTATTTTAATTTTTAACTCCGTTCTTATGATCTATCAGAACTTTGTAGACTTGCTGTGTTTTTTAATACCGTTGCATTGCTAACGAGGATCTATGTTGTCTTTTGGTAAATCAAATGATTTCTGTTATCCCAAGCTTTTTTTTTCTAACTATCCCAAATTAAATGTCAATTATTTCAGGATCAAATGATTTATATCCATAAACACTGGGTTAGTGATCAAGATAGGAAGATATACCCTCAGAGTTTGCATATGCAATTCCATGGAAGAGAGATGCATTCCTTGTGCTTTATCTCTGGAGATATGCACTTTGGAAGTAATTATAAGCATAACTTGTATTCGAATTTTTGCGTGATTGCAACTGGTTGTGAAGATGGAACAGTGAGGCTGACTTGGTAAGACCTTTCTAATCTGATGTCTTGAGAAGATGAGAACTGGCTTGAGTTCACACCACTGCATATGTGCCAAATTTTGATGATGGTTTTGGTGTCTGTATGACTTTAGGTACTCTCCAGGTATTGAAAATTGGTCCATGTCAAAATTGCTTGGTGAACATGTTGGTGGATCAGCTGTAAGGTCATTGTGCTGTGTGTCAAAACTACAAATCATTTCATCACGTGCAACTAATTTGTGTGATGGGAGGGGTGAACCGGATACTGCTATCGTGGACCAAGATAATCCAATTTTGCTGATTTCAGTTGGTGCAAAGCGTGTGTTAACTTCTTGGATACTAAAAAATAGGAGGCTGGGCAAGAAGAAAGACATTCTAGTTGATCATCAATATAATTCAAATGGAGATGATGATAAATTTTGGTCAAATTTCTCCTCATTGACATTCCAGTGGCTTTCCACTGATATGCCAGCCAAATATGCAAGTACACGCAAAAATCCAGAAAATGATGCGAAGAAAGTAGTTGAGAGTGATGAAAATGCTTATAATGCAAAAAATGATGTTAGACCTGGATCACTGTTGCCTGAAAGAGCAATGGAACTCATCAGAGATAAGCATGAGGATGACTGGAGATATCTTGCAGTTACTGCTTTTCATGTCAAATGTGCTGGTTCCAGGTGAATTGAGACTTAAAATACCTAATGTTCTCCTTTTAGATGTTCTTTTTGATTGCAGCCTGAAACTTACCTTTTTCTTTTTGTTCATTTCAGGATATCTGTCTGTTTTGTTGTCGTTGCTTGTTCAGATGCTACACTTACATTACGGGCTCTGGTTTTGCCATTTCGCTTATGGTATTTCTATAATACCTGTTATATTTTTATTTTTTCTTTGCTTTCTTATTGTGTCTGTGCTGTGTGTCTATGTCAAACATTTCCCATTATGCAATGATAGGTTTGATATTGCTATGCTGGCTCCTTTATCCGCACCAGTTTTGTCATTGCAGCACATAATTTTCCCTACATGCCAGCCTGCTGAAGGTTAGATTTCCCGTCCAGTCCTATATTGGTGTCAAAGACCACCAAATCATTTCCTTTCTCACGAGTGCAGAACGACTATTGTAATAGTCCATCCTATTTGTAAGGGCGTCGCTGAAATTTTGTAGATTGTTGTTTGTTGGCTGGTAATTTTTGGCAATGGAAAAAACTTGATGCATGATGCCCTAGCTGACTAGCATCTAAGAAAGCCTTCGTTTATAGATCAATTTATCTTAACTTTTTTAAAAATATCACTTGAGTTTGAAATGATGGGAATTATCCAAGTTGTTAAGAAGCCTACTCTTTTCTCTGTTTATCTTATATTGTATATACATGTATTGTTAGTACAGGTCCTATATTGAGTCTATGATTATCTTGCTTGAGTGGCATTCATGCCCTTTGTTTATTTGTTATGCAGATAACATCCAGGTTGGAAGTGTTTACATTGTGATTAGTGGGTCCACGGATGGGAATGTTGCCTTTTGGGATCTAACCGACAGTGTTGAAGCTTTTATGAAGCGGGTGTCCTTTCATAACATAGAGAAGTTCTTTGATTGTCAAAAACGTCCGCGAACTGGGAGAGGAAGTCAAGGTGGTAGATGGTGGAGATCTTTAGGCAGTAGCTTATCAAAGAAAAAACAAGACAGTGACATTGTTAGCTCAAAAATCAGAGATGAGTTTAATGGCATCAATTGCACTATGAATGGGACCTCTTCAGCAACAAATGATTATCAGAACAACAAAACCGCTTGTTCTCAATCCTTACATGCATCTTCCCTTGAGTCAGAAATCAACAATCATAACTCCTCGTTGGAAATATGTGAAATACCACCTATACATATTCTGCAGGGAATTCATCAGTCTGGCGTCAATTGTCTCCATGTTTCAGAGATAAAATGCGACCAAAGCACTGATAGATGTCATGTGTACAGTATTATTAGTGGGGGTGATGACCAGGCGCTAAACCATCTTTTAGTTGAATTATCATTTAAATCATCGAATTCAAATGGAGAGACTATGAGTCAGGATATAAAAAATGTTGTATCTGAACCTGAACAACAAAAGGACATCCACTATCATAGTTGGAGCATGAAAAACAGGATTAGATTCTTAAGTTGCGAGAAATTCCCCTCAGCCCACAGCTCTGCTGTGAAAGGTAAAGAGGCCCAACTTTGCTTCTCTCTCTCTCTCTCTCTCTCTCTCTCTCTCTCATTCTGTTTATAAAGAAGAGTAGATAATATATCAGTATCTTAGCCTGTGGTCCTCTTCAGAGTTTCTGTTCTTGTTCATGATAATACCCGCTCTGTTGCAAAATAGCCAAAAAGCTCTGCATCTTTTTCTTCTGATGATATATAGATGGTGAAAAATTGGAGGACTTATGGTCCTTGAAAACCATATCCGCCAGAATCATTCCACCAAAATGAAACGCAATATAACAAAGAATACATATAGATACATTTCTAGTATCTATTTTCAAGAGATTTGACCAGAATGAATCGCATTTGCATTTTATGAAGGTGTCTGGACGGACGGTTCTTGGGTTTTCTCCGCTGGACTTGATCAGCGTATCAGATGTTGGCATCTTGAGGAGAGTAAACTAATCGAGCATGCGCGTATAGTAGTTAGTGTGCCAGAGCCTGAAGCATTAAGTGCCAGAGCTTGTGGAAGGTAACTGCTATTTTAGAAAGCATGAACAGGTTGTGTTTTGGATGTAATTTATTTTACCTAATCCTTGTTCGTGTCTTACGCAGGAGCCTGTATCAGATTGCTGTTGCTGGAAGAGGGATGCAAATGGTTGATTTTTCTGCGGTTTGACCTGACACTGATGTTATTGTTTCCCTTTCCTCTTGCATCGGACATGGAGGTTCAATTTATTCAACCTCCTCTTTATAATCTTGGTTTCCGCATGTACCCAAGCGTTTTGGTACGTATGCCTTCTTCTACCTTGTACTAAATGTTGGGAATCTAAAATGTGATTTGGGCTCTTGCTCACGCAATGTTTTCCCATGCCTGACTTGAGACTTCAGAGATGATTCTGCCGAGAAAACTTTAGGTATCGAACAGAGAAGTATTTGAGGGAGATGTGATTTGAGCAAATAAAGTTGTGGGTTATGATAAAATGCTGAATAATTTCTAAATTTTACGAATTTTTCTCCGTTTTGGGACGATGGCTAATTAAATATATAACCGTTACGCTAACTCTACGCATTCTTACCTGTCGAAACATGTCTCCCAGTATGTATGTATGTATGTATGTGATGAGGTTAGTATGAAAAAGAAAAGGCGGGTGCGCCCATTATATGTATTAACTCTTGAGAAAACGATCTTGCTTATTGCGCTCATCTGACTCAGACCCCAACTTGTGTCGGACTTCTATTTGGTGAATTCAATGCTCCTTGTTCTTCAACCCTGCACAATTGAATTAATTATATCCTCATCTGTCTCTTTGAAATCGAATTGGGTAAAAAGAATTCGCAATTAAATAAGGTCGACGCATGTTTTCGCACTTACGGTGTTTCCACTTGAGTTTAGATCTCTTATGTCACTTGCATGGTATTAAAATTTAGGATTTAAATTCTTCGAGGTTGAGATCTGTAATTTTTTTTGAATTTTTCCTTTTTAAAAAAGAAAATAAGATTTTATATTTTACATAAAACAATTACACGAGGAAAAATACTTGGGACAAAAAAAAGAACTTTACATAAATTTATAGATCTGGACTTTCAAAGATTTAAATTTTAAAATTTAACTCAAGTTGGCTTTCAGATCAATGAACTAGTGAAATCCAGTTCAGTCAAGAGTTTGAAGGAGTTGATCAAATTGAATTTTATATTTTTTTTCTTTGTCTAGCTTAAGGCGATATTGTTTTGAGTTTACAAAAAAATAAAAATTCAAGACATAGAAGACGTGGTATTTTAGTAATCATTGAATTCAAGAAGCTGGGGGTAACCATTAGCTGTATTTGAATATAATAATAACGATCAGATTAACTCGGCACAGTGCAGATATGGTTAGAATGACAATATTAAAGTCGGATACACGTTCATCATGCCTTCACATATTCATTGAGTGGAGACACCAAGAGATGACCTTGGGGAATAAATAATTGGAGATCCGAGGATGCCACCATATCAATATTTTGTACATGTTCAGAATTGGATTTCATCATTATGTTTGAAAATAGAGAATAGACAGGCGTTGAATTATTTGAGGGCGGTGCTACAACTACAAGCACATAGCAATGCAAATGAACGGGTTTGTAAAAGCCGTGGAAGATTGATGACGAGATTTGACCCTGACTCGGGATATTGTTTTATTTATGCAAAGATTATTTATTTTTATTATTAATTTCTTTGATGTAACTGAATAAACTTTTATAAAAAAAAATCAACTTAATTAAAAAACTTACTTTGAAAATATGAGATATTTTTAATCAAATCTCATTCTCAATAAAACAGTTAACTACTTTTAAATTAATCCTACCTTTTTATATTTATTTTTATTAAATATCCTACAATAAAGTTACTATTAATAGGGATACTTTAAAAAAAAAAGATAATAATTACATATTGAAAGATTAAAAATACCTTATATTTTTAAACATTTAACTTCTTAAAAAATATTTTATATTTTTAATCGAAGGGAGTGTATTATATGTTGTGGTTTAAGTAAAAAGTAAGTTAAATGTAATTTTGATTTATAAATGGAGTAGAATCACGTTTAAGTTGGTGGGAAAATCAAGAGGCAAGAAACAGGTGAGAATTTTGGTTGAAAGGAAGGGACGACGCCGCCAGGCCCGCCACCAACCGCGTACAACCGGTATGTGGCAGTCCACCCAGTTTGATAAGGGATTAGAAAAATATGCTATTAACTAATATTTTGGTTGAAAAGTTAAAAAAAAATTCTCAAATTTCTATTTCTGGCTTTATTGATAAAGAATTAGAAAATTTTGGAGGACGCCATCAAAGCAATTAAGCAATTCCATTTAGTCAGTTCGGGTGAACGCAAAAGACAATATACCCTCACAAATTCCAAGTTATGATTAATTCTTTTTTTTTTTTCTGTGATTATGAAAGATAGAAGGAAGATAAACCGTCCTTAAACTTAAAAGTTTTGGACAGGTTAGAGAACTATACAAGCATTTTACCCTAATTGGAGTATAACTTTGCCAACGAGAGTAGTAAATAGAGGTTAAAAAAGTATTTATAGAACTAAACATAAGTGATGAAGGGTTATCCATTCAAAAAATAAAATGGCCACAAGTGGTGGAGTGTGAGATTTGAACTAGATCTCGAGGGAGGGTAGAGAAGGTTTTGGGAGCGATGAGAATGGCGACGAGTAAAAACTTGAACAATAAATTGGTGGATTTATTAATGGTTGTGAAAATTCGACTGTCAAATTTTAAATATGTGAGGTTAAAATCCTAAACCCTATCCTTTTCCTCCTTTGACGCCAAGCCTAACTATTTTTGTTATGGTGCTAAGCCTAACAATTTTTCTTTGGTTTATCAAAGAGTAACAATGTCTTAACTCTAGATTAAGATCCGTAATATTTTCCTCGAACCATTTTCTTAAAGCATCTAAAATCTATGCACAATGTTTATTAGGAGAGTAGGAGGGGAAAACCGTAAATCATTTGAAGGTGATTAACATTATACATTAAATTATTTAAAAAAATGGCACGAAGCTTTACCTTAGCAATCTGATTTACCCATTATTATTTTTTTACTTGGCAAAGCCATTAGACGGAGACAGCGAACGACGAGCGATGACCGATTGGAGTAGGTAAACAACCGGTAGTGTCCGGTTATGCAGAACCGGAATTATGGCTGCGCAATTCTTCCATTTTCCCTCCCACCACCAACCCCTACAAATCCCATCCCTTCATTTTTAGTCGTCAAATCCGCAACCGCCCCTTCCGGTAGCCGATCACCTGGGCCGTTACATGGTATAAAAATGGGTGTTCGTTTGGAAGAAGTGTCCATAACCAGTCATCCTTTCATCGAGATCTGGTTTGACCTGAGTCGTGTACCGCCAATCTTCGTTGTTAGATTTCACTGCACTTGCTCGGCTCCAGGTTAGCCTTTTTCCTTCCTCTATTCTGCGTACTTGCGCGTTCTTTTATACACCTTTGCACGTTTTTTTTTTGTTTTTTTTTTATTTTTCAAGTTCTGTTCATGATTCTGCATCGCATCTGTGAGGTTTTCTTTCGCTGCTGGTTTCCATCCTCTATGTTGGAAGCATTCCGTGTGAACAATGGCTACTGTTTTGTTCAATACGACTAGATTGCTTCGGATCTGAATGTTTTGCTTTTATTTTTGGATTGCTGCGTGAGTTCTGGCTCATTTTGCTCTCTACTTCTCTCATTTGTACTTATGGAGGTCCTCGTTTGTCCCTTTCTGGAGGGGAATTTGAAGTACGTTCAATCTTGGAAGTTGAACTTGCCGATCAGAATATGATGTTCCTTTGTGTTGCTGCGGTTTTGAGTATATTCATTGCAATAACTTTGAACCAAAAATATAATGAACGTATAGAGTATATTCATTGCTCTTTTATTTGGCACGTAATACTATTATTTTTGTCTGATTATATCTCTCATCTTGAAAACAGTGAAGAAATTGTAACCTGCAACCAATCGTTTTAAGATATGCTGGGTTTCTGGCTTTCCATGTGTCCTCTTGTCCTATTAGAGACTTGGCTGCTGAACTTTTCTTGTAACAAGACATTAAATGTTTTTCCTACCACGAAAAGGGATAATTACATACAAATTTCACTCAAGATAATTAATTATTCCCATGTCCATTAATAACTGTTGTCACTCAGCTCAGTTGTACATTAAATGTCTTGATGATTCAAAAATATAAATTACTTTATCGCAGATCATTAAATATTTTTTTCCTTATAACGCCTCTCTTATTTTTTTAGCAAATTAAAATTCCTCTCTTTAATCATAACATAAGAGAAATTTAGAATTTATAAAGAGAAATGTGAAATCTAAAAAAAAAAATTGCTACAAATTTAATCAACTCAACTAATTTTATTAGCTTGTGTGAGGTAAGTATCGATGCCTTGTATTTAAAAATTAGAAGCAGTATGATCTTAACATTGTGTTCCCGATTCGGTACCTTTGAAGGCGAGAGAACTTGTTTTATTCTGTTTTTGTTTTCCCCGTATAGTTTGTGTTCAGATAGCATGCTTACTTAAGCTTTTATGCTTTTGTTATTTTGAGCTGTTGTGTTTTGATAGACTAATATTTTGTTTACTCTCTGTTCTGTGTATGTGTAGCTTGAAAAATGGAGGAGACCTTTCTTTTCACATCGGAATCTGTCAATGAGGGTCACCCTGACAAGCTGTGCGACCAGATCTCTGATGCTGTTCTCGATGCTTGCCTTGAACAGGACCCTGACAGCAAGGTAGCCTGCGAGACATGCACCAAGACCAACATGGTCATGGTCTTTGGAGAGATTACAACCAAGGCCAACGTAGATTATGAGAAGATTGTCCGCAATACATGCCGCAACATTGGATTTGTCTCTGATGAGGTGGGTCTTGATGCTGACAAATGCAATGTATTGGTGAACATTGAGCAACAGAGCCCTGACATTGCCCAGGGTGTGCACGGCCACTTTACTAAGCGTCCAGAGGAGGTCGGTGCAGGTGATCAAGGTCACATGTTTGGGTATGCCACTGATGAAACCCCTGAATACATGCCCTTGAGCCATGTTCTTGCAACCAAATTAGGAGCTCACCTTACCGAGGTTAGGAAGAATGGTACGTGCGCTTGGCTGAGACCAGATGGCAAAACACAAGTAACTGTTGAGTACTACAATGACCATGGCGCTATGGTTCCAGTTCGTGTCCACACTGTCCTTATTTCTACTCAGCACGATGAGACTGTTACTAATGATCAAATTGCTGCTGATCTTACGGAGCATGTTATTAAGCCAGTCATCCCTGAGAAATACCTAGATGACAAGACCATCTTTCACCTCAACCCCTCTGGCCGCTTTGTCATTGGTGGCCCTCATGGGGATGCTGGTCTCACTGGCAGAAAAATTATTATAGACACTTACGGTGGTTGGGGTGCCCACGGTGGTGGTGCTTTCTCAGGGAAGGACCCCACTAAAGTCGATAGAAGTGGTGCCTATGTTGCCAGGCAGGCCGCAAAGAGTGTTGTGGCAAATGGGCTTGCCCGCCGGTGCCTTGTGCAGGTTTCGTACGCCATTGGTGTTCCTGAGCCCTTGTCGGTTTTCATTGACACTTACGGAACTGGAAAGATTCCAGACAAGGATATTCTTCAACTTGTGAAGGGGAGTTTTGACTTTAGGCCTGGAATGATCACCATTAACTTGGACCTTAAGAGGGGTGGCCATAGGTTCCTCAAGACAGCTGCTTATGGACACTTTGGAAGGGATGACCCAGACTTCACCTGGGAAGCTGTGAAGCCACTCAAGTGGGAAAAGCCTCAAGCTTAAGAGTAATGGATCTTAATCTGTGGTGGTCCCATTGGTCGTAGATGAATAAGTCGTGTGTTTAGTTCATTTTGCTCTATGTCTATTACATTGCAACAGTTTATATTCCCTTCTCGTATACCCAAAATGATCCTTACAATTTAATTATTGGTTATGCAATATCACCCGTCGTGGCTAAATCTCGCATCAGCAAAGTTTTGTTTGTTTAAAATGATCAAATTAAAATTAGTGTGGGCTTTGTAAAATAAAGGGTTGTAGAAGATTTTGAAGTATAACGTGGAAACTATAAATTGCCATGAATATGAACATTTATTTATTTTTTATTTTTTTGATCTGGCATGAATATGAACATTGAGAACCAAGCTGCTGGTTGGAGGAGTCCATGCGCCATACGTTACACGGCTTCAACATCTTTTACGATATAGGAATACTATTATATGCCAGGAAACCTCAAGGTTTATTCTGTTTTGTTATTTAACATTCTTAAGCCTAGTTTTAACGTAAGTTGAATGAGATGATTGGCTTTTGATTGGATCAAAAGAAATATTGTGGTGGAATCAATCGTTATATTATGTTTAAAAAAAAACTACTGTACAATTCTTGTTCATCTTACTCTTAATTATCATGTATTTTTTCTAATACTAAAAATAATTGATGCTATTGAGTAGTCGTGATAAGTTAGTTAATATTCAGTTGATCTAACTTTCACTGGCGCCAGTGTGTGGACCATTGGCAGGGGAATGCAAACCTATCAAGTCAAAAATGCAATGCTTCGCGTGCCGGCCGTTTTATCTGGTAAGCGATATGAGGAAGAACACGAAAGGAGACCAATAGATGTTTTTGCTGTGGAAGCGTGGGTTGCTGTTTCTTTGCAGATAATTTCATTGAGCTTTTAATGCAATTAGCTTGTCCACGTGAAACACCGACTAATAATCAGTATCTCAGTCGGGAGGGCCCCAAATGAGAGAGAATTTTTGTTAAAAACGTTGTGTTAATTCACACATAATTTCGAACTCAAGATATAAACAACCGAGGTTCCTTGCACATGAATAATCCTCCTCTATATGTTATTTCGGGAGACATTTGGAATGGAGGCGATCCACGTGAGACACAGATGTTTCTTTGCAGACAACAAAATCACCGAAAAAACGTTGGATGAGTCTGAAAATCACAAGCTAAAAATTAAAAATCAGGAAATCCCTTCCAGTGACTGTTGAGTCTTGCTTAACGAAAATATCACATCGATTAGAATTTAAAGAAACAAAAGATTTGAAGCTCATTTTGAAGAGAAAAAAAATTAAAAAGCATACAATCTCAGGCTAGAATATATAACTCCTCCTGGCCCGATGAGCAGATAACTCTTCTGTCGTTCTATGGAGAGAAACGAATCCCTGATTTTCTCCGTCGGCTCCTGTTCCTTCCTTCGTCTCCGCGAGAATCTCAAGCTCCCACCGCCTTTAAAGTAGGCAAGTAATTAATTTGAGTATATGATGACCTTAATTAGGCATTTCGTACAACAACTCGTTAGGTTAGATCCATTGCGTCAAAATATTGAAAATTTCTTTTATAGATCAGGTGCGACATGTCACTCATGATCAGTTTAATTAGAATACCTCAAGTTATTTAAATAAAATTTTATATGAAATTATTTTAATTGATTTTATTCTTATAATAAAATATATATTTAATTTTTCATATTTTTTCTCTCTACTATTATTAATGATAGAATCAATTTATATTTAATAATATTTAAATATTATATTTTTATTGAACAAACTATAAATGATATGGTTCACTCAGTTTGTTTAAGAATTTTTTCAAAATACTACCGTCAGTTTAAAAGTAAATCTTGCTAACGGAGGAAGGTTTCATGCATATGTTGACTAATTGCTTGCGTAACTTGGGAGGTGGGAGAATTGCCTATCAACATTCATAGTTCAATTTTTTTTTTTTTTAACTGAAGAAAAGCATATATTAATCAAAAGAGATTACAAATTAGAAGAGTCTATAAAAGGATTACTATCGTCTGCAACCAACTACTGTTGAAGAGGTTGGGGGAGATCATAGATGCAAAAACTAGTCCCCACACTATGAGACAATCTAGCTAACACATTAGCAAAATGAGGGCAATAAGAGTGAGGAAGCTTTTGTTTCATGTTGGACTCTGGAGTTTAACTGACATATGCACACCGCAAGGAGGCAGTGCCTTTGTTACCTTGAAATGAACAAACAATTACATGCTCTTTACTCCCTCTTGTCATAATCCTAATTATAAAATAAGGTTGACTGATTTTATGTCTATTAAGCTTCGGAGTTGATACCTTTAACTTATAGAAAGAGTGTGACTTTTCAATTTTACTTTTCATATCAACAACTTGTTACAAGTAAAAAGGGACTAGCCCATAAGGTTAAAAAAACAATTATCACATCTTTTACATATATCTAAGATTATGTATAACTTTAAAACTTTGTCATCGAAACAGAATCAGAGAAACTACTTCATTACAATTCTCCCACAAAAGAGGGAAAACTCGCACACATCAAACATTCATGAATGAGTATGTTTTGGGGAAAAAACTTGAAATTTCTCCATTTCGAGAGCAGGGCATGATGTCATTGAAGAATAAAGCGGACAAACGTGTTGTAGATCGCATTAATCACATAAGCTGGCGCCTTAGCTTGTGATTGTTGATACAGAACCGTTTCAGACTTACGATCCATGAATTGGGCTCCTTCCATCATCATCAACATTGGCTGTGCCTGCTCAGGAATCCTAAATGTATACTCATTTTGTGGATCCACATTACGATTCCAGAATTAACTACCTACCTTATTTCCTTATTACCCCATATCTTTCCGCTTCCCTTTGCATTCCTTCATTATATTATTTCATACGTTGTTTCAAAAGCAGTCTTAAACCATTTTAGTCAAAAACCAAATGTTGGTGCGGCTCATGTGAAATTAATTAGTAGTGAGAACAAATCTATGTCGATGCTTCTAGTTTTTTTTTTTTTTAAATCATCTCCCTATAATGCTGGAATCATAAATCTTCAACCCAGCACTAGCATGGCTATTGGAAGAACTGAAAATTATTGACTCAGCTAACGGGCGAAATCAGTGTGAGACTGAGATCCCTTCCAGCTGACCCCTGGCGAGAGCTTCTCTCTAGCTTAATTTCAATCGCCAAATGCAGCCACTGAAGTGCATTTCTGTAATTATCAATTGTATAATGCCTTTGTATGGATATAAATATTTTGGTGCTCATCGCTGTGATGAGATCTAGACCATTCAGATTTTAATTTGGATGGTCCAGATTTAAAGCATTATTATATATTATATCTATTAAAATAAAAATATACAAAAATTATAAAATAATTTTAATAAATTTTTTTATTTTTAACATGACCTAAATTTAATTTAGATAATCTAATTTACTATTAAAATTTTTATAATTAATATATATTAACTATCTAGATGTATTTTGCACAAGCCATGTTAATATCAAATTAAATCTGGACTATGCAAAATATATCCAGATAGTTAATATATGATAATTATAAAAATTTTAATATTAAATTTGACCTTCTAAATTAAATCTAGATTATATTAAAAATAAAAAATTTATTAAAACTATTTTATAATTTTTATAAATTTTTATTTTAATAAATATAAAAACAAAAATATATAATAATTCTTTAAATCAGATCAAAATTTTAAGTCCATGCATGTTTTAGGGAGATGGATATGCCATCTTTTGACAGCAAAACGAAGCTGACCTTTTCTACTAAACTTCCATTATTTGTTTGACCTTCATGCTTTTCACACGTCTACAAACTGAGGTCAAACATATAAATGCGAAAGCCAATAGTCAAACAACTTGGTCTTAAGTTTAAACAGCTGCTCTGTCACGTTACTTGTCAGAGCTAGACGGTTAAACTGATTCAGACCTTAAATTCTCGCATTCATCTGAGACTACTATATATTCTTATACTAGTCAAATGAAGTTTATCACAACAAACTTGTTATTAGAATCGATGGCGAGCATATAACAGAAACTTCAATGGTTTAAATGGGCCAGAGCCAACGAATGTGCTCGGTTAAATTACGTAAAATTTAAGCCACTGCCGTTCGCTTTCTTTCTTTTCAAAGGTTAGATGATGTAGCTTTGAAATTTCATAACCGGGAACCAACGCCTGTCGCAAGTTACTCCTGTTTAGGAATGTAAAATAATTTTTAATATTTTAAAATCTAATTATTATTTTTTAAATGTTCTTATAAATAAATCACTTTATATTTATTTTTAAATAAAATATCATATTAAATAGAGATAAATATAAAAAATAATATTAATTTAAAGATAAATAATTACTTTTTTGAGGTGAGATTTAGTTAAAAATATTTTATATTTTTTAATAAAAAAAGTATTAATTACCATCAAGAGAGAAAAGGAATAATTTCTTTTTGGACTATACACAAAGCGCGACTATACAAATGGAAAATAAATTCTTGAATACAATGTGGACAAAATTTGACTGCATATGGGATTATTACATTAGGCCGACCGAGTTTACCAATGCATTTATTAAAGGCGCTAACTAGAAAAAGAGATAAATCAGTCATTTAATACTAGCTTAGGTGATAAGGGCGAGATTGCGAGAACGTGAGTAGAGATCAAGAGTTTAATCGCTCTCAAAATATATAAAAAATAATGTTTAATCCTTTGTTATATATTAAAAAAAATGAATGAAAGAATTTGGGGAAAACAGAAGAAAATAATTAAACTCGTCTTTCTCGAGTGACTGTTTCTGGTCAAGCCTGGCTAGCCAGGTCGGCGTGGAAACGGCTGAAGCAGAGAAAAGGGGTTCAATTAAATTAAATTAAATTAAAGCAAGAAAATAACAATGGAATGTATTACGTAACATTAGTTGGACAAAAATCTTTGTAATAATTGTATCAAAAAAAAAATCATTGTAATAATGCAATCTTTCATTTCAAAGCAAGTCAAGCGGCTCGGGCGCTCCATCCTGCGCACTTTCTCTGCGTAACCTGCGCAAATCTCGCCGGTTTCGGAGATCTTCATCTACTCATTCCCCCAGTTAGTTTCCAGCTCTCTGATCTCTCAGCTCCAGTATATTGTCATTTGATTTTAGGTACTCGTCGATCTATTATACACTCAATCTTAACTTTTTTCACTTTTACATTTTTCGTATAATTTCATTTTCGTCTTAGCGGCTATGTCAATCAGCATTTTTCTAGGAGGATTTGATCTTCGATTTTCAATAATTGGTTATGTTTGGGACCGATCCCTAATTATTTGCTAGGATCTTAATAGCAGTTTCCTTTGATTGGCGGGGATTCTTTGGATCCACTTTCACTTAGCTTGGCTTGCATGGATTGATATGCTTACTTACAGGAGCGCTCATAATGCTACGAAATTTCAAGCATCACTTACCATATTTTATCATTCAAGCTGGATGAGATGCAAATAATTTTAGAAAATATTTTTGCTTATAACTATATGCATTTTTTTGTTTTTAAAGTAATCCTTACTAATGCCAACCGACGCATTGACCAAAACCAAAAATGAATCGAGTTAGCATCATGACTGATCAAGCTGTCATGTCGAAATGAAGGTTAACTTACTGATTCGAAATTCAGCGATGATGAATTAATAGAGTAGTCACTCTGTTCTTCTTGGTAGTGATGAAAGTTGCATTGATCAATAATCACCATGATCTTTCTTTTTCATTTTGGTTACAATGAACATCTAGGGGAAATTTATTATGGTTTTTTGGCCCCCTTTCTACTTTGACTTCTTATTCAAATCAGTGAATTTATTAATATGAACTGATGTGTGTATGAACTTTTATGTTAGAACGAATCATGAGTTGTTTCAGCTGTTGCGAAGAGGATGAACTCCACAAAACTGCTGAGAGTGGAGGACCATACGTGGTAAAAAACTCAACAGGTAATTTTTCTCCTACTGGCTTGACGAGTGTGTGAGAGAGAGAGGGAGAGTCTAAACTCTAAAGCAAATCATGCATCTTTAAGTGACATTTCCTTGCCATTGCGTCATTGGAATTAGATGCTATTCCTGGATTTTAATACTTCATTATTTTAACTTGATTTCTATTGTGTGATCTATGACTCAATGAAATTGTTGTGAAAATTTTTTGTGCAGGGAACGATGGAAATTATCATGCTTCTGAAACTGCAAAGCAGGGTGCCCAAACTGTTAAAGTCCAGCCCATTGAAGTTCCTTCCATATCAGCAGATGAATTAAAAGAAATTACAGATAATTTTGGGACAAATTCTTTGATTGGGGAGGGGTCCTATGGAAGGGTATATTATGGCATTCTTAAAAATGGTCAGGCTGCGGCAATCAAGAAGTTAGATGCTAGTAAACAACCTGATGATGAATTTTTAGCCCAGGTATCCTTGATAGGTTTGGTTTGCTATATTCTATCAGGTAACTGCAGTGGTTAATCCATTAGTCACTTGGATTTTAAACTTTCAGGTTTCAATGGTATCAAGGCTGAAGCATGAAAATTTTGTTCAATTACTTGGTTATTGTGTTGATGGAAGTTCCCGTGTTCTCGCTTATGAGTTTGCGTCTAATGGATCTCTTCACGATATTTTACATGGTATATAATTGTCCTTTTCTGTTTTCCGAATTTGCACACTAATGGCTTCTTTTGAAAATTTAATGTTTGTTAAGTTAGTTTTTCATATTAGAGGAAGTGGGAAGATTACTGGCATTTAATAATGTGATATTGACTAACATTGGTGCCATATCAACTTGAGAGATGTATTTGATGTAATATCTTACTATTGCCATTTTATATTCAGGCAGAAAAGGTGTTAAAGGAGCCCAACCTGGTCCTGTCCTGTCATGGGCACAGAGAGTAAAGATTGCTGTAGGAGCTGCAAAAGGGCTTGAGTACTTGCATGAGAAGGCTGATCCTCACATTATCCACCGAGACATCAAATCAAGCAATGTACTAATTTTTGATGATGATGTTGCTAAGATTGCAGATTTTGATTTGTCAAATCAGGCTCCTGATATGGCTGCACGTCTTCATTCCACTCGTGTCCTTGGAACTTTTGGTTATCATGCACCAGAGTAAGAAACGGGAAAGAAAATTATGAATTTTTCTTGTCAATTGTTGCTTTATATCCTTAATTTTTTGTCTTCAGTCATTGTGCACCTTCTAATTTTGAGCTTGTTTGCTGAGTGATCATTGGGACATGAAAAGGGAGATCTAGTGTAATGTTTGCCAGAGTTCATTAAAAAAGCAGTATCAAATTCCATAATTCAAACGTTTTCATTGTTTTTGACCAAATTTGACTGGGGTCAATTTGGACAGAAATCATTCTTTCAAATTAAACGCCCTGAAGAGTTTTTCCTAGACTGTCTTTAAAATTATCTGCCTAATCTTGTGGATGCAGATATGCAATGACTGGACAATTGAATGCTAAAAGTGATGTATACAGCTTTGGCGTTGTCCTTCTGGAACTTTTGACTGGAAGGAAGCCTGTTGATCATACACTACCTCGTGGACAGCAGAGCCTGGTTACTTGGGTAAATCATAGAATCCAGCCCTCAACACCCCCCACCCCCGGAAAACAGAAAAGAAAAGAAAAGAAACAGAGAGAATGACATCCAAGAACATGGGAGGAAAATTATTCACGGACAAGGACCGCAATAAGAAGTCCCATTCAAGAAAAAACTAGTCCATATTCTCATTTTAGCAACAATTCTTTTCATATTAGTCCTTGTCTACAAATAACTATCTTCCCAAGTCCTTGAATGTGATTCTTCCAAACAAAAAAACGTCACAAAAAAAAGGGAGCGGTGAAAGGAAAAAGGAAGATGTCTTTGCATCTTTCTTATGATTTTCTATTCAGACCCACTGATTTGTGTTTCAGGCTACACCAAAACTCAGTGAAGATAAAGTCAGGCAGTGTGTCGATACAAGACTAGGAGGAGATTACCCCCCTAAAGCTGTTGCTAAGGTGTTTGCCATTTTTAGTATATTTTGATTCCTTTCGTTTTTATGTGGTTTGTCATTTTCCTAGCTGAGGTTGTGTGGACTATATGGAAGTTTGTTAAATTCGAATGGGACCTTGAAGTTATCGAAGCGCATGCATATGGACTGGCAAAGTATTCCAATTAGCTTACTGCAGATGGCCAGTGGCATAATCGTAGAGTTTTATTTTGGAAGTTGGTGTCATGCAAGGGACCAAATTTTGAATCTAAAACTCTGTTTTATCATTATCTTTAATTGGAAATTAATAGTTAAATAAATTATTAGGTGAACGAATGGTAGGCAGTGACATCCTCTAGTTTAAATTCTAGGTTTGATTGCAAGAGGCATTAACTTCTAGAAATGCCTCCATGAGATGCACTTTTCTTGTGGAGCCTTTTGAGGAAGCATAGACTTCTACAGTCGAGAATAACCAACGCACATAACTAATATTGATTTATAACCATGAGATGCTTTTATCATTACAGATGGCTGCTGTTGCTGCACTATGCGTGCAATACGAAGCTGATTTCAGACCAAACATGAGCATTGTAGTCAAAGCTCTTCAACCTTTGTTGAATGCACGACCTGGTCCTGCTGGTGAAACTCCAAATTGATCTGTTTATATCTTTCTCCTTGTATCTGTGAGCATATGCACAATGTGCATGCAAAATATAAGAGTTGGAACATGGTTATATATGCCATTGTTTACGCCGCATTCGTTTTGTTCATAATCCATGAGGTTCGCTGATGTTTCCTGCCATATCTTATTCTTTTTACTGTCACTTGGTCTCGCTGTTTACTCCATGCCTCTCTGCTGAGGTACTTACCATCTCTACTTAATTGCTTGGGGGAGAGACGCTGCAAGAGAGGGATGTGTCTACCTGAGAAAGAAATGATCAAGGACGTTTCTTGCTTGATTCAAACATAATTCACTGATGTGTCTGATATATTTTGTACATTGCTTATTTTATTAAGACGAGTGTGATGCCACTACTTATCATGCCCTTCGTCCATTATAAGGTTCGAAAAATGCAAAACTTTTCCAATGCCGAGCTGAATTGTTTTCTACTATGTGATTATTTATATATTATTAATCATCACAGTAATTAATTAGCTGTTATTAATAATTTTATGTTTTGGGTGAAGTAGAGGTTCTGGAGCAGAAGCTTTTGCCTCATTTGCTTGTCATCCTCCGTAGCCATAGCTCGATGTAACCTCAACGATGTTACCACGGGACTGGGAGATGTCCTCAAATTTCAATTATAATTAATCTTCCATATTAACGACCGTTATTGCCTCTTGTGAATTTAGGTGTTTTTTTTTATGAAGAACATGGAATTAAAAGAGTGCGAAGTTTTTTATGTAATGGCCCGTATGGTGTACTCCCAAACCGCCTTTCTTGTTTTTTTGGGGCGTGAATGGAAACGGCAGGCCTAAGGCATGAGAGTTATTTTACAAGAAAATACATAGCTTAGGTAACGAAGGACCTATCTTCACACAGCCTAGCGTGTAAGTCATTAGGAATTTCATGGACGAATGTCCTAGGACCCGATCTATGACTATCTCTAGCATACTCCCAAAGCGAATTGAATCCCACTCTGCTGCACCCTCCTCTGTGATAACTCATTGTAACTTATAGGATGCATTGGTTTAAGTTTGTTTTCCTCTTTTTAATGTTATTTTGTGGCTTGCGATCCATTGGTTTGAGTTGGTTAGTATAACACCAGCATGTGCACACAAGATGCATTGCTCTCGGGGAAAATTAAGCGGTATCTATGTGCAGAGTGGTGGGTCAAAGAAATGTATCATATACTATACTGTTTGTTGTCAGTGAGTCGTTTAAAATTTAAATTTTATATTGATTTATTTCCAAATATTTTATTAAAAAAAAGATGTAAGATTTCATATTTTTTGAACTAAAATATAAAATTATTTAACTTTTCAATAACAACTCGTCAAATGTATTATTTTTAGAGGTAAATGTATTTCTAATTTTAAATCAAATTATATATTTATCCATGCCATTACTATGTGATGATATATTTATTATATTCAAATTAAAAATATAACAACAAATATATAAACAACAATATTGAAATCCAATTTGTGCGTTAGTAAAAAAAAACGAAATCCAATTTGTGCATAATTAATATCTAAATTAATATGAGATAATATGATTGATATGCAGGTATAGTATATACATTAGACCACAGTAATTCATTATATTTTTAAAACTTTTGCAAATATAACTTATATTATAGGATCAAATCAAACAAATAACACAACATTTATTACATTTTGTATTATGGCGGTTTATTATATTTGTTCATAATATAACATTATATATTAATAATAAGTTATTTTTAAATTTTTAATGATAAACTCTTATACATTAATAATAAACCTCTTATATATCAACATGAGCTGGCTATATTTTTAAATTTTTAAAAATTTGGTCCGTACTCATTGAATACAAGATTTTTTTGGGTCAATGAGCCAATTTATGCCATATTTTTTTAATAAATAGATTATATGTAAAAAAAAAATGGGGACAAAATCACAGTCTTGTATGAGCGGTAAAATATATAAAAATTTTATAATTTATTAAAAAATTTAATGATAATGTAAAGATTAATTAAAGTTTTCCTTTCTTTATATCCTTGTGTATTAACGTAGAAGCCAATACACTTTAGTAAGATCAAAGGAGAGGAAAGCATATAGATCACAGGGTGTTCAACTTGAATCCGTCCCAATTTGCCCGGTTCTATCCTAATCATATCAGGATGGGATTTTGTTAGATGGAACAAGACAGGGATTCAAGACAAGATATGAGATTATCCTTGAAACGTCTTGTCCCATCCCGAATATTATGTATGTAACACACCAAAATTTTTTTAAAAAAAAATAATTTAACTCAATCATAGTTGGGTTACAGCCACCCAACACATTTTTATATCAATAATTTCAATATAAAATATTTTATAATTGGCTTCAACTCACACACTATAACATTTTAGATAAATTTTTACCTCCCACATGCCATTAGGCTAAATCACATTTGTCCATCCTTATACTCCCAACAAGTAAAATAAGCAATTTAGTCAATTTTCAACACAAGCCAGTTATTTGGCCTTATAATCATGCCATTTTAACCAATCCAAAGTAAACCAAATATTAAAATTACAGTCATCCAAATTGTACCAAAAATAGAAATAGTTTGAAAGGCATGATTACATTTATATATTCATATAATTGACAATAAACAAAAAGCCCTAATATTGGCAATATAACACATTATAAATCATAAATTAAATATCCAAAAGAGATAGTGGATCTATACCATTAAGCCTTTGGGACTCCTCTATATGTCACTCGAGGCTCTTCTCCTGAAAATTTTTAACCATATAATGAGACTCAAAAGTCCCAGTAATCAAATCCAATTTTTGATAGTGTATACAAACAGTTAAGTGTGTGCTTACTAAGTGAGAATTAAAAATAATATAATTCCAACAAATATATGAAATATTACAATACACACAAACAACCATCCTTATATCCCTCCATTAACCTCGAGCCGTAGCCCTCACTTAGTGCTAAATTATCCGGCCAAAAATAGATTAACCCAAGCCCTTACAAGCCACCTATTGAGCTCCAATAGGGGCGTACCACATGGCACATAAATACAACAATAATAGCAAGTCTACTAACACCTCCCACAATAATCAAACAAATTCATAATAATATTGTACAATTATATAATATTACAAAATTTATAATTTTCTTAATAATCACCCAATTAACATGAAGCAACACAAATCATAAATTAAAAGCATGGTTACCTTGTGGCTTTTTCAATAAATTATTCCTTAAAATTTCTCTCTCACCACAATTTTCACCAGTAATACAATCTACAAATAACATATTATTTATAAATATTAGTTTCAATTTTTGAAACTAATAAAATAATTCTAATAATAGAATTAAAAATATAACATAATTTTTAATCTCAATCTTAATACAAATCTATAGTTAATACTATTAAGTAAAATTTTTAACTCCTCTTTTAATTATCAATAGACATTAATAATCTAAAAATCAACTTCTAAACTAATTTCTATTATCAAAATTTTCTTTTTATTTTATAAATTCGTACCTAAAATACTCAAAAATTAAAAATTGAGTCTCTAGCTTAGAATTATAATCCTATAACCATAATAATTCATTTCTCATCCCAAATAATCATCTAAACCTCAATAAATCAACATATATTTTTAGATCTAGTTTAGAATTTGATACATAAGCCACAAATTCAAAGATCATCAACAAATTTATACTCTAGAACATTTATTATACTATTGACAACCTCAAAAACCATATTTATTCAACATAAATTCATCCCTTTTCCAGATTTTAAATTTTCTACCACCACAAAATCAGAAACCAAAGAGGAAGGATGACTAAGAAAATTTTTAGAACACTTACTTAGTCTTGAAAAGCTTAAAATCACACCTTAAATATCCTATTAAAAACTCTTACCTTAAAAACTCAGATTTCCCGCATCGGCGACTCACGCTCACTCTGCCTCAGCTCGCGCACGAAGGAAAGAATGAAGAAATGAAAGGAAACGGGTGAGTTTTATAAAAATTCAGTGGGTCCCACATCTTTTTTTTTATTATTTCTTCTTTCCTCTCTCTCCCTTTTTTTTATTATTTTATGTAATCATGACGCGGGCTGAAAGCAACTGGTTTTCTTCTTCTTCTTTCTTTTTTTTTAATACCTTTTCTTTTTTCTTTTTTTTATTATAATAATTTAATAATATTTTTTATTTTATTTTTATTTTATTTTTTTATTTTTATTTTTTATTATTTTTTTTAAATTTTTATTTAGAATTATATCCTAAGTTAGATTTAATGATCATTTTCTACTAATTTACTTACCTCTCAATATTTTTTTTTTAAAATTTCTATTAATTCAAATTAACTATTAAAATTTAAATTGGGATGTTACAATGTGTGTGTATATATATATATTAAAAATATACATCAAATATATTAATTATATTAATATAATTTATACTTATATTAATTATAATTTCAATACGTGCTATTCTTATTTAAAATTAAATTTTTTTATATTGATAATTTTAATAACATGAAGTAAGCAATACATGGCAGTATCTTTCCCGCTTTATTTATTCTTATATTAATATAATTTATTTTTATATTATATTTTTTATTTTATTTTCAAAAAAGTCACTAACTTAATATATTTTGACTAAAAAAGAAGAGCAATAACTTGATGTTGTGTCAAGTTTGTATATTGTTGTTACTCTTATAGCCTAAAGATCACTTCTAATTGCTATCGTAACGTATTGTGTCTCATATATACTTAACTTTAAGTTGTACACTTGTATTTGTAATTAATGTAATTTAATAATTGTTGTGATTTATGTATTCAAGCTGTTTTGATTTTAAACTTAGTAAGTTATATTATTTAAAATTTTAATTAATAAATGTTATTATTCAAACCTTTCTCTTGCATTGTCTGCTTTATCAAGACAGCAAGACATCCAAATCTCATCCTGATCCAATCTTAGTTCCTAATGAGACGGGACAACTTTCGGGATAAAAATTTAGTTTGATAATTTTTTAGGATGGGACACAGGATAGAAGTGTTCCAATCCCATTCTATCCCATGAACACCCCTAATCACATAGGAAATAATAAATAGTCCTTGCTTGATAAAAAGAAAAGTAATACTCCCTAATCTCAAATTATAAAGTATTTTTAGATGAAATTATACATACCAGTAAAATTCATCAAATACATTTTACAATTTTACTTTTTTAAAACAAAAATATAAACTTTTAAAAATGTCTTTCATTTAATATTCTATTGAAATAATATTAAAGAAAGAGAATATTTATAATGGGAAGAGTAATATATTAGAAGCATTGTTTATAAAATCTTATTTTTATTAAAATATCTTATATTTTGAGACTCAAGTTCTTCAAAAATGTCTTATAACTTGATAAGAAAAGGGTAAATTAAATAGGCCTTACGGACATGAAAAATAACAGTCCATGTATAATTCAAACTGATCAGTCACCAACCCGTGTACTCTTTATAATGTCCGAAGGCAATGAGAGCTATTGGAAGCCTCAAAAAATAACAGTGTGGTTATCCTGTAACATAGGGCAACTCGAGAGAATGAGAGCACAGAAAAGGAAGTCAACTAATTTTGAGCAAAATAAAAAAGCTGATGCCGATCGAAAACCGACAATCAGCCCTTATTATAGCTAGGGTATATATGAGAGAAAGAAATAGCACTGACTCTCAAAGAAGGAATGAACGATAATTACGTCCGTCCGTAAGTTCCAGCCACATGCAAAATGCAGATTTTTGAGACCCCATCATGGAAGCCGGAGCAGCCTATAAGAACACAAGTAATGCATACCTGGATGCAGCATCCGTCATCCTCCCCTTGAAACAAAAAAATCTCAGGGGGTTGGAGTTGGTGGGGGGGAACAGAATCTTTCAGAAGAGAAAACAAAAATGAGAGGGAAAATAATTGTGTCCGCGGTTTCTCTCATCCTTGTGGTGGGGGTGGCGATCGGCGCCGTTGTGGTGGTTCACAACAAGAACAAAGACCCTCAGATCTCGGAACGTCAGAATGCGGTGAAGGCCATGTGCCAGAACACGGACGACCAAAAGCTTTGCCACGACACTCTGGGCAACGTGCAGAACAGCTCAGACCCGAAAGCATTCTTAGCCGCCGCCGTGGAAGCCTCCGCCAACAGCGTGATCAGGGCATTGAACATGAGCGATAAGCTCATCGTCGAAAAGGGCAACAGCTCTCAAGGCGTCGTCAAGATGGCCCTCGACGACTGCAAGGACTTGCTCCAATTCGCCATGGACAGCCTCCAGGCTTCCACTGACTTCCTGCATAACAACAGCGTCCAAACCCTGAGCGACCGGTCCCCTGACTTCAAGAATTGGCTTGCTTCTGTCGTGTCCTACCAACAGGCTTGCTTGGATGGGTACGAAGACAATGTCGACGGCGCCAAAGAGATCAAGTCTCAGCTTCAAGAGAATGGTTTGGACGACGCGGGGAAGCTCACCGGCATAGCCCTCGACATTATGGCTAATCTCGAAAGCATCCTGAGTCAGTTCGGGTTGAAGGTGCAAGTGAACCCTGGCTCTCGCCGTCTTCTGGAGCTGGACAGCCAAGGCTATCCCACATGGTTCTCGGCTGCCGATCGCAGGCTCTTGGCCAACGTAAACAGGGTAAGGGGACATCACATCAAGCCCAACGTGGTGGTGGCCCAGGATGGCAGCGGCCAGTTCAAGACCATCATGGCGGCCGTTAACTCTTATCCTAAGGGTTTCCAAGGAAGATATATCATCCTCGTCAAGGCTGGTACTTATCGCGAGTACGTCGTCATTCCGAAGACCGCCGTCAATATCCTCATGTACGGTGAGGGCACTGATAAAACCATCGTCACCGGTAACAGAAACAATGTTGATGGTTACACCACATCGAATACGGCTACTTTCGGTAACTTGCTACTCAACTCATTGCTTTAATTTATTTTATATTAATTCTACAGACATGGAGCGATGATAACTAATTGATTGATGTAGTCAATACTGCGAACGGGTTCATCGCCAAGTACATGACATTCGTGAACACCGCCGGTCCTGAAATGCACCAAGCAGTGGCATTTAGGAACCAGGGAGACATGTCGGGTTTATTCGATTGTTCTTTCGTGGGTTACCAGGACACGTTGTACGCTCAAACCAACCGTCAATTCTACAGGAACTGCGACATCTCCGGTACAGTTGACTTTATCTTTGGAGTGTCGACCACGTTGATCCAGAGCTCTCGAATCATCGTGAGGAAGCCAATGGACAACCAGTTCAACACAGTGACGGCAGACGGCAGAACGCAGAAGAATCTACCCACCGGAACTGTGATCCAGAACTGCGATATCGTTCCGGAGAATGCTCTGTTTCCCGTCAGGTTTCAGATCAGATCCTACCTGGGAAGGCCGTGGAAGGAGTATGCTAGAACTGTGGTAATGGAGTCCAGAATAGGTGACTTGATTCAACCCGATGGGTGGACTCCTTGGGCAGGAAGCTTGTACCTCAACACACTGTACTATGCTGAGTACAACAACGTGGGACCTGGTGCTAATGTTGCGAAGAGGGTTAAGTGGCCAGGTTACAAGGGCCTCATCAGTAGGAATGAGGCTGCTCAGTTCACCGCTGGCCAGTTCCTCAAAGGTGGGTCCACTTCCCGAACTGAGGACTGGATGAAGCCCCTTCACGTTCCTTTCGACATTGGCTTCACTAAGCCCTGATCTTCACTTCGTGTTTGTCCCTTTAGGGATTCACATGTCAAATGTTGTTAACACGCTCGAATTCTTTTTTTTTTTTTTTTCAATTATTCTTTTTATAACGCATTTCGTCAACTTATACAGGCTTTGCAAGAACACGTGTCCCATTTAGTAATGTTCCAATAATAAGATTAGGCTCCTTTAATTTCTCAATATCAATATGATCCACACCTAGAAGCCTAGAACTTTGATTACTAAATCATGAAAAAGTTATATTTTTTTCAAGAATGTTATGCTCTATAGCTGTAACACTATAATCGTTTAACATTTTGTCAAATTGTCAGGCCAGAAATCATTCTGTCAATTTTATTAAATCTATTATCATTATAATTACACCCATGATTACACGCGCGCGCCAATATAACAAGTATACTGAAATGCGGTGTTATCCTTTTTTTTTTCTTTCTAAAATCACAAAGATCTCTCTTTAATTTTCAAAACCTACATTTTAACTTAATTTTTAACACCGTTAAGAATATTTCATCAAACATTTTAAAATGCTTTACTTCTTCTTCTGTCATTATGTTAAAAAAAATTCAAATTATTCACCTACTCTTATAATCTAAGTTGTATACTCTCTTTCTCATTCTCTCCAATTTAAATAGCATCAAATAATGATCTATGATGATATATATAAATAAATGATTTTAAAATACTGTATTATAATTAATAATAAAATAGAATTGTATTTACTAATTACTAAATAGAACAAATAAATAAGTCTAGACATGGTATATATCTCGCTCATTTGAATAATAAAAAAAGTTTACATAAAAAATTAAAACATGAACAAATGAAGTAAAAAAATACGGTATATATCTCGCTGCACGGTTGTACTATGACGTAGTTGTCCGTTTGGTTTTCCTTGTTTATAAAAAAAAAAAATTGTTAAAAACACGTGCATTGAATTTTTTTTCGGGGTAACCTACATGATTTGTAAACAATATATTTGTTTAAATAGATTTATTTTAATATAATATATATATATATAACTTAATAATTAATTAATGATTGGATAGATGAACATGCATGATCTTAAAAATAAATTGAAATTTTATTTTTAATTACTAATTATTAATTAATTATTAAAAGACCGTACATATTAAAAGAAGAAAGGAGACAGATGTAATTATAATTAATAGAAGAGGAGGGAGAATTCGTTATATTTCACTCGTTCATATTCAATAATAATTGTGTCCTAACTAAATATGTTTTTTGAGCATGCTATGTCGCATAAATACTGGTATACGTATCTGAAATATTTATACTTTTATTTTTAAAAATATAAGATACGATATGTTTTTGATATGTGAAAATATATTTATAAAAAAACATAAAAACATTAAAAATATATTTTTAATTTAGAAAATATTCAACCTAGCATATATATATAGTTCTTTATAGTAATATCAATCAAAACATAATCACTAATTATATTTGTATGCCATCCCTATCTAAAACTTTTTTTTTTTTTGAGAAAAATCTAACTTTGACTTTAAAAGCAAATCACAGAAATATATTAGAAATAAAAAATTAGTATTGCAATATTCAACAAAATTTATTTTTTAAAAAAATAACTTCAAAGTATCAATTTTAAAGTATTAACTATAATTTAAAAGTATCGGATACATATCAAAAATTAAACTTTTTTTAAATTATAATAATAATATTTGATATTCTATAAATACATATAGAAGAAGTACAGGCAAGTATCGGTATTAGACATGATACCGACGTGGATACATAAAGCAGTTTGAAGCATCGGTTAGCACGCACACAAAATTACCCAAGAACTTGTCGAGTTTCTAAATCCAAGACCAACTGATGGGGAGGATATTTTTAATAAAAAAAAGAGGAAAATAGATAGATTCATTTATATAAGATCCATAAAAATAGAAACGGAACTCTGTTTTCTCTCTTTTCTTTCTATTGTAATTGAAGTATCAATTAAAAGGAAAAGCCCTGATGCATAGATTCAATTGGTAAGGGGAAGTGCATTCTGATCACTTCTAATATTTTAATAAATTTACTGAAGTTTTTAATGTAATTTGAAGTCATCTAGTTTTCAAGATAATTATAAAAGTTATGGCATTAATTATGGGGTCTTATTTGTATAGGGAGACCCAATTTATTGGCCAAAAGCTGAAAATTTGAAGCCCGTGACAAATTCAATTCTAAATAGTGTTACTACTGCAGACAACAGATGAATTTTCTGCAAAACATACAACATCACTCAAAATTAGCTTTTAAGGGTTTTGAGGAGAATTTTTCAAACCAATTTGCCTTCTGTCAGCAGCAAATCATCCAGGGAATGTCTGAAGAAAAAGTTGGAGAAACCTAAGAAACATTCGGGTTGACAAAAATCATTCGTGCTAAGCTTTAATTTATTCCTCATTTTCTTTTGATGTACAAGTTGTTGAGTTTTGCTGTTTTCCTTGCTGTTTGTGGCTGGATCTTTTTGACCTAGAAGAGCTATGAATTTGTTGGTGGATCAGAGATTGTTTCTACCCATTAGTCATGCTTAATTTTAATTTTGATTGCTTAATCTTGTATTTAATTATCTATTTGATGATTGGCAGCCATCAATTATGAAATTGGGTTTGGGATTTGTTTTTGATGAAAAAGAATTTCATTTGAACCATTAGATTATTGAGTGATATGAGGTTAAATTATTATCTAATTTACAGTTAGAATATATAACTAAGTGCCCAATATGATCATATTAGAGTGATCATAAGTTATAAATTGAATTTGCCTCAGGTAATTTTGTTGGAAATAACTTAATTAACTTGGGAGAGGGTTACAAGTTTGGAAGACCCTTACCAATACTATAAATTAACAAAATTGATATTAAAATTAATTTATTGGGTAAAAACAAGACCTATAAAACTAGTAAAGGATTAATGACTTCAGGTTGCTCTAGACATAAGTGGCTATTAGATTTAGAGCTTTAGTACATTTGTATGAATTCAATTTTATTTTTCAAATTAAATAAATTTCAATTTGTCTTGCTTAATTAACTTGAATGAAAAATTTCATGGAATTACTCCTTTTGTTTTTTATTATTAAAAAAACTATTACTTTTTATTTATATTTTTTATAAGTAAAATCATTAATTTCAATAAACATTTATTACACTCTTCTTAAATCACCTCTCATAGTTTATATTAATAAGGCAAGCTTATGTTCATTAGTATAGGGCATTTTAGTCCATTTTTTTCATTTTTTGACATAATTATTATAGTTAATTGAATTTTTAAATTATGTGATATAATTTTGTGTGTGTATATAAATATATATAAATAGAGGGAGTATGATGTTACCTAATTTTATGCATCACATTCTCTCTGAATATCCAGAGAGCAATATTAATTGCACTCACATTCACCACCCGAAAAACAAGCATGCACATGAGATCAATTCTGAACATAGATGCGTTTAGCCCCGTTGCGTTTAGGATTGTTGACATCACACACACACACACACACACTCAATTCCTTTTTCTCATCTGTCATTTTCAAACATTATTTCTGCCTCTTTTTCGGAATAAAAACTAAACTAATTCACCAAAAAAAACTTAATTCAAATCAGTACTTACGGAAATTGACAAATTAAAGATGTATTTGCCATAATATATATATGTATGTATGTATGTATGTATGTATAGGTAGTTTAGACCTGTTTTAAGCCATGCTAAATACTCATGAATGTATGTCATGTCTAGTATAGATTTTAATACACACAAACACATGTGTATGTATCCACTCAATATTTCACTCAACTCAATTTGGTATATATAATGTACGCGCTTCTATTTATAATATGCTTTCCTTGTACTTAACTTTTAGCAAAAAAAAAAAAATATATGAAAGGAGAAAAAAAAAGAAAAATATAGCTTCAAAAAGCGGTGAAACAAGTTATTATTCAGGGAATAAATTCTTAAAAATTGAAATCCATGAGTTTCATAAAGTTTTTCTTTTTTATATTTTTTATTGTTTTCTTTTTTATAAAATATATGTTTTATTTAGAAATATAATCTTTGTTAAAATTGACGAGTCAAGTTTCAATGTAACACGGATATAAAAGAAAAATAATAAAGAGTTCGCAAATCAAAAGTTGGTTAAATTCTCTTCGGCTAAAGTATATTACAAAAGTTTTCATCTTAGTTCCTTAAATTTATATTTATAAAATATCTTTTTAATCTTGTAACTTTAACATTATTAGTTTCATCATACAAAAATTATATATTAAACTTTCATATATTGACAAAATATTTTCAAATGTTAACATATTAAATTAAACTTTTATTTGTAAATAATGGTATTAGGGTTAGGGGAGTAAAAAATATGTTTTAAAATTAAAATACTAAATTGAAATGTTATAGAAAATTAGAAAACTAAAATATATTTTAGCCAATTCTGTTAAAAGCTTGTAACATATATGGTTACTTTTTTTATAAGAAAGTCAAACATGTTTATTTTTTTTCTAACGCAACTTCTTGTAGAGCGAATGAATATAACAATTTTTAATATTTAAGTACGTAATATTATTAATCAAAGTCAAAACAAACTTCTGAGTGGTGATAGAAATTACATGGACCAAGTTGATGTCATAATAAAGTTGAAATATGAAGAGGCAAATTGGTTGGAGGTAAAAAGAATAATGATCACAAATTATACATATACCGCAGAGAGATGAAATGCGTGGCTGTACGTGGGAGGCGGGCATGAGCAGCCAAACAAGTGTATTACAGGCAAGCTAAAATGGTAAACAGACCCGTCATTCCCGAACAAAAGACATTCTTTTTTTCCTAGAATAGAACGTAAACACGAGAGTATAAAAACCCAACTGCATGCATGCAGATGGCATCCTCTCTCGATCTCGCTTGCCTCCCCTGAAGAAACAGAGGTATCTGAAAGGGGGGGAAGACAAGTATCCTTGAGGGTCACCTGGAATAATTAAAAAGATGAGTGGGAAAGTAATAATCTCTGCAGTTTCCCTAATCCTCGTCGTGGGGGTTGCCATCGGCACCATCGTGGTGGTGCACAAGCAGAATGGCGATTCTGGTCAAATCTCTTCCCATCAAAATGCCGTGGCTGAGATGTGCCAGAACTCCGACGACCCAAAGTTTTGCCAACAGACTCTCAGCCATGTGAATGACACCTCTGACCCAAAGGCTTTCCTGGCCACCGTAGTGGAAGCAACCACCAACAGCGTCATCAAGGCCCTGAACATGAGCGACAGGCTCATCGTGGATCACGGCAATGGCCAGAATGGCGTTAAGATGGCCCTTGAGGACTGCAAGGACCTGCTCCAATTTGCCATGGACAGCCTCCAGTTTTCCACTGACTTATTACGCAACGACATCAAAACTGTTACCGCCCAAACCCCAGACTTTAGGAACTGGCTCTCCGCCGTCATCTCCTACCAGCAGGCCTGCATGGACGGCTTTGACGACAACAACGACGGCGAGAAACAGGTCAAGTCACAGTTGCAGCAGCAAGGGTTGGACGACATGGGAAAGATAACCGGCATAGCCCTGGACATGGTCGCCAATCTGGCCAAGATCCTTGACAAGTTCGGGTTGCACCTGGACGTGAAACCTGCTTCCCGCCGCCTTATGGAGGTGGACAGCGAAGGTTATCCCACATGGTTCTCGGCTTCCGACCGCAAGCTCTTGCAGAAGATGCGGAGGGGACATCATGTGAAACCCAACGTTGTGGTGGCTAAGGATGGCAGCGGCAACTTCAAGACCATTGCAGAGGCCATCGCCTCCTATCCCAAGAACGGCCTAGGGCCAAATGGCAGATACGTGATCTTCGTCAAGGCAGGCGTATATCCAGAGTACATCATCGTCCCCAAATCTGCAGTGAATATCCTTATGTATGGTGAGGGAGCAGCCAAAACCGTCATCACCGGAAACAAAAACTTTGTGGATGGTGTCAAGACAATGCAAACAGCTACCTTCGGTAAGTCAGCCATTCGTATTATTAATTAATTAATCTGCTTCCTATTTTTCCTTTCGGCAAAATAATAATAATAATAATATTCATGATCTCTTGTGCAGCCAACACTGCAACTGGGTTCATCGCCAAGTACATGTCATTTGTGAACAGCGCTGGTCCTGAGAAGCACCAGGCAGTGGCACTGAGGAACCAAGGAGATATGTCGGCTTTCTTTGATTGCGCCATCGTGGGTTACCAAGATACCTTGTACGCTCAAACCAATCGCCAATTCTACAGGAACTGCGACATCTCTGGTACTATTGACTTCATCTTCGGGGTGTCGCCGACATTGATCCAGAACTCTAGAATCGTTGTGAGGAAGCCACTGGACAACCAATTCAACACAGTGACGGCAGACGGGACAAGCCAGAAGAATATGCCCACTGGAATTGTGATCCAAAACTGCGATATCGTGCCAGAGCCAGCTCTCTTCCCTGTCAGGTTCCAATTGATGTCTTACTTGGGAAGGCCATGGAAGGCTTACTCAAAGACTGTGGTAATGGAATCCAGAATCGGTGATGTCATTCACCCCGATGGATGGATTCCTTGGGAGGGAAGCATGTATCTCGACACATTGTACTATGCTGAGTACAACAACGTAGGACCCGGAGCTAATGTTCAAAGAAGGGTCAAGTGGCCAGGTTACAAGGGCCTGATCAGCAAGAACGAAGCTGTCCAATTCACAGCCGGCCAATTCCTCAAGGGTGGACCCACCTCCGATTCTGCAGTTTGGTTGAAGGCTCTTCACGTTCCTTTTGACCTTGGCTTCACCAAGCCATGATTATCCAATGCATGGTCACGTTAACACAAACAAAGACACGTGTAATTATTCCTGATGACCACGCACATACCAACTCGTGTGATGCTTGTGTTATTTGGCCATTTAATGAGATTGCAGAGGCCCACGGGGCTCGTTCTTTTTATTATATATGGCTTGGCTTCTTTTAATTTCTTTTCTTTTCTTTTCTTTTTTGTCTGATTTAGTCCTGCACGTTCAAACGTTTCTCCCTTCCGTTTTCCTTTATAGCTAGCTCATTACAATTATCGCCGAAGATGTTGAATTTATATAAACATTCAAATTAAGTAACGCATTTCAGTTTCATTAACTACATAAACTAAAATTCATAATAATCCTTGTGCGTATCTTTGTGAACTATATATATAATTTGGGAATAACTAAATCGTTGGCTTTTAGCCCGTATAATTCAGTCGCAAATTAAGTAAGATCTTTCAATTATGAACATATTTTTTTCCGAGGTTTAATTTCAATTTCTATCCCTAGAGTCCTATAATGTATAAGAATAATAATATTGCATATACCTATATATATATATATATATATCAGAAAAATGATAATAATTTTTTTTTTAAATTATATAAATGATAATCTAATTTCTTAAAATGTCATAACTTCATTGAAGTCTCTAGGGACTTTTATGTCATTAATGAAGTTATGAAAATGATCAAATTGCCCTTGTAGCTATAACAAAAATTTGACATGTATAATTGTGAATTGTTGTTGTATTATTATGAATATAGGAAACAAAGTTATAATTATTTAAATATGATTTGTGAATGGCAAAACTTTGGCATGTAAATGTAAGAAAGAAAGTTGTAATTATTTAAATAAAATTTATGATCATTACTTATTATTTTCAACACTTAACAATATCAGAAATTTGATATCTAAAATTATGATTTGTAATATATTACAAATATAAGAAGAAAAGTTATAATTAGGATAATTTGAACATTTATATAAAGTCATTAATGATAGAAAAGTTTCTGAAGATTTCAATTAAATTATGACATTTTGAGAGATTAAATTATCATGTATATAATTTAAAAATATTTTATTGTCATTTTCCTATATATATATATATATATATCATCGAGATATAAAACTATTTCAGTGAATTATAACTATTATTCATAAATTATCGGTAATGTGATTTATTTTTTATTACATGTAATGTACCTACTGGAAAAAGCGTGTGTGTGTGTGTGGTTATTAATAAATTTCATGAAGTAAAAAAATTATATTCAAATTCAATAAATTACAAAAAGCTACGTCATGCATACACATTAACAAGTTACCTTTTAAAAAAGCAACCAAAATTTAATTCTAAAATTTGGAGCCTGAGTTTTATAACAACACAAACTAATTATTAGGTTTTATGTTCAATAACCTTATGTCTTCTTGGTTCGTGGATTGATCTATGTTGGTACTAGCTTAATTAACTTGCATATAAAACTGAATCATCGTCTAAATAAGTAAATCAGAAAAGTTTAAAATTTGTAACATTAAAAATATTAAAAAGTTTAGATAACGTCCAATATTATCAAAAATAGTATTCAATGTGTACAAAACCATGTCCGGGAATAAAGATATATAAAATTATATATCGATGGATGGCGATTGTGAGCGGACTGATGCACTAACTAGTTAAACTACTGACATTAAGACTCGTTATTTCTTTTTCCGAGATATTATATTATAGTTATGTATTTTTTGACCAAAATATTATAGTTATGTAGACTCATGGCCGATAAGGATACAGGGTGGGGCAATTAAAAAAATAAATTTAAAAATAATTTAATAATTAAAAATTTGAAAAAATTGTATCTGAATTTAGAAAAAAAATCAAATGAATTTAATGTTCAAAATATTAAAAAGAGAGGTTTTCTAAGTAAAGTGGCGCCATATGCCCATTCTCACTTGTAGTGGCTCGACCACTAGATGTAGCACTTGTTTTTTGGATTTGGATTTTATAAGTGACTTAATTTTGCTCACTTAATTAGTGTCTTAATTTTTATTAGCGCTTGAAAATTATCAAGGTACATTTTCTTTAAAAAAATTCAAAACAACCTCACAATCAAAGCAATTCTCATGTATGCTTATTCTATTCAAAAATTTGAGATTCAATATTTTTTAAATATAATAAAATATATGACAGCTGTTAGAATAAAATTAAATGATTATTATTATGTGACGTGAGATATTTATTGAGTGAGTGAATTTTAAATACTCACCGAATTCAAATTCTTGTTTTCTTCTTCCTCTTCCCCTAAAAGGAAATACAGCACAGAATAATAGTTACTGTGAAATCGGTATAAAGAACTTATAACATATATAAGAATACATGTTTCTACGATGCACGGTCATTTTGGATACAAAATAGCAGTGTTTCCATGTATTTATGAATAACCAATTAAAAAAACATAGAATTACACGCAAACAGAGGACCTACGTTGGTGGGCATTTCACTGTAAAATCTTAACTAATATACAAGGCATTATTTCATTAATTATAGGAAATAATAACTTCGACTCCGGAATCATATTTTCATAAATTATGATTACGGGCTACTACTGCTGAGTGCTCACGTCCTAAAAATAAAGTATACCTTTGACATTAAAAAACTGGAAAATAAAAAATGAGCGATATATATGCACAGACATCGGACGCTGACTCTAGTTAATAATAATGAAGAGTCTGCTGCAGAGATATGACAGGTGCTCCGTGGCAATAAATTAAACTAAGAAACTTTTTTTTTCCCTAATAAAGAGGACGAAGAAATTAAAGCAAATTCTAATTATAGTTAAGGATCTAATATTGGTAATTCTAAAAAATACTGGGTGGAAAGTGTAGCGTTGACATGAAGGGATTGTGGCGTTCATATATAGGCAGGGCAATTTTGGTAGGCGGATCGGAGGCAGGACACAAAAGAAGGCACAGAAAGGGATGAAGTTTTTCTAAGAAAAGGGAACGAGACTGTTTTAGGAAACTAAGTGGCAAGGTACATAAACCCGACCTCCCTGCATTTGACAGCATCGCTCTCATTCACCCATCATCCCAAGGGGAGCAATCTCCTCATCCTTCATTTTATTTTCGCTCCGATTAACCTGAACTTCAGCGATTTGCTCATTCATGCTATAAGTCATTAATCGGAGAGGAAAGCATCAATAAATTCCACCCCAAAAAAAAAAAAAAACCTCAAATAAAGATGAGCAGAAAAGTGATTGTGCCTGCTGTTTCCATCATCCTCGTGGTGGGTGTGGCCCTCGCAGTTGTCGGCGTCGTCCACTACAAGAGCAATAACAGCAACGATGGTCAGCCACAGACCAACACCCACACAAAGGCCGTTGCAGCCATATGCCAAACTTCCGACGACCAGCAGCTCTGCCACAACACGCTCGACCCCGTCAACAGCACCGACCCTAAGGATTATATAAAGGCGGTGGTGGAATCCGCCATGAACACCGTCATACAGTCCTTTAATCTCACAGACAGGGTTGCCGTAGAGCACGGAAATGGAACCACGAGAGGCATCAAGATGGCCATCGAGGATTGCCAGGACTTGTTGCAATCTGCGATAGCGGAACTGCAAGCATCGGGCGTGCTCGTTCAGGACAACAATGCTCGAAGCGTCACTGACCGGGAAGATGACCTCAAGAACTGGTTGAGCGCCGTCATCGCCTACCAGCAATCCTGTCTCGATGGGTTTTCGACGGACGACGATGGCGAGAAGGCGATTCAGCAACAATTGCAAACAGGTGGCCTGGACAACGTGGAGAAGCTCACAGGGCTGGCACTGGATGTTGTGGCGGGCATTTCCCAGTTTCTCTCCGTCTTGGACTTGGACTTGGACGTGAAACCTGCTTCTCGTCGCCTTCTGAACACGGTGGATGTGAATTACGACGGCTATCCCACCTGGATGTCCAACAACGATCGCAAGCTCATCGAGCTCCCCAACACCGGACATCCCGTGGATCAGCCCAACGCAGTAGTTGCCCAGGACGGCAGTGGCCAGTTCAAGACCATCCAAGAAGCCATCAACTCTTACCCACCAAAATTCGAAGGCAGATTCACCATTTACGTCAAGGCCGGTACCTATAATGAAATCGTCCACATTACCAAGAAGACGCCCAACATTCTCATCTACGGTGATGGCCCCGCAAAGACCATCGTCACCGGCAACAGGAGCTACACCTCCGGCTGGAAAACCATCAAAACTGCCACCTTCAGTAAGTTCATCAATCTTATTAACTGATGCCATCTAATCAATGTTCATTAACTAATATATAAATGATGCATGCAGCCACCTTGGCTGACGGCTTCATTGCCAAGTCGATGGCATTCGAGAACACCGCCGGGCCTGAAGGACATCAAGCAGTTGCACTGAGGGTGATGGGCGATCGCTCAGCGTTCTTCGACTGTGCCATGCACGGTTACCAAGACACCTTGTACGCCCACGCCAAACGTCAATTCTACCGCAATTGTGAGATCTCCGGCACAGTGGACTTCATCTTCGGATACGGCAGCACCTTGATCCAAAACTCCAGGATCATTGTCAGGAAGCCCATGGATAACCAGCAAAACATCGTCGTCGCCGACGGCACTGCACAAAAGCAAATGCGCACGGGAATTGTCCTCCAGAACTGCCAGATCATGGCCGACGCCAGCCTCACCCCCGACAGGTTGACAGTGAAGTCATACCTGGCCAGACCATGGAAGGCATACTCCAGGGCTATCTTCATGGAAAGTGAAATCGGCGACCTCATCAACGCCGACGGGTTTCTTCCATGGATGGGCAACTTGTTCCTGGACACCTGCTTCTTCGCCGAGTACGCGAACACCGGTCCTGGTGCCGCCACAAACAGCAGGGTCAAGTGGAGCCACGGCGTCCTCTCCAAGGCTGATGCTACTCAATACACCGCCGAACCTTGGCTTCAGGCGGGCGCCTGGTTGCCCACCACCGGCATTGCCTTCGACAGTGGTCTCACCAAAGCTTAACTCATTCATTTCCCCCACATCCCCCACATCATCGACCAATTCATTTTCATCATTATTTCTGCAGGAGGTTTTACCACCAATTCATTGCACTGTTGTTACTATTGCTATAATATTCTGCTCTCCTGCATTTGTAATGGAGAGATGAGTTCAATAATATATTATTATCCTACCTTTTCTTTTTCTTTTTCTCATCCAGATGTTATAGAGATCCATTTTCAAATGTGAATACAAACTATTGGGAGGCCCAAAGGCTTTCACCCACTTCTTCCTCCTAAATCCAAAACCAACAATTTTGTCCAAAAGCAAAATCCAAAACCAATAAAGAGTCAGCGGCCGCATCAAATTTCATCCTATTTTATTTATAAAAGCTATTAACTATTTATTAAGGAACTTTTGCACAAATAACCTATATTACAAGACCAAGTGAAAAAATAACTTGCTTTTTTAAAAATTTTAAAAATAGCCTTTTTAATATTTGAATTATAATTAATTTACAAAATTATTTTTTTTAATATCTACTTTTTTCAAATGTTAAAAGATTCAAAATGCAAGAAATCTATGGAACAAGAGAGACAAATGTAAAATAGAAGATAAAACTCGACATGAGAGAGACAAAAGCGACATGACAGAGCAGTGTGAGTGAACCACAGTTACAATAACGAGAAACAAATGCGAGGTGAAATAGGTCGACAGTACTCAACAAAATGGAGCATACTGATAAGGAAATGGAGCTACATATTCATAATTTTTTTATTTTATAAGTTTAGGTATTTAATTCTTTATGATAAGTTAAAAGTTTAAAATTTTTTGTAACCCATGTTTGATCTGCTTTTGACAAATGATTATGTATTTTTTTATATTACTGATCTACAATACTACATTATTGACATACGATTGTATATCAATTATAAATAAATTTATGTCTAATTGTCTGATTATATTGATCTATGATAGTATATCACTGATATATAATATATCACTTATATACTATCACAGATCAACATATCAGTGAAAACTTATCAATTTTTTTATCATTGATATACAGTATTAATTATGTAATATCACATATCAGTAATAGAGTTTCCTTTTCAATATTTAATATCCTCTTCATAATACCTGAGAAAAACAGAGAGGAAGAGAGAGGAAAAGCTCTGCAATGAGGATGGCAACCCAAGCAAATCAGATCAAAAATTCTAATAAAGAAAAGCACTATACGAGAGATAAATATAATGATTCAGGAAAATCAAATCAAAAAAATTGATTAAAAATATATTCAGGGATAATAAATCAGAAAAGGAGCTAGCAATCACAATACAATTTTTTATAATAAAAATAAAAGATTCAGTCAATTAAAGATTAGTTAAATCATATATATTATATTTTAATAATAAATTTATTTTGAGGATAAAAAGAAAAAAACACATATAATTGATTTTATGAATGGGTCATATTTTAAAATATTCAAAAACCTCATCCATAATTTATAATAGTTGTATTTTTTGAGGCCATTGAGCTAATTTTTTTTAATTAATTTATAAAAAAATAGAGGATAATCAGTCATGAAAAAAAATAAAACATTTAAATTTTGACCTTCAGTATTAAATTAGGCATGTCCAGTATTAAATATTTTGACCTTCAACGTTAGATTTTGAGAAACTGAGTCTTCAAAAAATCTAAACATTGTTCAGTAATGAATTTTTTTTTAATAAAGATTTTTCCTAATTATTTTCTGGCCACTCTTCTTCCTATCATTCAACATAAAAGCAAACAAAACTCCTGTCACACACACACACACACACACGATGCCGGCTCAAATGTTCCATCGCCCTCTACATCGATTGGTAAAATTGAAAGCAAAAACAATTATTCATAAATAATAAAAAACAACGCTTGCAAGAAATGGATGATGAGGTAGTTTATTTTGTCGATTTTCTCATCAACAGTTTCCTGTTTCGGCGCAAAATGATATACCCTCATTACAAAGTGACGTTTGCGGTTAATAATTTTCCCTGTTGAGGTGTAGACTTTAGGGCACGAATGAGACAGATGAATAAACATTTCCCAATTGTACACACATTTCAAATCATGAGACGCCATTGAAGAGAGGTCTTCTCAGTGCCAGGACCCTCACAAGTCATAACACGGTGGCAGTGAATGCGAAGGTATCAATATCATCGGGGCATCTCAAAACGGGACATGGATGACTGTAGCAAGGTTTTGAGAGGATGGAGTTGGGAGGAGAACAAACTGTTCGAGTTGGCATTGGCGGTGGTAGACAACCAATGCCCAGATCGGTGGGAGGTGATCGCGGCCATGATCGGAGGAAATAAGAATGCAGGGGACGTTCAGGAGCACTACGAGACCCTTCTGGAGGATTTGCATCTCATAGAATCAGGAAAGCTCGATCACAAGCTTCCACAGACTCAACCCTGTCTTCTGCTCGAATTTACCCACTCCTTGTGCTTGTCTGATTAAAGACATATATGCAACCATGTCAATCTGTGGTTTTCCCCTTTTCCTTCTGCTCTTTCTTTGCCACGCATGCATGGTTTTAACTTCAACTGATGTGCTTTTCTCGATTTCTGTTTCACGTTAGCCTTCAGGACTGAGGCATCACTGGTTCTTACTTTATAACCCATGTATTCGCTTCACATGTATCAGACCATTCTTAAAACTTGATCGCCCAAGCGTCCCTAGCGAAAGAAAATGAAATAAAATGATAATAATAATAATCTCTCTCGTTCAATACAACTAATTCAACGCAAAAGTGCGTAAAAGCTTAAAGAAAAAATATGCCTGGTTTCAGCCTAGCGCCTTAATTCAGAAAGAGGAGAGATAATGGAATCCGGTGGGGTCGTGGCTCGTAAGTTTACTCCCCATAATCCTCTGTTTCGAAACGGCTGATATATTCTGCACTGAATCATCTGTTGGATATACGCTCAGCTGTCAAAAAGTGAAAGATCTCGACCTATTTTGTTGTTTTTTTATGGAATGTGTATAATTAATTAATTATATCAGATGCAAATCATCAGGTGCAGGCAATGCTTAAGCAACGGGCTGCATCACGATCACGGCAATGTCAGATGTAGCTGCAAAAAATTCAGCAGATAGAATATTGAGGGCACATGGAAAAATATTGTACTGGATTAACTCCAAGAAGATGCATTTTCCAGTTTAAGGGAAACAAATTTGAATTGATTTTGACAGATGCAGCAGGATTGATTCCAAAATCCAAGGCCAAAACAGAAATGGAAAACGGCGGCAAGGGACCGAACCCATGAATTGAAGGTTTGAAAAGGAAGAAGCAGGATTGAAAAATGAGAAGAGGAGACAAGGAAAGAGGCAGAGCCAGGGAAGAGGCAGTGCATGAGTGAGGCCACAACAGATTTCTTGTCTCTCACTTCGTCAGTTGCTGGGCGTTTGTGTATTCTGTTGATAGCTCCATCCATGCTCTGCCTGTTCCCAGCCTTTGTCCTGTCTCAGAACTCCTCCTCGGGATTACCTCCCCTTACCTCGTCCGCAAAAATATATAAGCAGCTTCTGTGCAGTACAAAACTTTCCCACCCAATAGCCCACTCCTTAACTTCTATTAAAAACCTTGCTGTTTAATTTAAGCGCCCATGCGCTCGAGTGCGTTTATGATGTAATCCGACTCTATATGTAATATAGCAGAGCATGAGGTGATTGGGTTGTATGTAGTACATTCGTGTACTGTCGTGCTAACGCTTACCCGTACTACTTACTTTTCCAAGTACTGCATTGCATATATGCCTAAGATGTTGAGGCCAAACTGTACTGCTTTTTAGCCCGGTAGTACTTAAAACTTCTCTCTGCTATTGCTATAGTACTTACTTGTATTGAGCTTTGCTTTTGCTTACTAGATGCCAGCTTAAATTCCTGCACCGTGTGGCCTTGGAGTATAATTAAAATGAATTTGATATCTGTATATATACTTGTCTCTTGATCCAAATTCCCATATCTACCCTGCTCGGAATGGGTTAAATTAACCAAGATCGTCAGAATATTTTACTTTATATTTGCACATGCATATTTTTCACTTATATGACCTACTAAAAATTTATCTTGAATTATTAGTGCGCTGGCAATCAAAGTTTAAAGCTCTGCAATGAGTATATTCAACTACGAGTATTATTTATAATCAAAGTTTTCTAGTTTTATGTATTGGGATTAGCTTTTCCGCTAAATGTAAGTCAGACTCATGAACTGGCTCTGCTTTCATTAACAAACCAACTTTCAGTTCCCACGAAGCATGTTGTCTAGTGTCAACGCGAATAGCATCAAGAAAATGTGAAGGGCTTTTTTTCTCCCCAAAAAAGAAGACGACTTATATATGTGTGTGTGTGTGTTGTTAGGTGTGAGTGGATCCACCACCGAAGAAATTTGAAGCCAGAGGGACACCCAACAGCAGAAAAAGGAGGTGATGAGCTATCCTGAGGGAAGCGGAGTGTGGTGGATAGCCCGCCAACTTGGGCTCCAGAGTCCTTTCGTGCCCAACCCATGTTCAGCCCACATAGGCTCACGAAGCAACTCAGCTCTCTCTTGTGCCTGGGCCCTGGGGATTGCCATCAGGATTGCAGACTTGGGAATCTTCTCCTCATAATTATTTGCCGCCTCGCCATTCTCCGCTAGCAGTCAATAATTGGGCGTCTAACAGGGATATCAGATAATGAAACCTTCCATCATTCTGGCCACGATCAAATGGGCAACGCTGAAGCTGAACACACAACACAAGCCCACCAGAGCGCCGCGCAATGAGCCAATGATACGTTTAAACATTAACAAGCTCCAAGAGGCCGAGATTTTCTACAAGATATATCAGCTTAATGATAGATTGACGAGTTTTTCCTATTCATTGAGATATTCACATTCACAATAAGATTCAAATCTACGTTTTTATAGGATACGAATTAAATCCTCACTGATTATATCAATTTTGATCACGAGTTCTTACTTTTACCGAAATTTTTTGAGTTCTTTTTTAAATTAATGAGCTGCATAAACCAAAAAAAAAAAAGTTACATTATTTATATTTATATCTTGGAAATAATATAGCGCTAATTTCTTCTCAACCTCCTTTGAAAAGGTTGTCGTAGTAGCAGTCCCGATAACACTGAAGTATAAAACTCCGTGTAATTAGAGTTGTTAATTAGGACTAGCTCGGCTCTAAGGGCCAAGGCCTAAACAAGTTAGTCCTAATAAGTTCGATTATGTTTTAAGATTTTTTCGTATAAAGCCTGGCCTTAGCTCTTAGGGTTGAAAGGTCAGCCCGCAAGACCTCGATCCTTTTTTTTTTTACTTTTTTTCATTTAAAATTTTAAAAAAATATATTTATAATCTTAAAAAAAGTTATTATATATACAATTAAATTTAAGAAAATAAATTTAAATTAATTTACATCATAATAAATAAAAAAACTTCAACATTCATGTCTAATATTAAAATAACAATATCAAAATTAATATCAACAAAAATTAAACTTGGTTAACATTATTAACTAAATCTTAATGAATGAATGAAGGAGGGATGAATGAGTCTAATATGTTCATTTCTTTTGGTTATATATTCAATCTTATTTTTTTAAATTATAATTTTTTAAAAAAATAAAAGGGCCAATCTTTTTATTTTTGAACTTAAAAGGGTCAATCTTTTTAAGTTTGAATTACCATTTTTTTCTTTTAAAATAGAGACTTAATCTTAATTATTTTTAAGTTTAAAATAACCAACTTGATAGATCCGACCTTAATTGACAACTTTAAGTGTAATTAGTCTTTTTTTTTTTTTTAGGGGGTTGGGGTGGTGAAAGTAACTGGTCAAATAGCTTCCTGGGAAGCGCTCTACTCACCTTATAATCCCTGCCTTGACAGTATAAATAAATCGAAGTAGAGGAATAGTGAATGCATTGTAAAGGATAGAACCAGGACGACCATTCCTCGGACACCATCACACTGTTGAACGACGTGATGGTCTTCGTGTTGTGTTATGCAGCTGGCTATCCATTACCCTCTCAACTTAGCCGGAGAATCGGAATCTTTCCGTGTTAGTTGAGATCTATGGGACCTTTCAAATTTCAATCCTGTGCGTTTATTTGGACTGACCTGCAGTATTAAATTTAAAATAAGAGAGAGAGCGTCTAAGAATGACATCATTTCGGAAATTTTAACTGATTCCACTGATGAGCATTTTTATTTTCATCCAACCGTTTATCTTGTTATTGATTTTTTTTAAAAATTGAATAAGCAGCTAGGGCATAATAACTCCTGCATTTTTCATTTTCGGTGTGAAAAATGATAGAAGATAACTTATATATTTAATGTATTTATTTTTAATTAAATTATAATAAGTGAATATGAAAACCTTTTATAAATTATTCATTCTATAATAAATACTTGTTATTAATTTAATTTTTAATATTCACTTATTATAATTTAATTAAATATAAATATATTAAATATATCAAGTCGAACACATAAATCTTACTCAAAATGATGAATGAGGATAGCATTCAGAATATGAAAAAAGGAACGAGGCAGCACTTCAGCACGTTCCATAACTATTTATCAATCTGTATTGTAGTATTGTACTCTGATGTACAGCAGTGCAAGTCGTGAGCAACTCATTGCTCCACCAGGTGGGCCTGATCATCCTGGGCTTTGAAAGGAGGCCTGATCATCCATTTCCCATTAACAACACGACATTGTCTCCATTGCTGGTGCTGCTGCCAGATCACCGTCATCGTTGACTTCTCTTTTTTGGGCGCCGGGGATGTAAACCAGGGGAGCTAGACAGGGTATCATCTAGAAGACTAATCCAAGGTCCCTCTTTGAACTAAATTGAACTTTGTATATTGTGGCTGAATTCCATTTGGCTTGGGCATATTGAGTTGGGCCACCCTGACAGTGATGTCTACTAAATGCAAGATGTCTTGATTTTGAAAAATGGAAAGTATCACTCTCATGAGCACGAGTCTCAAATGCCATGAAAAGATGGGGAGCCTGGGTGGGGAGTAGTTGACTTTCCAGTGTCGGCCTTTTGACTTTTTCATCAACCCCACCCGCAATGATTTCGTGCACTTAAAAAGTTAATTTTTAAATTTTAAAGACACGCACCCTATCCTATGTCAATTGCTGAGCGCCTGAGGCCTCTGTTTGCACACACATAGGCCATAGCATGCCATTGGTGTGTAAACAAAGAGTAAAGAGAGATATTGAGTCCTGACCGTTGAATTAGTTGTTCTCCCTCCGAACAAAACAAGTGCGCCACTTTCATTGTTTGTGTCCACGAAACACCAACACAGCATTATAATTAATTCACAATTTACATACCTCGATTCAGATAAATAATAATATTGTCACCATTTTGAATTAATTCTGGCATATAGTATATCCTATGTAAACTTAGTAAATGTTTAATTCAACTATCCTTCCATCAATTGGCTGCATCGAAACAAGCACTTTGACTTTATTTCATTAACAAGCACTGAAATAATACAAGAATAATTAGTATTTCATTAGAATACAAAGAGACAATGTTTTTTTAAAAAATGGGAGCATGATCTAGAATCTATATTAGTGGGAAAAAAATACCAGCGCTGTTTCAAATGCACATAGACGAGCGGAACTACGGCAGACAGTATATAGCTTCGATTTGATTTCCCTCTTTTATTTATTCTCGTGGACCATTTCTGGATTTCCACGAGAATATGGTACGGGGGTTGAGCATAGAGATGCTTGCCCTTGCCTGGTTTCATGTTTGAGTTTGTTATCCTTGAGAAGACAATTTGGATGATTTCGTTCAAAATCTCGATTTTTGCCCGAGTTCACAGAATCTCAAATTTAACTATTCATGTTCTCTATCACTGACCATTTCCGTGAATATTCATCCGCCCGCTTGGCATTAGAGATGGAAAAATAGGTAGTCCAACTTTCACGACGTAGTTCTTATAAGCTTAACCTTTAAAGGTCTAAATTTTAAAGTTTAATTTTTTAAATTTTAATTGAATCTAAAGGTTCAGTCCTTAATAAAGGGCTCAACGTCGGGCCTTAAAGCCTCATTTTAAAAAAATAAAAAAATTAATGTTATAAATTAATGTTATTCTTTTAAAAAATAATTTAATTAAATATCATAATATTTAATATTATAATTTAATTTTAAAATTCAACATAAACTAAAAAAAAGTCTACATTGGAAGAAGAATCACTGGAGAGTATTATGAGGGCCAAAATGCCAAAGTAATAGAAAGTTAAGAAAGAGACATGGAGTCAAAGACAAGAGGGAGAGGCGAGTAAGAGATGGAGAGAGCTAGTGGGCAAGCAAAGAGGTGAGATAGTTAGAGGAAAGGAAATGGCAAGAAGGAGAGATTGAGTTAAGAGATGAAGAGAGTTAGAGAACTTGAAATGAATAAATGCTTTGGGTTTTTTTCATTTGTCAAATGATGTGTTTTGAGGTAAAAAGAAAAAAATAGAATAAGGTCTGAAAGGTTGCTCGGGCTCAAGTCTTTTTTTTAGGACTTATTAGAGCTGGATCCAGAAGCTCAATTACCCTAAAAATTTTATATTTTTTAAGTCTGAACTCTTATTTAAATAGGGCTTTCAAGTTCTTTAGGCTCAATTTTTATTTCCAACTTTACTCGACATCCGCACCGAACCAACTAAATTGGTATTAGTTTAGCATACTCACTTCATTAAAAATTCAAGGTATTTTTAACTAATTAATTTACACTCTCTAATTTTAATGATTTTTAAAGTTATAGATATTTTATATTTATTTTTATCTAATAGAGCATTGTAATTAAATAATAATAATCACACCTTCAATGAAGGTATTTTTTGAGAAAAAAACTTATTAAACACGTTAAAAAACAAAAAAATGTCCTCTACATATTTCCAACTCAATATCTTAGAAAAACATCTTATAGTTTTAAACGGACAAAGAATGATGTACAGTGTGTGTGTGTGTTTTTTTTTTCTTTTTTTCTGGGCCTGGATGTACGTCGTTGATTAATTTCATCGCTTTTCAATTGATAAAAAGGAAAAACACCTTTCAAGGAGTAAACATAAGCTATTTGATAAAAATAACAAATATAATAAGTTGATTTGATTGGGGCCAGAAATAAATGTTAAATTTTTTTGCAAGGAATAAAAGTACCATCTGCTAATGAGTGGTGGAGACGCAATTTTCCTCCCAGACAATTTGTGCCATTGGGAAAAAAAAGCTGCAAATCCAAACTGTCAGCCGCTTCATTAAAAAAAAAAAAAGTAAAGAAAGAAGGAAAGAAATTGATTTGGCAATTACTAGAATAATATTGGTCAATGAATATAATTGTTGCTAACTTCATTTACATGTGATCCGGCTCAATGGCATCTTTGATAGCCGTAACAATAAATTATGCAACTGACTTTATAATTATCAAGACGAGAAGCTTCGGGCATTTATTAATCTGAAAACCCGGAACTGACAATAAAGAAGTTAATTATTAGTGTTTCAAGGCGGCAATAAAAATGCTCGCGAGGAAATTGATTATCATCATGATATCGAAATAAAGAAGTCAAAGTTGACATTGCCTTTTCCCTTTACAATGGTTATCGAATCCACGTTTTATATGATTTGGTCCTACATGAGAGTGCAGCCGCGTTAGACATTGACGTCCACGGAAGCTTTATTTCATTCATTTTGGAGTTAATTGAAGTTGCATGGGTGTGCCACGTGCAACAAATAAATTTCCGAACCTGAGATGAGCTTTCTTGTGGTGGATGCAGAAAGATTGTGAAGATTGATTTTCCATAAAGACAGCAGCAACAGAGAAGCACGAGATACAAAAATGCTGGAGATACAGGGTATCGATTTGTCTTGAGAAAGCTGATAAAAAAGGGTTTGTCTTGGGAAAAATGAAAAACTTGGGTATGTCACTGACTTGCTTAACTTATACAAGTACAGGCCAAACAGAGCGTGAGACGAAGGCGGGCTTCCCGCCTGTCGTTATTCTTTGCCTTGGCCATTTCTTAATTCATCTCTTGCTTCCTGTTTAGTTCTCGCCAACTAATAAACTATGACGTGGAATAATGTTGTGGACTTCTGCATCCATCCATTCATATCAACATAGAATTACTCCACATTTCCGGTTGCTCCCTCGAGCCTTTGCGTTCTTGCCAACCAGAATATGTCATCATTGTGCTTTCTACTTAAGCTCCAATCCGTGCTTGCCTGCTTGCAATATCAATTATCAAATGCATTCATCTTATACAATAGCTTCATTATTCTTAAATTATAGTAAATAATATACTCTTATCCTTAATACAAATCATTCTCACTAATCTCACTGAAACTAAGAAAAATTAATTGCATAATTATAATAGGTTATAAAATTCTCCTTTCTTATCTCTAAATATACGTATTTTAAACAATTGATACGTTAAAATGTTGATCACATTATCAAATTTGCGTTTGTTTTAATGTATTCCAAAAATCACGTTACTCAGGTTACGGAAAAATATTAAAAAATGCTGCTTCGGACTTCTAAAAACAAATAAAATGGAGAAAAAAAATTTTCTTTTATAAAGATTTATATTTTAAAACAGGGGGAGTACTTTGGTTTTCATCCTTACTTCTGATAGATGCTATACATTTGAAAACGCGTATTTTCTAAATTCTCTCACTACAGAAATTGAGAATAATAATGTACCCAGAATGAAGCAACTAATGTTTCATAAATTTTTGTCAAATGACTTGTTTTTGTGGTTATGAAATTTATCTGGAATGCGAATATACTATAAAGGGCAGGAGGGAGTCCCAACCTGCGTAAAATTGCATTTACCGTGTGAATAATTATACTAGGAAGTAACAATTTGCAGCCCCTGTTGTAACTATTGGGTAAATGTATCAATAAAAAAAGCCTCACATTGTTTACATGAATAAAGCTCCTAATATATGTATGCTAAAGAATGAATATGAACTAATAAAGGATTTGGAGACAAAGTGGGCTAACACACATAAGACCTATCCATGCAGGGCAATTGCAATTGAAAACAATCAATGATATATTATTTTGTTACTCTTCACAGGAGAAATCTATTCAATTTTAAAGAGTTATCTTGCGATTAATGACGTGTGGTGTAATTGTAACACTTGCCTCGAGTGTTATCCAAAAATCACACAAGTCAAATAAACTAAGTGTGGTTAAGGAGTTAATCCTAAAACCAACTTAGGAAACAAACCATTTAAATCACTAAGCAACTATATGATTGCAAAGTAAACATTTAAAACCTTAAAGAAAAATTATAGGTTCTACCTATAGCGTACGGAAGCAAGTTAGACAAAAGAAGGGTAAAAATATGCTGTCATGACAGCATTAAATTGCTGTCATGACAGCCCTCCCGGTTCAACTTCTGGGAGGCGCCGTTCCGCCTTTCGATCTCCGATCGAAGAAATTTTAAAGCTCACAAGTCACATTCAAAGGGTACTATAAGTATATCAAATTTTAAAAAGATCCAACGGTCGGATTTAAAATTAGACATGTTAAAAATTTGATTATTTTTGTTGTCATGACAGCTAAAAAGCTGTCATGACAGCACTTCCGGACCAACTTCCGGAGTGCACCATTTCATCATCTGACCTCCGATCGGAGTGTTTCCAAAGCTCACATGTCACTTTTAAAGAATACTATTAGCATACTAAATTTTGAAAAGATCCAACAGACGGATTGAATTTTGTGCAGGTTATAAAATCAATACTGTAGCTGTCATGACAGCAATTTAATGCTGTCATGACAGCACCTCCAGACCAAATTCCGGAGTGCGTCGTTTCTCCGTCCGATATCCGATCGACCTGATTCCAAAGCCCACATGAAGCTTATAAAAGGTTTTACTTGTGACTCAAATTTTAGAGAAATCCAACGGTCGGATTAAGATTTGAACACCCGGATGCAAAAGTGCAGTTTTTTGGTAAAAACTATTTTCAAAATTGTCCAAATCTCATCCTAATGGTCACAAACTTGTGGAAACACTTGGACACATCAAATAAGATTAAAAACACCTGATAGAACATTCAAATGATGGAAAACCCTCATACATCAAAATTTGACCACCCGGGTGCCATTTCCCAAAATGGACCCTAAACCCCCAAAATGCACAAATCATACAAGAGTGGTCACAAATCAATCTAAATACCATGTATTTATATAAATACATATGCTAAACATTTTCACTTGGCTCAGAGCTCCTTGTGGGCCTACGCACCCACTCTCTCTATCCAAGCTGTATGTTTGCCCATAGCATACCATTTGCAATGCAACCACTTTGCATTTGCTTATAAAATCACATATATATCAGAATAAAGATATGCTTGTAATAGAAACTGGTCTACTAAGTAAATCCATCAAAACCACACACCATAACCAAGTTTCCTAGCCACAAGTCGTGCAAACAGACAAAAATTCATACACAAGCACACAATCCACACATAATCACACACACCCACACAATCACATCCTACTGGCACCCTAATTTTAAATACATTACAATATATTTGCTCAAAAGAAAGGGGTTGCAGTTCTTTACAAATCACAAGCAAACCCCTAGCTTTGCTCCTTTCCCCGTCCACCACGGAATCCTTCGCCTGGACCTAGAATATTGAAAAAGAAGGGGTGAGACAACCACAGTCTCAGTAACAATGAAATCTACATTGATTATTACAAAGTAAGCCATAATCAAATAAATGAATAATAATTTCAAACATAGTATATAATTTAGCCATTTAAAATGCATGAATGCAATGACCTAGGTCGGTATGGCCTTTTATGACCAACAGAATGCCCCCTGGCACTCTTTAACTTACAAGTAAACCTTATACCTACTTGTACCTCCACAGGCACAAAACATAATCTAAGGCATGATCTAATCCACCGAACCTCCTAATGCCCCTTCGACGTGAATCCTGAGCAGTTAAAGCTAACTCCCTCCCAGAGCCAGCCCGACTTACTCTCCATATGAGGGCTACCTTGGCCGAGGCAACTCAATCTCACACTTCATATGTCGGATTTCCTTCCTACTGAGAGTGTCGAACACTCAATACATTAACCACTTTAGTGCACTGAGCCCACAATACGTAAGACAACACTGAGTACTGACAGTGTGTCATAGAATATCAAAATCCACACCTTCTCATTGGTGAACTCCCACCGAGATCATACCTTTTACTCTTGTCTTACCTTTCCTGAGTATTGACCATTCACACTCTAAAGTAGTATAATATTATAAATCTCATTTCCATAAAAACATTGTTATTAAACAATTAAAAATATATTGGCACTATAATCAAAGTAGTAACCCATAACCCCTTATAAAGCACATTTAATCTTTTAAAAAAAGTAATGCATGATAACTAGTAATATTTATTCAAAAATAGCTAAAACAAAGTAATAAGAAATATAAATTCCCCTGTTACCTCAACCCTTTGGTACCAAAAGGGTTTCCCCTTGTACAAAATAGGGCTCGGCTTGTTCCTTACTTCTCAATAAGTTTCACCAACAATTTTCTCTACAACATATAAGTGATCCACATCACTTATCATGATAAATAGCATCAATGAAGACTATAACTCATACCACACAACTTGGGTCAATGAGTCATAATCCACCCTAATGGTCCAATATTTAAAACCAACTATTTACATAGTATCACTTAACCACCAAAACCATTTATTAGCCATCATTAGGCTAATTTCCAATTTA